>NW_025334033.1:600000-917500 GCF_019186645.2 Phyllostomus hastatus | reverse complement strand
AAAGGTGCAGTCTTTGCCCTCTAAATCACATAATCTGGAGTGGAAGACAAATTCAGTAGCTGTGTATGTACAATGAGATAAGTTAAGTTCTGTGATAGAAATATTTGTTGAGTGTTTGGGAGGTACAGAGGAGGAGGATGTAAATCGGTTTGTGTTAGAAGCAGAGCTCAGAGAAAATTTACAAGAAATGATACTTTGAATTGACTTTTTCTTGTTACTTACTATTATAAAAATTTTAATTTAGACTGCACAGCTAGTTGTATAGTTTAATGGATGTTGATAAATGCATATATATCCATGTAAATACCACCCCAATTAAGATATAAATCTTTCTGTTCTCCTTTTCGACAATACCCCACCCCCTCTCACCACCTCCCAGGCAAGCAGATGAACTGCCTTTGGTCTCTACATTTACAATAGCAGGAAGGAGAGGAAAGTCAATTCTGTGGAGGGAACAGTGTGCAAAGGTGCGGACATGTGAGAATTTTTTTTTTTTAATGCGGTGTTAAAATCTGGGGAAGAAGGTGGGAAGAGATTTGCCACAGTTTTGTCCTTTCTAAATTCAGAACCCCAAACCCTAACTTTGCTTTTGTGGAATTAAGCCTCTCTCTCAAAGGAAAAGTTTAATCCTTCCTTAAGATATAGAGTTACATATATCTCTACCAATTTCATACATGTTTCATACCAATTTTTAAAAAAGGACTCTTGTTTTCATTTTTTAGAAATCTTGTTCACATAAGCTAGTGAACAGAAACTAAAATTTTATTTAACTAAGAAAGATCTTGTAACTGTTTCCTACTGTAAATATAGTCATAGATGAGAACATCGAAAAAAAGCAGATTCATGCAACCCCAAGAAGTGAACCAATTCTGCTGAGTAAGAGTTAGGCCCTCTGACCACAGCCCTGTGCTTGTACCCATGATTTTTAAACATTTGCATTTGTCTAAGATCACAACATTTATAAGAAATCTGTAAGCTTATATATGATTAATTGTGCCCTTTAATTTTCATTGGGTAAATATAAAACATGACCACTGACATTACACAATTTTAAGCAAGAAAAACCCTCTATTTAGTTAGGCAAAGAAAGACAATCATGGCAGACGTTCTTGATTCAGGGATGAGTCATGGAGAAGCCTCACAATGTTGTTCCAAGAGTGATGAACATGTACAATGCCCAGGGCAAAGAAGGTAATAGGACTGTGGAAGCAAAAGGGGCCACATATTCACCTGACAAGCTCAGGGGAGGTCTGTGAGGCAACCTTGCAAACTCAGAGACCTAAAGTAACTACAAATGATTGTCTAAAATTAAAGTTTATTAACTAAGAATAGTTCATGGCAAGCAGTCCTGTCCTAGGCTAGTATTTTTTCCTAACAAAAGTCAATCTGTACTTTAACTAAGCCTGTCTACTATCGTGTTACATCATTATATAATAACATACCTTTGGAATATCAAGGTAACTTCCCTTATTCCCAAACCCCTGGGCACAAGCTAGACCACAAATTCCCTCATCGTTGTTGTTATCGTGTTAATTGTTGACTGTTAACTATCCCTTACCCACCTATGTAAAAGAAGTATGTATTTGTCATTTCACCTTTTCCTATCCCAGAGGTTACCCTGCTTTGCTTCCTCCTGCCTCCCTAATCTACCACCAATGGACTTCATGTAACCCCCTTATGGCTCCTCCTTTGATTCTAATGTATAAAATAATGTGCTAAACTCTCATTCTCTGGAGCATTTCTTAATCCATTGAGATATTGCTTCCCAGCAACTGTCATCAGATTGGCTCAAATAGACTCACCAAAAATTCTCTACAGGTTTGAAGGTTTCTTAGGTTGACAGGATCTTCTGTGGCTTGACAAGAGCTGCCTCTCCCAATACTCCCTTGGTGTTCAGTCCTCATTCTCTGTATAGCAGGGAAAATCCTCCATGTCCCACCAAAAACTATAAGACGTTGTTTTAACTGACTGCTCTGCCTGCAGCAATCAAGAACTGAATCTCTATACCCCACTTGCCTACCAAGGCATTTCACTGGAGGAAATCTCCAAGGTGATCAAGGAGGTAATCTCTTTGGATTTGCAGACAGGCACCATAATTCTTGAAGAAGTGACAGGGTTCCTGACTGTTACTGCAGACAGGAAGGGAGCACCAGGAAGTATCTCTGTAAGAACCCCTCCACCCCCCACTCTACCTCTATCCCCACTTGAGCAGGAAGCAGGGATGGTCCTTGAGACAGAAGTCCACCATTCTTCCAGGTCAGGGCACCTTAATAAACCTTTCTGCACCAGCACCTGTCGCACGAGTTTGGCTTTTGTTGTGGCAGGTCAATGAACCTATGGTTGGGTTACATGACTTTTTTTCCAGGGCAGGAAAATCAAATCAAACTTTGAATCATAGGTGATACTATGTTGGTGTGTGCAGACACTGAGTATGTAGTATAGTGCTTAGAAAGCCTGGGTCAGTTATATAACCTTGCAGAGTCAGTGACCAGTTTGGCAAATTAGGGTTTATTATTATCATCATTTTTATTAACATCTTCATTATTGTTATTACTTTCCAGGAGACAGGCCTTGGGCAAAAGTGCCAACAGCTTTCTCATCTCCTCCCCCATTGCTGTTTCTCCTCTGTTGTTATTCTCTGGTGGTATTCCTAGCTCTGTACCTTTTCCTAGAATCTGTTCCCTTATCCTCACCCGGTCACAGTTCAGCAAGTTCACACCTATTCCCTATATGGACTGACTTCTTCTATTTTAATCATAGACAGCTGTTGTACTAAAAGGAATTTAAAATGCTCAAAGGAGAATTCCAAGAAGCCAGGGCAACCATCATGGTCATCATGTTTTTTTACATCATGGGTATGATTTTTTTGTCTCTCAGGTACAGCGCTTGGCTTCTGGGGTTAGCTTACCACTTTTCTATCAGGACAAATAAACCTTAAACTATTAAATCTTACCTACATTCCACCTATCTCCTACACCTGTCTCAGGATATTACATCAATCTTTCTCAATGTCCCAGCCACAAACTGCCCTTAGGGAACTTTGTTGACCTGTCTGACTCCAGGAGGTCCCAAGAACCCTTCTTCTACAACCCTTGAACAATGCAGGGATTAAGAGTACAGACCCACATGCAGGCGAAAATTCAGTATAATTTTTGACTCCCCCAAAACGTAATTACTGATAGCAAACTGTTGACTGGAAGCCTTATGAATAACATGAACAGTCACTTAAGACATATGTTGTGTGTGACATGAATGATATACTGTATTATTACAATAAAATAAGCTAGAGAAAAGAAAATGTTATTAAAAAAATCATAAGGGAGTCCCAAACAAGATGGATGCAAAGAGGCCCACTCCAAGACACATCATAATTAAAATGCCAAAGGTTAAAGATAAAGAGAGAATCTTAAAAGCAGCAAGAAAAAGCAGAGAGTTACCTATAGGGACGTTCCTATAAGACTGTCAGCTCATTTCTCAAAAGAGACTTTGCAGGCTAGTAGGGACTGGCAAGAAGTATTCAAAGTGATGAAAAGCAACAACTTACACCCAAGATTGCTCTACCCAGCAAAGCTACCATTTAGAATCGAACAGTGAATAAAGTACTTCCCAAACAAGGCAAAGCTAAAGCAGTTCATCCTCAGCAAGCCATTATTATATGAAATATTAAAGGGGTTTATTTTAAAAAGAAGAATATCAAAACTATGAACAATAAAATGGCAATAAATACATATCTATCAATAATTGAATCTAAAAAACAAACTAAGCAAGCAAGAAGAACAGAGGCAGAATCTTGGCTACAGAGAGCATTTTGATAGTTGCCAGGTAAGAGGTGGTGTAGGAGAATGGGTGAAGAGGTGAGGGGATTAAGAACTACAAATAGGTAGCCATAGGGCTGTAAACTACAGTATAAGAAATGGGGTAGCCAAAAACCTTATATGTATGACCCATGGACATAAACAATGGTGTGGGGATTGCCCGAGAGAGTGTGGAGGGGTGCTGGGTAGAGGGGGGCAAAAGGGGTAAAATTAGGAGAACTGTAACAACATAATCAACAAAATATAATTTAAAGAAAAAAGAAAATCATAAGGAAGAGAAAATACATTTACAGTATTTATTTTTAAAAAGTTGTGTATAAGTGGACTGGTACAGTTCAAACCCTTGTTCAAAGGTCAATTGAAGTTTTAGACTCAGCAAACAACATAAAAAATGGGCATGTTTCAGTGTGCTATGGCCCATTCGAAGCTCTTCTGTTGAACAATTTGACCCATAGTAGGGATCTTAGGAGTGTTTTTAGTTGCTTTTTTGCTTGTCTGTGTTTTTATTTTCCCTCAACTTTTTATTTTTCAAAATTTTAATCTTAATGTGGAAATAAATTAAGACCAACTAAAGGAGAACAAATAAAGGCTATTTATTTAGAGCTTATTGTAGCAAGGCAGTCAGCCATGATCACTCGAGTTTTGGCAGCCACTCACAGGTAGACAGAAGAGTGGGAAAGCTTTAGAGTAAAAGAGATGAAAGGCTTCAACTGATTGGAGGTTGTTGGTCTGGTAAAGCTTTTAGGGCTAATTAGAAGCCAGGCATCCTATGTCACTGATTAGGGATGCATATTTAGCTTTCTCTGATGGATCCTAAGTAGAAAATATTAGGAAAGTTATTAGTTACGAATCAAGTCCTGGCCATTTGGGGTTGATTTCTACAGGGGTTATTATTTGGCTTCCTGGGCTGTTACTAGAGACAGTGTTCTGAGTTCCTGTAAATCTTACTTAAAGTTAATAGGCTGGTGTCCTGGGTAGACAAAGAGTTGGTTTACTGAGCTGGTTGCTGCAGGTTGTGGGTCAGAGTCCTATTGTTATATACGGTCTGGCCATTGTCCATTTGTATATTCAATCTCTCACTAGAGAAAAGTTGAAAAAAGTACAATAATGCCCATATACTCCTTATTTAGAATAATTATTAATATTTGTCACATTCTCTACTTGTGTTGCCACCTAACCATAGAGTATGTGTGTGTGCACATTTTTCTATGTATTTATTGTATGTATGACAAAAGAAGATCTTTTATTTAACTGCAAGTTTCCAACAAACAAGGATAATAACCTTGTCTCATATCTCATATCTTGACCCTTCAAACCTAAATACTTCAACATGCGCCTCCTGAAATAAGAACTAAGAATAAAAGAATAATGTCAGCCCTGACAGGTGTGACTCGGTTGGGGGTAGTCCTGGGAACCTGGGGGTTTGATTCCTGGTCAGGGCACACACCCAGGTTGCCCAATTGATGTTTCTCTCCCTCTCTTTCTCCTTCCCTTACCCTCTCCCTAAAAATAAATAAAATCTTTTTAAAAAAAGAATAACTTCAGTACTATATCACACCTGAGAACATTTACAATAAATTTCATGTAATCTAATAGACATACATATTTCAAATTTCCTCAATTGGCTTCTGTTTTAAAAAATCTGGATTCAAACAATGTTTCTCGTTGCATTCATTTTTAGTTTCTCTTTAGTCTCTTTTAACCTAGAAAATTTCCCTCCTCTCAGCCCTTCTTTTTCATGGCATTTTCTTATAACAAGTCTCACATTTTGAATTTGTCTGCTTCCTCATATTAGATTTCATTCATTTGGTTATTTTCATAAAATATTAAATATTTTTCACAGTCTGAAGAACCCAATAATTTTTTTAGTATAAATTGTCTAGGCTCTTGGTAGGCTTGGATTTTAGTAACCCAAGAAGAAAGAATGAAGGTTAATGAGTCTTCTATCTATTTTCACAGAAGTGCACTATTTACCATTCAAAGAACTTTTATTCACAAAGGAGGCCTTCTTGATTTCTTTGGGTGGCAACCCTGTAATTTTCAATTTGTTGACTATGAAGTAACTTAAAAGGTCAGGGATTTATATTTCAGAAAAGTAGGAACAATTATTAGAGTCCAATCAATTGTTTAGTTTGACAATATTCAAGGACATCTATACATAATCAGATGGATTTCTAAGGTACATGGATTATTTACCTAAAATATCAGAGTATATAGTTTTGCAAAACTTTAGCCAAAAAAAAGTACTTGCCTCATTTGTGCTTTCTCAAATTTATTTTCTTCAGTTTTTACAGATTATGTACCTTTGGGAAACTGAGGCTTTATTCACTCTGGTGATTATCAGTTACTACTTGTATTGCCACTTAACCATACTGTGTGTGTTTATGTGTATGTGTTCATTCTTCTAAGTTTATTGTATATTGTGTGTATTACAAAAGGAGATGACTATTTTCTTTTATTCAACTGCAAGCTTCCAATGACCAGGGATATTAACCTTGTTTGTTTTCTCCCCAAGCATGACCAAATGGTGAGCACTTATTTGGTCAGTATGAAGTTGGTTGTGTGCTATCCTCAAAAGCCAAAGATGATCCTATTTCACAATCCCAAAAGGTCTTCTAACAGATGCTCCCCACTAACCAAACCCTACCTGCCTGGATCCATTATAAACACTTTTGTGATCTCATTGAGAAGCTGGCCAAGATTTGAACCAAGAAATGTTTGTTGAATGTTTATGTTAGAAAATTTGTAAGTATCAGTACATCATAGTACTTTGGATGACTGTGATGATCAGTGTGATACACATATAAGACCATATAGGAACCAAATATTTAAATAGGAGTTCAATAAATGCTGAAAGAACTACCTGATACACCCATCAAAAGGAACATATTATTTACTAGCATTTAATTTTCAGCAAAATTTTTATAACGCATGCAGAAGGGGACCTCAGGCCAATACCTTAATGGCTCTCTACTGAAGCTAGGGACAGATGTTTACATTGCAATGTAGTACAAGTCTTCTGTTGACCCAGAAAGATTCTGGTGGAAACTTTCAAATGCCCTAAGCTGAGGGCAAACAGAGCAGTTGGGGAGCTTATTAAGATTCTGATTTGATAGGCCTGAGATTCTTCATTTCTAATAACTTATCAGGAGATGCTGGTCTTTGTATCATACTTTGAACAACAAGGCCTTAAAGTAAATCCCTGCTTTTGTATAAATGTCCATCATCTGGACTATTAACAAGATGTAGATAGCAGGGAATTCAAGGTTCATTCCTTTAGCAATATTGAAGAATGCTTGAGCCTATAATACTAGCATTCTGAACTGAAGACTGAAGGAATAGGCATGTACCAGACAAACACAATGCATTGACCTGTATTAGGCATCTTTCCAAAGGGACAGTCATCTGTTTGCTTAGGTTACTGGAAAATTAAGTATTTGGCAAAGTTGGCAGTCTGCTAAGAAAGCTAGGATACATGGCTTGCTGGTTCCAGGCACTTATTATTTGAACTGTGCAATCCAACAGGTGATCCACTTCTAGACTAAGGATCCTCCCACCATTGAAGGATCCAGTGAGCTCAAGGTGGCAATAAGTGTTCAAGCAACTTCTGGTAATTGAATGGGGAAACCATATCCACTGGTTAGTAAAGGAACTTCAGACCCTTTTCACGAAGATGGTGCCCAAAGTGAAGAAGGAAGCCCCTGCCCCTCCCAAAGCCTAAGTCATGGCAAAGGCTTGAAGGCAAGAAAGCAGTTCTAAAAGAATAAAAAAAAAGCCACAAAAAAAAGAAGGTCCACATGTCACCCACCTTCTGGAGGTCTAAGACACTGCAGCTCAGAAGGCAGCCTAAATATCCTCGGAAGAGCACCCCCAGGAGAAACAGGCTTGACCACTATGCCATCATCAAGACTACTGAATCAACCACAAAGAAGATAAAAGACAACAACACACTTGTGTTCATTGTGGATGTCAAGGCCAACAAGCACCAGCTCAAACAGGCTGTGAAGAAACTGTATGACATTGATGTGGCCAAGGTCAACACCCTGATCAGGCCTGTTGGGGAGAAGAAGATATATGTTCAGCTGGCTCCACACTATGATGCTTTGGACGTTGCCAACAAAAATTGGGATCATCTAAACTGAGTCCAACTGGCTAATTCTAGATATAAAAATTTTATACTATAAAAAAAGAAAAGAACTTAGGCCAGCCACACCAGAATGTGGTATGTTCTCTCCTGATATGAAAGTGCTTTGAAATCTGTTGGTCTGAAGAATGTGAACATACAGCACCCCAGGATAAAAGGGAGCTCTGGTGTAATGATCAGTTTCTTACTTGTTGACTGGGTTCCTTCTATTGCCCCATCTAGCACTAAAAAAGATCAGGAATGTCTCAGGTAGCTTCTATCTTACAACACTCCAATTTAAAAATAAATAAGTCAAAACACAGTTATAGAAACTGTGGTTTATTTAAGTGGATATGTTTACCAAATTGGAATTAATGTTCACAAATATAAATTTCACTCAGAGATCTCATCGAAAGCCTCAATTTAAGCCTTCCCAAGACCTAGACATGGACCCTAAGTCTCTTATCTGTAATAATAGTTTAATACTAGGCATAACATATTAGGCATATATACTATATGCTATATACTCTACTATACTCTAATAGTTTCATAGACATTTTAAATATTTGTTCTCTTCCCTCCCATTCACTTACTACCCCTCCCACCCATTTCCTACAAACTTTCAAGTAATAGAGTCCCAGTCTCTTATCTCTTACAAATTGATACTTCCTCATCCTACATACTAATGTGGTTGCACAATATTTCCTGGTACTCTCCCAACTTGACATTAACATCAGTCTTTCCAGTGCTGTGGCATGTGGCAAAGACCTGCATATATTGTGAAGGCAATATAGTCACACTCACTTTTTGTTGAGGATTCTCAAAAAGTGCAAAAACACGAAATGAAGTTTCTTAGAAGTCAAACTCCTGCCAAAGGGGCTGGTGCCAGTATTTGACTCCGTCTGCCTCCAGTGAAGTAGGATGTATAAGCCACACCTTTGACCTTTCCGAGAGAGACTTCTTGGTGCCCTCTGCTCTTTGCTGCTGACTCCGGTAGCTTCTGCAGAGAAAGAGAACTTGGTTAGAGTCTAAAGTGGACACCGGTCTCCTCCCGGGGAGCTCAGATTGGCCGTGAACTGGAACTGGAAGGAGGAAACTAGTGGGCGACCAGGAGTGACCTGGGGTGGGGGGAGCGCATAACACAGCCTCTGCAGGGAGGGAAATCCCGGTGCAATGAAATGCGGGTTGAGGGGTGGGGGGCCCATGGCCCAGCGGGCCGCCGAGGGTGCTGATGGGGCGCTGAGAAGAGTCGGCCTCGGGCCTGGGACTGTCCAGATCCCCTTCCCCGCGGGCCCCAGTCTTCTCTGACCCCACTTCTCTGCCTGCATCTACATTCCTCCAGGGCTCCTTGAGCCCTATTTCCCTGCAGCTTTTCTAGAATTTCAGTGTTCTAAAACTGACGGCGATGACAGCGAACTAGATGTCCTCCACCCGGTGAAGATCCAGTGAAAGACAACTTCGTGTCTCTTACACATCCCGAACCTGACCACTTAGGATTTGGGGAAAGCCCTCAGAGAATCTTGGACAAGGGCAGGCCAGAGTCTGGGGTGGGGAGTAGGAGGTTGGGGGGGGGGCAGGGTTTAATGTGATCCAGGTTGGGAGGAGCAGGAGCTTGAAGTTGGGAAACCTTTATTAGAATCCTAGGAGATCCTTAACTATCTGTAAATAGCACATTGTCACTTTTGAAATCTAATGCTGCATTCACCCTCCTTCACCTTTGCCCCTACATGTCTTATATTCCCAAAGTTGCTTAACTGTTTTTGGAATTTTCATGCCTATATAAATTTTCCATTTGCATGTGTTAAGCTTTGATTTTCTCTTGTTAATAAATAAAACCCTTTTAAAATAATGGGTAACTTAAACTTATTTATATTTAGTACACCAACAATGAAATATCAGAAACAGAAATCAGGGAAAAAATCCCATTTGATATAGCAACAAGAAAAATAAGGTACTTAGGAATAAACCTAATCAGGGAGGTAAAAGACCTGTACTCAGAACACTATACAACACTGAAGAAAGAAATCAAGGAAGACACAGACAAATGGAAGCATGTACCATGCTCATGGATTGGAAAAATTAACATCATCAAATGTCCATACTACCCAAAGGAATTTGTAGATTCAATGAAATCCCTATTAAAGTACCCATGACATATTTCATAGATATAGAACAAACATTTCAGAAATTTATATGGAACCATAAATGACCCTGAATAGCTGCAGCAATTTTTTGAAAGATGAACAAACAAATATCAGCAATACCAACCAAATATGACAATACCAATACAATACCAAATATGACAATACCTGATATCAAACTGTATTACAAGGCCACTGTAGTCAGAATAGCCTGGTACTGGCATTAAGAACAGACACATAGACCAATGCAATAGAACAGAGAGCCCAGAAATAAAGCCAAGTCTCTATGGTCAATTAATATTAGGCAAAGGGGGCAGAAGCATGAAATGGAGTAAAAATAGCCTCTTCAACAAATGGTGTTGGGAGATCTGGACAGTACATACAAAAAAATGAAACTCAATCACCAACTTACATTGTACACAAAAATAATCTCAAGGTGGATAAAAGACTTCAATATAAGTCATGACACCATAAAAATCCTAGAGGAAAACGTCAGCAGGAAAATCTCAGACATTCCCCACAGCAACATCTTTGCTGGTATGTCCCCTAAAGCAAGGGACATAAAGGAAAGAATAAATAAATGGGACCTCATCAAATTAAAAAGCTTCTGCATGGCTAAAGAAAACAGCATTAAAATGAAGAGAACCAACTATATTGGGAAATCTATTTGCCAATGATACCTCAGTTAAGGCTTTGAATCTCCAAAATATCTAAAGAACTCACATGACTCCACTCCAGGAAGACAAACAGCCCAATTAAAAAGTGGGCAAAAGACTTGAACAGACACTTCTCCAAGGAGGACATACAGAGGGCCCAGAGACATATAAAAAGATGCTCAGCATCACTAGCCATCAGATAGATACAAATTAATACCACAATGAAATGCCACTTCACACTGGTCAGAATGGCCATCATAACCAAATCAACAAACAAGTGTTGGAGAGGTTGTGGAGAAAAGGGAACCCTAGTGCACTGTTATTGGGAATGCAGACTGGTGCAACCACTGTAGAAAACAGATGGAATTTCCTCATAAAATAAAAATGGAACTGCCTTTTGACCTGGCAATTCCACTGCTGGGATTATATCCTAAGAATCCTGAAATACCAATCCAAAAGAACCTATGCACCCCAATGTTCATAGCAGCATAACTTACAATAGCCAAGTGCTGGAAGCAATGTAAGTGCCCATTGGTAAATGAGATAAAAAAAACTATGGTATATTTACACAATGGAATACTACGCAGCAGAAAAAAAGAAGGAGCTCCTATCCTTTGCAACAGCATGGATGGAACTGGAGAGCATTATGCTAAGTGAAATAAGCCAGGTGGTGAGGGACAAATACCATTATGATCTCACCTTTAACTGGAACATAATCAACAAAAGGAAAAAGCAAGCAAAGTATAACTAGAGGCATTGAAATTAAGAACAATCTGACAGTAATCAGAGGGGAGGTGGGAGGGGACAATGCAGGGAAGAGTTTTCAGGAACAACCCTAAAGGACACATGGACAAAACCAAGGGGTGGGTGGAAGCAAGGGAGGGAAGTGGCTTTGGCTGGGTGGGAGTGGTGGGGGGTAAATGCAGACAACTGTAATTGAACAACAATAAAATAATTTTTTTAAGAAAAGAAGAAGAACCCTAGGAGAATTTCCAGATCCAGAGATCCAGAAAAGGCCAATCAGCAACAGCAAAGAATATTGATAACATAACACCCGGGGCTTTGTGCCCAGGAGCGTCCGTGGGCAGGTACAAGATGACACTTTAGATGCTGGTGACCCCAGATATCTCTTCTGAAACTTTTTCTTAGTTTTCGACCTACTCTCTTCCAAAGAAACAGAATGGAGCTAGTGGTGTTGGGAAGCAAGGGAAGCCGAGGATCCACAGCTTTCTGGACTGGCGAGGCTCTTGGAATGCAACCTCCCTCTGAGAGTCACTTTGGACCCCATACAAGGAAACCCAGCGTGTGTTTACTCGAGAGTGCTTCTTTCTCCGTTACTCATCAAGAAGACCAGCAATTACATTGGGCTAGGCTGTTCTGACTGAACCCGAGGTCTGCTGGAGGAGGCGACCGGGGAGTTTCGCTGGAACTTGGTGACAGGTTTGCTGGCTCTGTCAGACTTGCAAGTGAAAGGGCGCCTCTTACCGAGCTAGATCCCGTTTGCACTCTGAGTGCGATTCACAGCTACGGGCCAACAAACCAACTGCAAGGAGCGCCCTCCTCTGTCTTCTCTAATCCCATGCCACAGATCGCCGCCAGTGAGATCATTCACTTATTTTTCTTTCTGCTTCTGATTGCCTAGGTGAGAGAAAAGTAGACGTCTCCCAAGGGCTTGGCTGCCTTCTAGCTCGCGTCCCAGCTGTGTGAGAACGCGACGACGATCCCCCCTTCCCGAGTTTGCTGACGTTCCTAACGGAGAATGGAAACGCTACGGGGAAGCCCACTGACCCCAGAGAAAACCAGAATTTTGCATCTGTACGCTGAGAAAAATAGGTCAGGGGTGAGACGGCGTAACTGTTTGAGGTGGTGTGGTCCGACGGCGCTGGAACTATGCTCCAGTCTCCTGAGGCACGTGGGTTCAAATCCCACCACTGCCAACCGTGCGTGTTAGTCAATCTAGAAACCCGAAATACTAATAACCTGATTGTGCGCATCGTTCCCCATCCAAACTTCCTTCGAGCCACTGGGCTTCGGAACCTATTTGCAAATCAAATCACTTTGATTTTCTACTTGAAGCCCTTCTGACCTCCCCTGCCTAGATTTGCTATTTGTTGCCGACTTTCACTGTAATCGAGGTTTTGCACTGTTTAGTGTTGGCGCAAGGGGGGACGCTCCAGGTCCTCCTCTTCTGAAACCCACGCCCACACTGAACCATTCTCATCACCTGGCTTAGGCGCTAACCAGTCAGAAAGTCTTTCCACAAAGTGCTCCTCAGCCCCCGTTAGCCCACTGCCAAATGTGGAACTAGAGAAATAACCTGTGCAGACCCGATTTTAGTTTCAATCATATTGCTTTCATAACAGGAAGGAAGGAAGGGAGGGAGGGAGGGAGGGAGGGAGGGAGGATTTACCAGGTGTCAAGCTCTCGGGCAGTTCGGAGGGGACGGAGGGGGAGGGGGAGGAGGTAAACAGTTATTTGGATTTGACTGCAGGTGGGTTTGTGATTGCAAAACACTTCAAAGCTGATTCTTGGCTGACTTCGTGCATCAGGTCCAGGGGCATGGGATGTAAAAGTGTACATATTGTTGGTGTAGCCACTTTCCTGTCCTTTTCCAGTCAATCTATGTAGCTTGGAAACTATCTAGGTCTCTGAACTACCCCACTGCAATATCTGTGCATATCTAACTCAGTGTGGGAAAGAGGAGGGGATACACGGGGGTCTATTCAGTGGTGCCCTTTCAGAAGGGTTTTCCCACTGCACTTTTCAGTCTCTACAGCCCCTGCTACCTACCATAGTACTCAGGGATTTGGCTGAGTGGCTCCCTAGGTAAGGGAGGTAGAGACTACCTGTAGTGTCGTGAGGAATGGATGAATAAAATGGAGTAGAAAACTAGGGCTCTGTGCAAAAAACAAGGTCTTGGGGTTTTTAATGCCATTTTAAAAAATTCTGTCTGACTTTTAATTTCCTTCCCCTTCTCATTCAAGATCTTCTATGTCCTCCCAGGTCCCTATTTCACTGGGTGACTCCCCCAGACCACTCCCCTTCCTTTTCACCCATCTCTCACCAAGAAATATCTTGGGTCCTGGAGGTCCTCACAAAAGAGGTCACATTTTTCTCAGAAATTGAGACTCTGGTCTTCCTGTGCTCCCAGTGCTTCTATACCTGTGGATATATTCTGTACATTGCTGACATTTTAATAAAATTTCATCTTTGTATTCCCACATCATTGTCCTTCTCTTCATGGGGCAGTTGTTTACCCCATGTTGGTTTACATTGCAATGTTTGGTTTACATTGTTGGTTTCTTTCAATGTTTTCCCTTCTTCCTGAAATTTAATTCTGTGTATTATTTTAAGGTTCATTTACTTTTTATATTTCTGTTCATCGCCCTCTAATGACTCCCAGAAAACCTCATCTCTCTACTTGTATATTTTCAGCTATCTAGAGAATATCTCCAGTTAGGCTATCATCTCCATTCAAAAGAATGTTAGTTTGAAATCCCCTCCCTCTCCTCTCCCACTCAGCTCCTCCCCAATCAGAATGTTTGACAGAATTCCCCACATCCACCAATGACACTGGAATTTTCCATGGTTTCTAGAGCTCCATACTGGAGGGTTTTCATTTGTTATCATTTTACTCCTTTGCCTCTTTAACCCATAGCACCTTCACTGGCTCTTAATTCCAGTCAATTTGATTGCCTTGAAGGAAAGACACTTTCTTCTATTGCCATTCATTCCTGCACCCACCTCCCCCACCCCTTTTCTGCCTCCATCGCCATCACCGCCATCAAACCAAAAGCCATCCTTCCTTTCCCCTTGTCATCCCTTCTCTTATTCCTCTGCACAGCCTCTGCTACTCCTTCAGCCACATTTTGCCACTCTTGCCACACTTCCTCCCCCACTCTTCTCTGGCACTCTTCCTGCCACCCCTCCCCCATGCATCTGTCACTTTCACTTTTTTGTCATTCTACCACACATACATACCTAAAATAACCTTAATGCAATCAATGTCTCTGTCAAATTCTAGCTCTGTACTGATCACTCCTTTTCATCATCCTGAATGTGTTTCATACTGTTTTGTAAGTGTTGACTAATAGAATCAATATATCAACACAGCATTATCATTTTTGTTCTTTCAATTAAACTGGGAAATCATAAATTACTGTTCATTTTTTTAACTAATAGACTATTTTTAAGAGCAGTCTATGGATTCAATTTTTAGGTGACCATCCCCACTCAGATTCATATGTTGAAGCCCTAATCCCCATGTGATAGTGTTTGGAGGTGGGGGCCTTTGGGAGGGGGAATCCTCATGAATGGGATTACATCTCTTACAGGAATGGCTGTGACATTTTTCTCTTGGTCATGTGAGATACAAAAGGCAGCTGTCTATAAGCCAGGAAGCAGCCTCTCATCAGACACTGAATCTGCTGGCACCTTGATCTTCAACTTCCAGTTTCCAAAACTGTGAGAAATTAAATGCTTGGTTTAAGCCACCCAGTCTATGGCATTTTTATTATAGCAATCTGAACTAAGACAAGCTGTTTTAGGTTTACGGCAAAAATGAGTGGAAAGTACAGAGATTGCGTACATATCCCCTCTCCTCCCTCCCTCCCACACAGCCTCCCTACCATCAGCATCTGCACTAGAGTCATACATTTCTTGTACAGTGAATGAACCAACATTGATAAATCATTACCCACTAAAGTCCAGAGTTTACATTATGGCTTATTCTTTGTGTTGTACATCCTATGGATTTTGACAAAGTGTATAAAGACACATATCCATTTTCATAAGTATCATACAGAATAGTTTCACTGTCTTAAAAATCCTCTGTGCTCTCCCAGCACATCCCTTTCTCTCTCTACCCCCACTCCCCACTACCACCAATCTTTGCGCTGTCTCCATAGTTTTGCTTTTTCCAGAATGTCACATATTTGGAATCATACAGTTTGTAGTCTTTACAGATTGGCTTCTTTCACTTAGAAATATGCATTTCAAGTTTCTTCATATCATTTTGTGACTTGATATCTTTTCTTACTACTGAATAATATTCCATTGTATGGATGTACCACAGTTTATTTATTCGTTCACTTATTGAAGGATATCTTTATTGTTTGCAGGTTTTGGCAATTATGTGTAAAGCTGCTATAAACATTAATGGGCAGGGTTTTGTGTGGACACAAGTTTTCAACTCATTGGTTAAGTACCTAGGAAAATAATTCTTGGATTGTATGGTAGTATTTTTAGTTTTGTAAGAAACTGCCAAAATGTCTTCCATAGTGGCACAGAGTATTTCTAAACTTCATTTTGTATGGTTAAAACACTGTTGTTGTTTTGTAATGTAATATAGATGTGACACATTTTGGAAAAATACATAAAAGTATAAAGAATACAAATTACCCACAGATAAACACATTTTGCCATATTTTCTTTTATTATACATAAATATTTCCAAAAGTACAAATAGAATACTTAAATATAATGTCTTTTTAAGGTTCCTGCTTTTTAATGCCTAACTTCTGTCCAGAAAGTGGTGACATTCTACAAGAATATCCTTTTCACTGCATCCTTGTTAGCATTAAATATTGGTTAACATTTTGTAAATCAGTGATGAAATAATCTCCCCTTGTTTTAACAAGTATTTCTTTCTAATTAATGAAGAAGCATTTCCATATTTAGCCTATTACATTGTTTATTCTCTGTATTGTTTGTTTACATCCTTTTCAAGGGCAGGCCTTTCTACAGTGTTTCTCTTTAAATTCTGTATTGCCCAGTATGAATTATTCACAATAATGAAAAAGTGTATGGATGGAGGAAGGGTTGAAGGATGTTACCCAATATTCATCAACACTAGCTGATTTCTTAAAGATTAAGAGTCAACATTCAAATCTAAAATGCAAAGCCATTAACTCACATCTCCAAACCACATCTGTATGATCACAAAAAGGACATGTAAAATTAAGTTTTATGGTCAGCAAAAAGCCATTTGCTTGTTGCCTGAGAGTAGAATTACAATAAAAGTTTCATGGTCATTGAGTAATAAGAATAAAGCCTCCTGGAAATTGAGTATAGGACTGCTGCAAAAACCCTCACACACCTCCTTCAAGCTAAAAGTTGAACCAGTGACCTAACAATATCAGCAGTCAACCACCTCTATAGTCCTTGCTCTACCAGCTGAGTTACTGAAGGGCATAATAAAGCTAGTACTTAGTGTATATTTTGTGCATGTAGTAACAGATAATGAGAGGGCTGCTTTCTTTGTATTTGAGACTCAAACTCAGGTTGGAACTCAACAAACTTCCAGAATATATGTACCCCTATGTTTATTGCAGCATTATTTATAGTAGCCAAGGTCTGGAAACAGCCCAAGTGCCCATCAGTAAATGAGTTGATAAAAAAGCTGTGGTACATTACATAATAGAATACTATGCTGCTGTAAAAAAGGAAATCTTACTTTTTGTAACAGCATGGATAGATCTGCAGAGCATTATGCTAAGTAAAATAAGCCAATCGGTGAAAGTCAAATACCATAAAATCTCACTTATATGTGAAATCTAATTAACAAAATAAACTGATGAACAAAATAGAAACAGAGGCATGGATACATGGAACAGATTGACAGCTGTCAGAGGGGAGAGGGGATGAAGGATTGGATGAAAGCAGGTGAAGGGATTAGCAGAAGAACATGTGGCATAACCCATAGACACAGACAACAGTGTGGTGATGACCAGAGGGAAGGGCGTGAGGGCTGGGTGGAGGTGGGCAAAGGGGGGAAGGGGAATGGGGACATCTATTATAGTGTTAACAATAAAAATAAAGTAAAAAAAAGAAATTTCCATAGTAGAAACTATAGTAAATCAAGTCCTGGGAGCAGCCTGGGGCATAGGATGTACAGTGTGAGTCTAAGAAGTGAGAATGGAAGCAGAGCAGAAACCACCCAGCTTGGGTGGTATTATCTGTGTAGCTTCTGGACAAGGCTGCTCCAGAGTAATCTTCCAACCAGTTCTTGCTCCAGGAGTAGAGGAGGAACTGCTGGAGTGCCAGCCTGCAAAGAAGGAAAGTGCCCAGGACTCCATGCTCCCTGGGGTCATGGCTATCAGTAGGCCCAGGCTAATTTGATCTCTTTTGAAAACAGAGTTGTGCATTCCACCAAATTGCAGAGTCCTTTCAGAGAGATCTGAGTAATCTAGCTCCTTTCCTATTTATTGAAGGGCACAAACACCTCCCTTCTTTTCCAAGATCAAAAGAACCCTTATTCTATGCTCTTCTGTCCTGAATCTCCAGGACCTGATTTCCACGGAAAGATCACACAGGGCTTCCTTTCTCCAAGACCGTTTCACCTCATGGACCAAAATGGACACTGTTCTCTTGTAAACCTGGGGAGAAACAAGTAACCACCTAAAGTTCTAGCAAGATTTGAATTCCCATCCCCTGCCTTACAAGATCAATGCCCACCCCAGATAGAACGATAGAACTCTATGAAGTTACTGCATAACATTGAATCCACTCATTTTTAAAACTTCATTCAAATAGATAGCATTTACATATAATACCATTTAACAAATTATTAAAAATTAAAAGAAATTTGTTTTAAAAGAAGCACCTCTTTATATATGAGAAAGAAACGTTCTTGACCAGGCCCATATGGAAATGTAAGTCACCAGAAGGGTAGCGCCCACAGAACAGGTCTTCAGCCTCAGGCCTGATAAGTCATTGAGCTCAAGCAACACCAGCACTGCCAGTGCAGCCCTGGGGTAAATGGGAGCGTGTAGGTGCTTCACGGAAGAGAAAGATGCAGAGACATGATATCAGTGTCACTGTCACCAGTCTGCTTGGACTCATAAATGTGCTCCAGCTCTAATAGACTGAGACTGGGGTTGTTTTTTGTTTGTTTCATAGGTAGGCAGCTTTCTCCAAGCACAAAGTACCCTTCAGGTCCCCAGAATTTTGGGGCCAAGGCAATGAGGGTGTGAAGGCATCCAGACTTCCCTTGGCCTTTCAGCAGAGTTGGGGCCAGTCACAGCCAATCTGGGTTTGAGAGTCCTTCAGGTTTCCTGAAGCAGAAGCTGACTACAAGGGGACTAATGTTTTCCTTGGTCTTTTAACGCCCTTTGCTAACAACCCAGAGTCTGGGGGGTAGCTTCCTCTCTCCCAGGCCTCCAGGCTCTTCTTAACGCCCAACCTGAAATCCAGAACAAATGCAAAGTGGCAACACACAGGAGGGTCGGGAAGGGAGTGCTCCTCTTCCGCTTTTCTCTCCTCGAGTCTAAATCCTCCCAGGAGTCTGGCGAGTAAGTCCCGGAGACTCAGGGATTCATTCAACAGCTATTTGCAGAGTTTGTCCCCTGTGGTAGGAGCATGCTCCGCACAGGGTAGGCAATGTGACCAAGGTAAAAAAGCTACAGCCCAGGAGCTTCATTCTCCAAGCAGAAGGGACTGCAGAGTAAGGGCAACGCCCACCCTTCCCATTCCACCCACTACCTACTGCGTGATAGAGAAGTAGGCAGGTGCAGGATTCTATAGAAGAGGGTGCTGGAAGCCGGTGGCTCTTCTTCGATGCCATCTTCTGGGGGCCCTAGAAGGGTCCTCTAAATCTAGACCTACAATACAAAGTTCATTCAATAAAGCTGGGGAAGAAAAAACAAACAGCAAAAGCATTATTGGTATGAAATAGCATAGCAGAGCGAGCTAAGGCAGTGGCTGTAGGATTTTACTTCATCGGGGGCATAGTACAGTTATCTTCTCCTGTGGGTCTTGCAGATAACCTTTGCTTCTTGATGAAGTCAATAGTTCTTATTTTTCCTTGGTCCTCTAATAACCAAGCTGAATGCGATGGTCCTGGGCCTAACCCAGTAAGCACCCAGACCCTTTCAGGACAGTCCAAGACAGACTTGCAGCTGAGCCTGGGTCCCTAACTGAACATTCCTAACTCTGGAACACTGTGGCTTAGGTGTCTCCGAGTCCACACCTTACTGCTTTTGGGGTCTGGAGAAAAATCGCTGGGTTTAGGAGAGGAATCAGAAAATAGTCTTCCCACACCATAATTAAAATGGCAAAGGTTAAAGACAGTTTACTTCCCAGAACATGGTATTCAATAAGTTTGTATTGAATTGAGTCCAAAGTAATTTTCAACAATGAAGTAATTTTGAAACAATAGGTGGTTCAACAAACTTTATTGCCAAAATATGGGGGTGATTCCTTCAAGAAATGTTATAAACTGTTATGTAAATTCCCCTTTGGCGGTTGTCTGGGATAGACTTCAGTTTCTATGCTCCAGGAAATTAGGTCGTTTTCAAAGCAATATATCATCTGCTCTCTGGGCAACACTTCTAGATCACTGAAGATTTTTGCTTCCCTCTCAAATCACTGATCATTCCTGCTGTTCCTTTAGCTCTCACTCAGAAATGTTATGGATTGGAAATATTTAGCATGTGTTTGTGCGTATTACTAATAGAATTAACAATACTTTTCTCCTTTTCTTAAGGAGTTGGGACTTTCTGAAGAGCATTTGAAGATGGAAGACATTCTACACAGAGAACCTGACACGATTGTATCGCATGTTTCTTGCTGCATAATGCAATGTTCTGTACTGTTGTCACGTTTGACCGGGTTTAGTAATTTTTAAAAATAGAGTTGTAACACAAGAAACTGTGGCTGTTAACTCTGCAGCCCTGTAGCGCCCTATCTGTCCACAGTACCTCGTGTGGTGGGTGTTAGCGCCACCTGCAGCATCACTTCATTCAGAGAGTGGAGTCTGCAAGCATTTGCCATTAGCAGAAATTGTAGTACAGTTTTTCTGAGCACTTTTCAATATTTGATTTCCTGTGGGTTTTAGTGCCCACTCAAACTTTATGGCCATCTCTTTGCATGGTAATGCTCAGTTTGCCAATTTTGCAGCACTTTTTTGAGGTTGATGTGCTGTCCATATCTTACTGTTTTTGAAACATTGTTTTTATGCATAGAAACACACTATAACATGGAATTAATTCCTGTTTAATGAAAGACTGCCTCTGGAAACTTCTCTGACAATAGAGTGCTAGAAATAGTAAATCAACTTTCATATGATCTCCAACGTCATTTGTAAAGCACCTTATTATCCCCATTCCTGTTCTAGGTTAGGAGCCATTTCCTGTTTACTTTAGCATATATTAGTATATGCTTACAGACCTTTGTTAAAGAAATGAATAAATGAATAAATATTTGTCCAAGATTTCCAAAGTACCAAAATAAGAATCCCTATTCCCTCTTTTTTTTGTTTTGTTTTTTTTTCTGTTGGAATTTCACTTTTAAAAACAAATTTTTATTGATTACGCTATTATAATTACCCCACTCCACCCAGTACTCCCATTCCCTCTGGCAACCCCCCACCTCAGTTCATGCCCATGGGTCATGCATATCAGTTCTTTGGCTACTCCATTTTCTACACCGTTCTTAATATCCCCCTGTCTATTCTATACTTAGCAATTTGTACTTTTTAATCCCTGCATCTTTTCTTCCATTCTCTCCCTTTCCCCCTCCCAGCTGATAACCCTCCAAATAATCTCTATTATCTATGATTCTGTTTCTGTTCTGGTTGTTTGCTTAATTTGTTTTTTAGGTTCAGTTGTTAATAGTTGTGAATTTATTGCCATTATAATGTTCATAGCTTTTATCTTCTTTTTCTTAAATAAGTCCTTTTAACATTTTGTATAATAATGGCTTGGCAAGAATGAGCTCCTTTAGCTTTACCTTGACTGGGAAGCACTTGATCTGTCCTTCAATTCCAGAGGATAGTTTTGCTGGATAGAGTAATCTAGGTTGTAGATCCTTGCTTTTCATCACTTTGAATACTTCTTGCCAGTACCTTCTTGCCTACAAAGTTTCTTTTGACAAATGAGCTGACAGTCTTATGGGGACTTCTGTGTAGGTAACTCTCTGCTTTTCTCTTGCTGCTTTTAAGATTCTCTCTATCTTTAAACTTTGGCATTTTAAGTATGATGTGTCTTGGCGTGGTCCTCTTTGGGTCCATCTTGTTTGGGACTCTCTGTGCCTCATGGATTTGTATGTCTATTTCCTTTGCCAAATTAGGGAAGTTTTATTATTTTTTAAATAAGTTTTCAATTTCTTGTTCTTTCTTTTCTTCCAGCCTTCCTATGATTCAAATGTTGGTACATTTGAAGTTGTCTCAGAGGCTCCTTACCCTACCCTTGTTTTTTTTCTTTATTTTTTATTCTTGTTGTTCTGATTGGTTGTTTTTTTTCTTTCCTCATGTTCCAAATCACTGATTTGATTCTCGGCTTTATCCATTCTACTATTGATTCTCTGTAAATTTTTCTTTATTTTACTTAGTGTAAACTTCATTTATGTCTGGGTCTTTTTTACGTTCTTGAAGTACTCAGTGAATTCCTTGAGCATCCTAATAACCACTGTTTTGAATTCTGCATCTGATAGGTTGCTTATCTTCATTTTAGTTAGTTTTTTTCTAGAGTTTTGATCTGTTCTTTCATTTGGGCCATGTTTCTTTGTCTCCTCATTTTGGCAGCCTCCCTGTGTTTGTTCCTATGTATTAGGTAGAGCTGCTTTGACTCCCAGTCTTGGTATCATGGTCTATTATAGAGAAGTGCACCCATAAGTTGGATGGGGCAGAGCATTCAGTAATTGCCAGGGCAGGGCAACCCATGTGAATCAGGTTGATGGAGTCTCAGATATGGTGTCACTGCTCTGTGCCTGTGTGTTTGTCTGTGTGTGCTGCGGGGGGTGGGGGGAGTTGTGCTCAGAAAAAGAACAAATACTGTTGCTTGGCCTTTGGAGTTTTATCTGGGAGAAAGCTGTCCCTTGGCACTCCCCCAATTCCAGATACTTCCGTTTCTCCCCATATGCCACTGTGCCCTTGCAGTTGCTGTCCCAGTGCTGGAGCCCAGAGGGAGTGAGTCTGCATAAGTCCTAAATTCACTGCATGCCCTTTAAAAGGAAACACCTGAGAATCTCACAATTTCTTCCAAAAGAAATTGTGACTTATCTTCCTGGCAGTGGAATCCTGGACTGGGTGGTCTAGTGTAGGGCTGGGATCCTTCATTCCTGAGGTATCCCTCCCAATTTTTATCCACCACACGTGGATGTGGGACTGCCCATTGCATGTCTCTGCATCTTGGTCCCTCCTACCTGTCTGGATGAATGTGACTTCTTTAAATCCTTGGTCACTGGATTTCCATGTAGCTTGATTTTCTGACTATTCTGGGTGATAGTTGTTTTGTAATTTACCATAATTTGCTGTGTATAATATGTACTTTTTTGCCCAAATTTTTGAAGGAAAAAATAAGGATGTGCATTAAACATGGGTAGTACTAATTCCATATATATATAAATGTTTTTAATTCTCTTTTTTATTTTTATGCTTTAAAAGTGTAACTCCAGAAAGCAATAATGATATCCATGTGCAAAATAACACCCTGTAATATGATAATCAGTTTTATATATAAATTAAAAATTGAATTAAAAATTAAAATGTGGCCCTGGCTAGTGTGGCTCGGTAGATTGAGTGCTGGCCTCTGAACCAAAGGGTCACTGGTTCAATTCCCAGTCAAGACACATGACTCGGTTGTGAGCCAGGTCCCCAGTAGAGGGCATGCGAGAGGTCAACCACACTTTGATGTTTCTCTTTCTCCCTTCCTTCCCTTCTCTCTAAAAATAAATAAATAAAATCTTTTAAAAACTTAAAACTAAAGATATTTTTCCTGAAAAATGTGAGTGTGCATTATGTATGAGAATGCATTATACATGACAAAATATGGTAGTTGTAATTTTTGCTGTGGTTGTGTGAGGAGACAGGCCATGTTTACCTATGCCTCCATCTTGACTACACTCTCCCCGTTTCCTTTCAAATATCCAATGAGGTAGATAAAATGTACCACGAAGTCTGGTTCTTGGTAGTTGGTTGCTATAGTTGCCATTCTTAACTCTTTAATATTAAAGGTCCTCAACACAATCTCAATTTTATTAAAAACAAAAAAAGAAGAACAACAAAAAATTGACAACAACAGATATAGGAACATAAAAAGATGAACAAATTAAACGAATACAATCCAGTGATAAAATGAGTGATGTTTTAAACCCATTTTTCTAATAAAGTACAAATGAAAAAAACACCTTAAATGCTATTATTCATAAAATTTTTCTTTGAACTGCTTTTTCAAAGACACTTTGGATTACTGTGGAGAAGTAGATTAGTCACTTATTAAATTTGTTTTACCTCTTTTCCACCTGACAGTAAATATAATTTTTTGGAATGTGAATATAAAAATATCCAGATAATATATATATTTTATTTTGTTTTTTATTATAAGGAATTATTTTATTTTGTTACTTACTGTATTCTGAGAGAAAGAGAGAGAAACATTGATTTGTTGTTCCACTTATTTATGCATTCTTTGGTTGATTCTGGTTTGTGCCCTGACTGGGGGATCGAACCTGCAATCTTGGCATATTGGAACAATGCTCTAACCAACTGAACTACCTAGTCAGGGCTTAATTCTTGGCTTTCACAAACAATTGGAAGACTCTACTGAGGATTTCGATCAGTTTTTAACTTTTGGTGAGGGTCACATATAGATACATCCCTCAAATATGTGTAAGTTCAACACAAAATTTACATACCAATGAGGCTTATAATTTTCTGGAGCCCATTCTTAGATAATTCCCTGGTGACCATGGACCCTTAGATTAAGCTTTTGAAACAGATTGCCTAGCTTTGAATTCCAGCATCTCGCAGATTGGAGGGTCTTATGATGTAACAATGATTTGATTGTGATATGTCAATAATAATATGGGTTTATGTGTGAGATAAAATCAAGGAACTTTTTTTCTGAAAAAAAGATAGACTTGATGACTCTGAAGTTACATAATAGTCTCAGAACTCAGTCATTTAGTGATATTCATGATGATAATAGGAAAGAGAATGACAACAGAGAAGACTTGGACTTAAGAGTAGTTATTATATCCCTTCATTTTTACTTCATTATTTTTTTTTGGTTGAAACTCTTAGCAAATAAAAGATCCTCCCAAAAGCCTGCTACCACCTTTCCAAACATATCCTTCAAAGCTTCCTTGACTCGCTCATTGTGCAAGGCATAGATGAATGGATTCAGCAGTGGTGTCACAAATGTTGTTACCAATGTCACTGCCCAATTAGTATCCACAGAGCCACTCTGTGATGGCCGCACATAGAGAAAAATGGCACTTCCATAAAAAAGGGTCACCACCATCAAGTGGGAAGTACAGGTAGAGAAGGCCTTCTGACGGCCTGAAGCAGAGGGGATGCGCAGAACAGCCAGGACTATGTGGCCATAGGACACAGCAGTAATCATCAGTGAGGATACAATAACGAGAGAGGCCAGGACAAAATCTGTTTCCTCCAGCTTCTTGGTATTGGTGCATGCCAAGCGGAGCAGTGGCCCACTGTCACAGAAGAAGTGCTGCACCACAGCATTTTGTTCACAGAAAGGAAGCAAGGCCACAGCAACTGTGGGGCCAAGCACAGGAAGGAGTCCCCCCATCCAGCAGGCCAAGGCCACCCGAAAGCACACAGTACCATTCATGAGCAAGGGGTAGTGCAGAGGGTGACAGATAGCCAGGTAGCGATCCACAGACATGACGGCCAGCAGCAAGAACTCAGAGGCCCCAAGAAAGAAGTAGAAATAGAATTGGGTAATACATGCAGCAAAGGAAATGGTGTGTTGCCTTGAGAGAAAATTGCTCAGCATCTTGGGAATGATGACTGAAGTAAGCAGGATCTCTAGGCAGGACAGGTTACCCAGAAAGAAGTACATAGGAGTCTGCAGGCGAGCATCAGCTCCTACTACCCCAACAATCAACACATTGCCTGTTAGAGTCAGAAGGTAGACAAGAAGGAAGACAGAAAACAATTCTTCTTTTGTGCTGTTGAGATTTGGGACACCTGCCAGAATGAACTCTGTCACACCACTGCTCTGGTTCCCACCAGGAGCCATTATCTTTCCCACCTGTGCAACAACATGAACATAATCCTGGTGAGGACAGGTCTTCTCCAGAGCAATCCTGAAACTTATTTTTTCATGATATAGCACACATACCCCCACTTTCTCCAATCACTAATCCTGTTAAGATTTGAAGGACCTGAGGTCCCATTTAATTGATACTAGAGTTGGCAAAGATTTTCTGTAAAGGGTAGTTAAAACTTAGGTATGAAAGTGCCAAGAGCCTCCATCTTCACATTTCCCATTCTCAGATTTTAAATGGTGATACTTCATTATTATAATAATATCATTGAGCATTTGAGTTTAGCAAAAATATCAGAAAAATGATTTTGTGAAGAATATGATCCCCATTCAACCAGGATCAGAGCTTGAACCAGATTCAAAGCCTAGCTTTGAATTCCGGCATCTCTACTTACTAGCTGAGTAGCTTTGAAAAAGTTGTAAGGAGCAAGTGAAATAATAGTACGAAGGGTTTAAAAGAGTTTCCAGCACTTAGATGACAAGTGCTGTGGTAGAGAAAGCCATGGACTGTAAGTTAGGGCACCAGACTCTGCTTGGCTTGCCACTTTCCTTGGAAGACTATCAGTGCATCCAGCCTGTTTGTCCTTCAACTGCTCAGCTATAAAATAAGTCACAGGAACTTAGGCTATTAGTACATCTTATATGAAATTACCCTTTTCATGGAGAATTACCTACCCTGGCAACCCAAGGGTCTAACTAAACTCAGCTTGTCACAAAGTGCTTGCCTATCTAAAGCAAGTTCTGCAACTTTTAAAAGGAATAAGAAAGATAAACTAATTGATTCAGTCAGGTATCCATACCTATTTATATATTGTCAACTTCAAGCTAATGTTCCATGGAATGTTAAGAGTTTCTTAAGCTTTTCAGTCCATGATACCAATCCAAGGCCCTTTCACATACTTGGCTCTATTAAATAAACTTGCCAGAGACAGAATTATGAATTCCTGGTAATTACTAACAAAATCAGAAATGAAGTCCTTACTATTCAATTCGAGTCCTTCCAGTTAGTTCTGAAGACCACCAGTTATAATGTTACCAGAAAGGCACTGGGCCTGGGGTGAGTCTGCCTTGGGCCAGCTTGTAGTGTGTGGGTTCTTGACTTCATGCAGGAAAAATTTCACAACACAAGCCCAGGTGATTTCGAGAGTACATTTATTAAAGCTGGGGACAGTGAAACAAAGGAAGGGCTTAGGATGAATAAGAGGAGAAAGCCTATGTGGAACTTTGTTTTGGCTCACTAGAAATGTTATAAGAAAGAAGTGAGCCATTATGGGCTGCATTGAGTTACAGAGAAGTAAAAGTTACAGCGACCATAGTGAGCCAAGGCAAGGCTGCTATCAGCTCACAGAAAAGTCAGAGAAAGAGGGCTTTGGAAGGATCACGGGGTTAGCCTGCGATGAGTTGCCACTGCCTGCTGCTTCCCTGGTTGCAAGTCCTGCCAGGATCATTAGAGTTTAGGAGAAAGAGCAGAATTACACGGTTGGGAAACAAAGAGGGAAGAAAGGTGTGGGCCTGCTCCAGAGGGAGCCCTGTGAGGGCACCCTTTGTCTTAAGAGTTTTTATCTCTCTTTTGTGGACAGGAATCCTAGGGGAGGTCTCAGGGGAGGGTTTCAGCAGAATATTTATCAGCTTTCCAGGTGCGTTCTTTAATACCTTGATATACCAAAATAAGCACATAGAGGAACCCGGGGTCATTTTCTGGTCAGTTTTACCTCTAACTTAGATTTGTTTGGCTCTAATTGTTTTTGTTGTTGTTGTTGTTGTTGTTATTTATCCCCCTGACTTCATCCCTACTTGGGTTTGGCTGGCACTAATGGCACTAACTGGGTCTCTGTCCTCTAGCTCCCTGACCAGGGTGATTTAAGCTACTCACTCTCTGCTTAGGGAGGAGGGGTGTAAACCATTTGCTCTCAAGTGTCCTTGGTTAGGGAAGATAAGATCTTGCAGTCTACTTGCTGATTGTAAATGGCTCAAATGGTTTGGCCCCATTTGTCTAACCATCTGCCTCAGTTTCCTTTTTCCCATTTGTCAAAAATTCTCTTAACATCGAACTATCCTGCCTCAATAAGAACCATATTAGTGATACCTGAAACTATGTTTTAAAAAATGCATCAGTTATTAACAAATATTGATTTTTTTAGCCATGCAAAGCATGAGAATTTACCTTAAAGCATTGGTCCCCTGTCAGCCTTGTTGTCCTCTAGCACACCCCAGCAGTCTCTGTCCCAGCAAACATAAAAATTAATATGTGTCACCAGTGGAACGTCACAGGTAAGCACAGAGTCTAAGGGGACACATGAAGAAGAAAACAAAATGACACTTAGAGAAAATATCCTGGAGAAAGGTGATGCCCAAACCAAACACTAATGAGTATGGATGGTTCCCTTGGTTAAAAAGTATTTTCCACAGCAAAGAAAACCACCAACGAAATGAAAATACAACACACTGAACAGGAGAACATATCCACCAATGATACATCTGATAAGGGGTTAATATCTAAAATTTATGAAGAACTTATACAACTCAACAACACACACCCCCACTCCCAAAACAATCCAGTTGAAAAATGGGCAAAGGACCTGAATAGACACTTCTCCAAAAAGGGCATATGGTTGGCCCATAGACATATGAAAAGATGCTAAACACCACTAATCATCAGAGAAATGCAAATTAAAACCACAATGAGATATCACCTCATACCTGTCAGAAGGGCTATCATCAATAAATCAACAAACAAGCTTCGGCAAGGTTGTAGAAAATAGGGGACCTTTGTGCACTGTTGGTGGGAACGCAGACTGGTGCAGCCACTGTGGAAAGCAGTATGGAGTTACCTCAAAAAATTAAAAATGGAATGCCTTATGACTACTAGGATTCCACTTCTGGGAATATATTCAAAGAAATCTGAAACATTAATTTGAAAGAATATATGCATATCTATGTTCATTGAAGCAATATTTACAATAGCCAAGATCTGGAAGCAACCCAAGTGCTCATCAGCAGATGAGTGGATAAAGAAGCTGTGGTACATTTACACACTGGAATACTACTCAGTGGTAAAAAAAAAAAAAAAAAGAGGAAATCTTGCTTTTTGCAACAGCATAGATTGACCTGGAGAGTATTGTGTCAAGTGAAATAAGCCAGTCAGAGAAAGACAAGTAACATATGATTTCACTTGTATGTGGAATCTAATGAATAAAGTAAACTAACAAATGAAATAGGAACAGACTCATAGAGACAGACAAAATGTTGACAGCTGTCAGATTAGTGGGAGTTTGAGGGGTTGGGTGAAAAACGTGGAGAGATTAAGTAAAAAAAAAAAAAAAACCCACAAAACCTCATAGACACTGACAACAGTATGATTACCAGAGGGAAAGGAGAATGGTGATAGGTAAAGAAGGGATAAATGGTGATGGAAGGAGACTTGACTTCTGGTGGTGAACACAAAGTATAATATACAGATGATGTATATATCAGGCGTAGAATTGTACACCTGAAACCTATAGAATTTTATTCACTAATGTCCCCTCGATAAATTCAGTAAGAAAAAAGGGGAAAAAAGAACAATTCAGATTAGTCCCAAAATAACAACAGATCTTATTTTCAGGGGAAAATTGTATCATATTAGAAAGTGGGTAAAGTTTCAAAACACTCTCTGTTGTGAAGGTCCTAAGTACAGACCATCTCGTTTTAAAAACAGCTCAGAAAACAAGCTGCTACATGCAGAACAACGGATAGTATAACAATATCTTGCAGTTTATAATATTACCAAAGTCCTAGCTCTTGAGAAAGCTGGAAAATTAGAAAATAGATGATAGAAAAATTTAGAAACAAAGAATATTCTTACAAAGAGTAAAGAAGCACATGGCTCAAGTAGTGAGTTGAACTAGCTGTATAACTTGGAAAGATTTAACTTTTCAATATTCAGTCATTTCACTGTAAATTTTTTAAAAAATCATTTCATTACCTTTAAAAATGAGTATGGATTTGATAGAAAAGAAGGTTTTTAATGGGAAAGAGCAGCAAGGTGAACCTAGTATATTTAGGCAGAAGCACAGTATATAAGGCGCAGAGAGGAATAAGAGGGGACCAGTCACTTCAGAGAGAACTCTTTCCTGCTCACTGTGAAAATACTTCCATGGAGCTGAATCTATCTATTAAGTGAAAGGAAGATGAGTCTCAACCCCAAATGTGGGAGGAATTTCTCCTACCTACTCCTGAATGATCTTGATGTTTCCATGGGTGGAGGGTGGAGATCACCCTGCAAGAATCTTCTTTCCCTTTTTATGACTCAGGTGTCCTGCTCCATCCTGGAGTCTTTTCCATACCTTGTACTATGAGGCTGACAATAGCCTGGTATCCTTGGAGTTCCTGAGGATGGGCAAAGAACTCGGGGAAAACAGGCAGCATTTGGATAATCTGCTTCTTTTCTTGTGCTTTCTCCCTGGGTATAATGCCTGAGATACTGTTCTTCTGCCTTGTAAACAAAGGGGCTTTTTTATTCTAAGGAAGCTGCATTAGGCTGCCCCTTTTTCTGGTCATGGGCTACTAAGCTCTCAGGGCCCACCCTTCTCTCCCTGTGGAAGAGTGTCTTCTGCAATGTGATCCCTGCCTTAGGCTGGAATAGGCATGCTTCAAGTGCAGGACAGGGATCTCACGATGCTCCAAGGCACTATAAGAATAACAAGGGGCTAAAAGCCAAGGAGTGCATATGGGGGTGGGGGCAGGGTTAAACCTTTCATCTGTCTATGAAAAATCTTAATGCACTTACCTATAGTTCCTTTCATCTCTAATTGTTGAAGAATGTTCCATTTATAGCCAAGTCTTCACTTTTTGCTGATGAGTTTTGTGTACAAATTGTCAATTTTCCTGTTTTAATTCCGGTCTTCCCTGGATCCAGGCATTAGCCTAAGTGTGGGGAAGGTGAAGGTTGAAGTCACTGGATTCTAACCAATCTCTTTATGGAAGGGTATGATATATAACTTCAGTTTCCAGTGGAGATGCTCCAAAATGTGGATTGGTTGATCCAGACACCAGAAGCCTAGCTAGAAGCAGTGCCTGCTAGAGAAAATGGGGAGGAGATAAAACCCTAAGAGAGTAATAAAGACAAAGAGAAAATAATACTTAAAAACCCAGGGGATCTCAGCAATTCAAAGGAAATTTCCTAGATTCTGGGCCTGATAAATTTGAAAAGGATGCTAACCCTTCATTCAACAAGGAATGACTAGGAATGTTCTTACCTTCATTTATCAACTACCCTAAGCCAGGCCCCTATAAAAGTACTGGGATAATGAAGTGGGAATGAGAGAAATATGGTGTTTGACCAGCTCTATAGGAGTTCCACAGTCATCATCCAACTTTCTACTGCATGGCACTCAAAGGAAATGTTTATTTCCCAAATAACACAGACATAGTGTCTTCTCCCTGAAGACTTAGAATGATGTTGGGAATACCTTCCCTGTCTTGTAGGTTGGGAAATAATAGGAGCCCCAGGAGTGTGGTAGGATAGGGGAAGATACCCTGTATCATCTCTAGTTTTTTCTTCTTATCCCAGCCTTGTATTGTATCCTCTAGTAATAGGATATGCCATCCCACCCAAACACCTAAAAATTTATTTAGAATTCTGAACCATTGTTTATATTTTCCCCTTCTGCTCACTCTATTCCCCTGACTAAAAACTTGACTAACTCCTATTCAGAGTCAGTTTACTCTGGTGCATACAAGTTCTTCTGAGTGGTTTCCTCTGCTCACTCTATAACTTGACTTTGGCATGTCCTGCTGACCTCAGTCTCAACACTTAATCCATTGCATTAAGTTAATTGTATTAATTCTACATATTCATCTGTATCCTTTGCCAGACACTGAATTCCTAGGGTAGGAATTATGTTTTGATCTCTGTATTTCTAGCATGAAGCACTGTGCCTGGCACACATTAGGTGCTTAATAAATTATGTGTGCTAAAATGCTTTGAACCCTGGCATAAAGAGCAGCTGCTCTTGTGAAGTATACACCAGTTAAATTTTGAGCTGAGAGGAATAGTACACATGTCCCTCTGGAACTCAAGCTGAATTCCATCCTTTCTAGACATAATCCTTTTTAGAGAAAAACAACAACAAACAAACCTCTAAGTGGAAGCATGGGTGAGGCATGAGAAGAGTCATTACTTTAGGTTATGAGGAAGGAGTGGAAGCAAAGACTGGTAGAATTAGCTGAACTAAGATGAAAAAACTAAACCAGAAACTGAATGTTGAGCTATGGGAAGAAGAGGTCTAAGCAAAAAGAGAAACCATGAAGTCTGTGAACTAGTAAATCACACTTAAGGTGTACATATTTTTAAACTTCAAAGCAAAATGCACCAAAGCAGTTCTAAGAAGGAAATTCATAGAGATAAATGCCTGCCTCAAGAAAAAAAGTCTCAAGTAAACAACCCAACTTTATACCTCAAGAAACTAGAAACATAACAAATGAAGCCCAAAGTTAATACAAGAAAGCAAATAATAAAGATTAGGGCAGAAATAAGTAGAACACATACCAAAAAGACAATTAAAAAGATCATTGAAACTAAGACCTGGTTCTTTGAAAAAAATACACAAAATTGACAAATTTTAGTGACATTTACCAAGGAAGAGGACCCAAATAAATAAAATCAGAAGTAAAAAAGATGTTACAACTGATAGCAGAGAAATACAAAAGATCACTAGAGGCTACTATGAACAATTTCGCTCCAACAAATTGGACAACCTAGAAAGGATAAATTTCTAGAAATATACAGCTTACCAAGAGTGAATCCTGATGATATACAAAAAAAAAAATCTGAACAGACCAATTACTAGTAAGGAGATCAAATCAGTAATCAAAAACCTCCCAACAAACAAAATACTAGGACCAGATGGCTTTACTGGTGAATTCTACCAAATATTGAACAGAAGAATTAATACCAATTCTTCACAAACTCTTTCAAAAAATTGAACAGAAGGGAACTCTTTCAAACTTATTTACACGGCCAACATTACCCTGATACCAAAATCAGACGAGGATGCCACAAGAAAACAAAATTACAGGCCAATATCCCTGATGAACATAGATGCCAAAATTCTCAACAAAATATTAGCCAACCAAATTCAACAAGACATTTAAAACAGAATTTGTTCTAGGGATGCAAGAATGGTACAACATCCTCAAATCAGTCAATGCGACATACCACATTTACAAAATAAAGGACAAAAATAATGTGATCATCTCAATAGGTGCAAAAAAAGGACAGTTGGCAAAAAATTCAACATCCATTTATGTTAAAAACTTTCAACAAAGCAGTATAGAGGCAATGTACCACAATATATCAAAGGCCATCAGTGGAAAGGCCACAGCTAATTTCACACTCACTATTAAAAAAGGCCACAGCTAACTTCACACTCACTGTTTTCATCTAATATCAGGAAAAGACAAGGCCGGCATTCTCATAACTTTTATTCAGCATAGTATTGGAAATCCTAGCCAGAGTGTTTAGGCAAGAAACAGAAATAAAATCCATCCAAATTGAAAAGGAAGAAGTAAAACTCATTATTTGCAGATGACATGATAATATATATAGAAGACCCTAAGGCTCAATTGGAAAAAAAAACAAACTGTTGGAACTAATGATCAAATTCAATAAAGTTGCAAGATACAAAATTAATACACAAAAATCAGTTGTTTTATACATTAATAATGAACTATTAGAGAAATCAAGAAAACTATCCTATTTACAGTTACAACAAGAATATAAAATACCCTGGAATAAATTCAACCAAGAAGGTAAAAGACCTGTATATTGAAAACTACAAGATATTTATTTAAAAATTTGAAGAATAGCCCTAGCTGGTGTGGCTCAGTGGAGTGAGTGCTGGCCTGCGAACCAAAGGGTCACCAGTTCGATTTCCAGTCAGGGCACATGCCTGGGTTGCAGGTCAGGTCCCCAGTTGGGGGTGTGCAAGAAGCAACTGATGGATGTATTTCTTGCACATTGATGTTTCTCTACCTCTCTTTCTCCCTCCCTCCTCCTCTCTCTAAAAAGTAAACAAAATCTTTAAAACTCTTTTGAAGAATGTATAAATAAATAAAAACATATACCATGTTCATAAATTGGAAGAACATTGTTAAAATTCCATACTACTAAAGCAATATATAGATCCCATGCAATTTCTTTCAAAATTTCAATGATTTTTTTATAGAAATAGATCAAACAATCCTAAAATGTATATCTAGACACAGAAGACCCTGAATAGCCAAAGCAATCTTGAAAAATAAGAACAAAGCCAGAGAGTAGTGTAGTTTACAATCACACACTCTGATTGTAAACTACAATACAAAGCTCTAGTAATTTAAAAAGCATGGTATTGCAATAAAAACAGACAAAAAGACCAAAGGAACAGAATTAAGAACCCAGGAAATAAGTCCAAAAAATGCATAGGCAATTAATGACAAGAAAGTAAAAAATATACAATGGGGAAAGAATAGTCTCTTCAACAAATGGTGTTGGGAAAATTAGACAACCACATACAAAAGAATAAAACTGAACCACTGTCTTTCATCATGCACAAAAATGAACTCACTTGAAGTACAACCTGAAACCATAAAACTCCCAGAAGAAAACATAGGTGGTAAACTCTTTGACACAGGTCTTAGTAATCATTTTCAAAGCAACAAAAGCAAAAACTAACAAGTGGGACTATATCAAACTAAAAAGCTTCTGCACAGCAAAGAAAACCATCAGCAAAATGAAAAGGCAACCTACTGAATGGAAGAAAAGGTTTGCAAATTATATAGCTGAAAAGAGGCTAATAATGAAAATATAAAAAGAACTCATAAAACTCAATAGCAAAAAGACAAACCTTCTGCTTAAAAAATGGGCAGAAGACTTGAGGAAACAGTTTTCCAAAGAAGACATACAGATGGCAATGGGTACATGAAAAGATGCTCTAGATCATTAATCATCTAGGAAATGCAAATAAAAATCAACATGAGATATCAAGTTATACCTGTTAGAATGACTTATCCAAAAGACTAGAAATAGCTTTACATGATGGAATACTACACAGCAGAAAGAAAGAAGGAACTCCTACCCTTCATGACAGCATGGATGGAACTGGAGAGCATTATGCTAAGTGAAATAAGCCAGGCAGTAAAGGAGAAATACCATATGATCTCATATATAAGTGGAACCTAATCAACAAAACAAAGCAAGCAAAATATAACCAGAGGCATTGAAATTAAGAATAAATTGACAGTAACCAGAGGGGAGGTGGGGGGGGTGGCTAATGGGGGAAGGGAAAGGAGTAGGGTTTTCAGGAATAACTATAAAGGACACATGGACTAAACCAAGGGGAAGTGGGATCAGGGGAGGGAAGTAGGGATGGCTGGGGTGGGGGAGAGTGGTGGGGGAAAATGCAGACAAGTGTACTTGAACAACAATAAAAAAATTTTTAATAAAAAATTTTTTCAAAGAAGCATAAATGGTAGGTACAAGATACACAGAGGGAGAATAAGAACAGTACGGGAAATGGAAAAGCCAAATAAATTATACGTATAACCCATGGACATGAACTAAGGGTAGGAATGCTGGTGGGAGGGTGGGTGCAGGGCAGACTGGAATAACGGTGGGGGGGGGCATGGGACAACTGTAATAGCATAATCAATAAAATATACCTAAAACAAAAGCAAAAAAAGACTAGAAATAGCAAGTGCTGGCAAGGATGTGGAGAAAAGCGGAGGCTTCTATACTGTTGGTGGGAGTGTAATTTGGTGCAGCCATTATTTTGGAAAAAAAAAAACAGCATGGGAAGGGTTCCTTAAAAAATTAAAAATAGAACTACCGTGTTGTCCAGCAATTCTACTTTGGGGTATTTACCTGAAGAAAACAAAAACCTAGCTCAAAAACATATATGCACCCCATGTTCATTGCAGCATTATTTACAATAGCCAAGATACAGAAACTACCTAAGTGTCCATCAATGGTTGAATGGTTAAAAAATATATATAGCATAAAATGGAATATTATTTAGCCATCAAAACATAAAAAGAATGAAATCTTGCCATTTGCAACAATATGAATGAAACAAGGGAATTAAGTGAAACAAGTCAGATAGACAAAGACAAATATCATATGATCTCTCATATAAAAAAATCTAAAATTAATGAACTAATAATCTAGCTCATATGTAGAGAGAACTGATTTGTGGTTACCAGAGGCAGTTGGGGAGCAGGGTGAAAAAATGGGTGAACTGTTTTTGTTTAGAGTTTGAATGTTTTAAAAATAAAAAGTATTTTTGATTTGTTTGAACTATAAGGCTACACCAGAAAGAGATGAGATCAGATTCAAGTGATTTTTAAAAATCACATAACCATTTGTCCAGTGATGCAGCCACCAGCTCACAGTGTCCATGTCATTATGGATGAAATGAGACATTCACACAGACTACCAAGTCCAGTGAAGGAAAAGGGACAGCATGGATTTTCTCTCAAGAGGAGCAAAAGCCTTGGACTCCAGCCTCTGCCATCACAGGCCTTTACTGGGTTTCCCTGTAATTGGATTTTCCCATTACATGATGGTCCTCATTTACTATGCACAGGTTCACTTTAGGGGGTTATCTTTTACAGAAAACAAAGGAGCCAACCACTGCTAATCACATCACAGAAGAGGGATATTTGCAAATGAAAAGGCAAAAGTGGTTCAACTGGTTACACTCATCCTTCTAAGGTTTAGCATGTATTTTAGGAAGTTGCTTTGCAGTAAATGTCCTCAATTCAGGGTGAGGGAGTTTTAGCAAAAAGCAAGACTCATAGCGGCCTATGTACATTGCAGGCCTGATTCCCCATGGGAGAACCTATCCATGGGCGTGGGTCCTGTGCATCTCCGAGTGGGAGCTGGGCCCACACCATGCAGAACAGTCTACTACAGTCCAGGTGACAATTGTTAGGGTATTCAGCTTATAGTACTTTCAAATAGATCATAGGAATATCCTAGTTTTTGCGTGAAGTAAAGCATATAAGAAGAAATGTTTTATTTATTTTTAAAATATAAAATATATGACTCAAAAATAAAAATATAACAAGTTACAGATTAAAAAGTCCTAGTCTGCCCATAATCATCTGAACCACATTCCCTTGCCTAATTAACCATTTTTATTATCTTATTGTGCCTCTTTTCCATGATTTTTTGTATATATTAACAAATGTCAAATAAATGTTATTTATTTACCTGTGACTATTTTATGCTGTTCTGCACCTTGTTTTTTGCTTTCAGGATATGCTAGAAAAACTTTCCTTGTTTGTACACAGAGAGCAGAAGGAAAATATTTAAACTAAGGAGACTATTCGCTTGACAAATCTGTTGAATGGATGGATTGTAACATTCTTGACTTATACTTCAGCTTTAACAATTGTTTGATATCTCTTTAACTTTAGTTTTTCCCATCAGTAAAAATCTCATTGTGGTAGAAATAGCATCCAATATTTAATTAACAATTTGTAAGTAAAATAAGTTATAGCAAAATAGGATGATATCTGAAATTTGATTCAAAATATAGTGGGGTTATAGATCAAATTAGCTTGAATAGGAACTGGTAAATCATCGAACTATGCATTGATTATGCTGTGATTCATTATACTACTTTATGTTTAGTACATTTGAAATTTTCCATAATGAAAAAGCCTTGGAAATATATGTAGTCACAATCAGGTATCTATTTAAAGACTTTAAGTTTTTAGAAATACATGATTTCTTCAATAAAATTTAATGAATCTCAGAATAGTTCCCTAAAGATGGCCACTCTAATTCCACAAAATTAACTATCCAGCCACTGGGGAATGTCAAATACCATGTGGGCTACTCAGAGCCAGGAAATGTAAAACTATAATGAACTTCTGACTCCAAGAGGAATTCAACCCTCTCAGCAATATCCAGCTTTCTGATCCTAAAGAAGTGGAGGCAATATAGAAATACATACAGACACACAGAATCACAGTTCAAAATAAGGAAATGGGCTTAAAACAATCCATTAAGAGCAAAAGCCTGCCTTTTTCATTATACCAAATTGCTTAAAATGAATTTTTTTCTCTTTCATTCCCTTTTCATGTTCTGAAAAGTAAAACAACATAGAAAAACAAGACAGAGTGCCATACCATATCTTTACATAAAAGGATCTTCCAGCAGGGGGGAAAAAAAGCAAATAGAATTGAATTAAGACAACAGAGAAATAGGACTTCCAGCCAAGATGGAGGCGTAGGTAGACACACTGCTTCCTCACACAACCAAAAGAAAGACAACAATAATTTAGAAACAAAAAAACAACTAGTACTGACAGAAAATTAAACTGCATGGAAGTCCAACAACCAAGGAGTTAAAGAAGAAACATTCATCCAGACCAGTAGGAGAGGCAGAGTCAGGCGGCTGGGTGGAGAGAACTCACGGCAAAGGGGTGGCTGGCCGACCCCCGGCGCGCAGGCAGTGGTTGGCGGACCCCAGGCATGCAGGTGGTAGCAGGCGGAACCAGCGAAGTGGCAGATTGTGGAGGGGCTTGGCACACAAGGCGGCTGGCTGGCCGAGCGGTCCCACATTTGTGCGCAGATAAACCAGGTGAAACTGGGAAATGAGACAGACCACGCAACCCAGGGTCCCAGCACAGGGAAATAAAGCCTCAAAACACCGATTGAAAACACCTTTGGGGGGTTGAGGTGCTGGGAGAAACTCCCAGCCTCACAGGAGAGTTCATTGGAGAGACCCACAGCGTCCTACAATGTACACAAACCCACCCACACAGGAATCAGCACCAGAAGGGCCCAGTTGGCTTGGGGGAAGTGGCAGAAGTGACTGAAATCCATCAGAGAGTGGAGCAAACACCATTGTTCCCTCTTGGATCCCTCCCCAACATACTGCATCACAACCCAGCCACGTAGGTTGCCCCACCCACGTGAACACCTAAGTCTCCACCCCTCACTACCTAATAGATGCCTGAAGATGAAAAAATGACCCAAACAGAAGAACAGATCAAAGCTCCAGAAAAAAATACAACTAAGTGACGAAGAGATAGCCAACCTATCAGATGCACAGTTCAAAACACTGGTGATCAGGATGTTCACAGAATTGGCTGAATTTGGTTGCAAATCAGATGAGCAAATGAAGGTTATGCTAAGTGAAATAAAGGAAAATGTACAGGGAACAAATAGTGATGGGAAGGAAACTGGAACTCAAATCAATGGCGTGGACCACAAGGAAGAAAGAAAGCCAAACAGAAAAGAAGGAAGAAACAAGAATTAAAAAAACTGAGGAGAAGCTTAGGAACTTCCAGGACATCTTTAAACATTCCAACATCTGAATTATAGGGGTACCAGAAGGAGAAGAGGAAGAGCAACAAGTGGAAACGTTATTTGAACAAATAATAAAGGAGAACTTCCCCAGTCTGGCAAAGGGAATAGACTTCTAATAAGTCCAGGAAGCTCAGAGAATTCCAAAGAAGTTGGACCCAAGGAGGAACACACCAAGGCACTTCATAATTATACTAGCCAAGATTAAAATGAAGGAGAGAATCCTAGAAGCAGCAAGAGAAAAGGAGACAGTTACCTACAAAGGAGTTCCCATCAAACTGTCAGCTGATTTCTCAAAAGAGACCTTACAGGCAAGAAGGGGCTGGAAAGAAATATTCCAAATTATGAAAGGCAAGGACCTACATCCAAGATTGCTCTATCCAGCAAAGCTTTCATTTAGAATGGCAGAGCAGATAAAGTGCTTCTCAAGTTAAAGGAGTTCATCATCACTAAGCCCTTATTATATGAAATGTTAAAGAGATTTATCTAAGAAAAAGAAGATAAAAAATATGTACAGTAATATGACAGCAAACTCACAATAATTAACAACCACACCTAAAACAAAAAAGAAAAACAAACTAAGCAAACAGCTAGAACAGGAACAGAACCACAGAAATGGAGATCACATGGAGGGGTTAGCAACAGGGAAGTGGGAGGAGGAGAGAGGGGAAATGGTACAGAGAATAAGTAGCATAGATGGTAGGTAGAAAATAGACAGGGGGAGGGTAAGAATAGTATGGGAAATGTAGAAGCTAAAGAACTTATAAGTAAGACACATGGACATGAACTAAAAGGGAAGATGTGGGTGGGAGAGGTGTGCAGAGTGGAGGGGAGTGAAGGGGGAAAAATAGGACAACTGTAATAGCATAATCAATAAACTATATTTAAAAAAGACAACAGAGAAATAACTGCAAATCTAAAATAGAAACAGGAGATATCTACTCCATAGTCCTTAATTTATACATTTTAACTGACATGATTACAAACACTTAAAAAAATATTCTTACTGAATCACATGATCAGGTCCAAATACAGCTCTGACAATCATAAAATTACTATATACATGTTAGTTTTTGCAATATGTAATTTTTGAAATTAAAAAGAAATGAAATTTACCTTTTAATGTGAAACCTGTACTTGAATTTGATGCAAAACTAATTGAGTCAAACCTGATATAAGAATTTATAAATTTCATTTTCAACTGAAATAAAAATGGTTTTTGTCCTTGCTCTTTATTCTAGTTAAGCAGAATAAGCTTAGTCACACAGGTAAGAAATTGATATTACAACTGAATACCAATGAGTTTCCTCTAAATATTAAAAATTAGAACTTTCCAATGGACAGATCAGTACATCTCATCTTCTGTGTAAGGTCAGATAGTGGCTCAAAGTCAAATTCTCAGACTGAACAGTAGATTTAGAAAAAGGGTCCCTCGTCCAAACATTTGTTTAGATTGGGAAGAAAATAGTTTAATTTTTTCTCCAATTCATCCAGGTTGTTTTCAATAAATGATGATATTCTTACTCAATCTCAAATCCAAGCAGCAGTGAAAACATTTTAAGATTTCCTTTACAACATGATTTCCCCAAAGATTGAGTTTCTTTTTAAATTCAAGAATCTTATTACATGAAATCAAAATATTTTCTCTGGGGCCCTCCAGAGAAAATATTTTCTAACCCTGATTCATGGGATAGAAAGTATCTGCCAAACAGCCTTTTTTTTTTTTTTGTTATTGTTTTCTTCTTCTGCAGCCATCTTCATTTTTGAATCACAGACAAATCTTGTCTTAGTAATTTCTGGAAATTACTATTTCAATTCACCTTTTTTGTTCAAATGCTACTAAGTTAAAACTCTACTAAGCTAAGAGGTTTAACCATGTAACAGAATATTTACATGCTCTCTGTCTAGATTGTCACACAATTTTTTAAAAATTCTCAAATGGATTGACCTTCGTTTAATAAAGTTAACCATTTTTTAAGCATTATCCAGAACTTTCTACATTTTTTCTTCAGAGCTCCAGACACTAGAACCTCTCTAGAAGAAAACAGTATGTCCTGAAGGGTCGTATTTTATTTTTCACAAGTAGCCAAGCCTCACCTGGAGACACCATGGAAGGGACACCATCATTACAGATACCAAGGAATTGGCCCCAAGATATACCATTTGACTTCAAATATGAAGGCAGAATATTACTTTTTAATGTATAAATCTTTCATTTATTTTTGAAGGCTTGATTTGATTGCTCAAGGTAATTTCTTGCTTTTTTTTTTTTAAGAAGGGAGGGACAAAGAGAGGGACAGAAACCTCTATGGGAGAGAGATTGGTTGCCTCTGTAGGGACCCCATCAAGACCGAACCCTAACCCACCATTTAGGCATGTGCCCAGATCTGAATCACACTTGCGACTTTTCTCTTTGCCAGACCTGGATCGACCAAGAAAAGAGCTCAGGGCTCTTTTCTTTTTGTAGATATAAATTTTCTTACTAATAAGTTAAGGAAATATGATGACAGAAAGCATTTTGGGTAATAAAAGCCCTCATACATGCAGAATCCTATCCCTTTGATGTGTCTTTCTCCTTGTTTAGATCATCCAATAGTTTCATAAGAATGTGCAGGAAGTAAATTTTGGAGACTTTGTAGTTTTTATGGCAATCTTTTTGTAATTTTTACAAAAAATATGTAATTTTTGAAATCTTAAGTTTATCAGACCTTGCAGAAAATCTGAAAATGTATTCTACACTACTACTTAACTGATAGTTTGACTGGTTATAGAATCCTGTGTTAGACAATATTTTCCTTTAATATTTTGAAGCACTTTGTTCCTTGCCCTCTAGTTTTCAGATTTGTTGTTGAGAAGTCCTAAGCCTTTGTGAAAACCTTGAAGTCAATGGAGTCCAAACTCAGCCTTAGAATCAATCACCTGGAGAATTTCAGATATCTATAGGAGTATATCTTGTCCCACACACTTCAGACATTGTAAACAAACAGGTCCCACTCCATTACCTATTTCAGGTGACCCAAAAGTACTTTAGGGATACCAGGTTTGGGCTTTCAAGGTACCGATTTATGATCCTCTTCTCTTCCTTCGGCTGTTCCTGCTTCAAGGACCTGCACCTGACCTGAGCAGTCGCAGCCTTGGCCCAACAGCGAAAGGACATGGCCCTTCTCCGACCTGTTCTCTTGGGAGCGGGACCTCAACCCCCAACTCCTGCATCACAATCTCTGAATCCTGTGTCACCCTGGTCCCTGGCAACCCCTCTGTGGCTTCGCAGAGGGGCAGGGCCTGTGAGGAGCTCCCTTCCCTTCAGGGGCAGTTGGGAGCTCTGGGAGGGCGTTGCTTTCCGACCTATGGGACATCCAATGTCCTTACAAATCCGGTACAGCTCCGGGCGCATCCTTTTCCTCCCCCTGTCCTAATTCTGCCTTCTTTCCCTCTTAATTGTTCTCATTTCCATTTTGTACCTCTCTTGTGTCTCAGCTGCATCTGAAAAGTGCAAGAATCCTTAGTTTTGACCATTTTCCTGGTAGGAGCTGGACGCCGCCCCAGCCCCAGCTCAGGACTCCCATAGGTTTAGTAGTAGAGTTGCTGCGACGTGATGGAGGTCAGGATTAGTTAAAGAATGTGCAGACAGTTACTCCTATGACCCTCACAGAGTCATCATTTTCCGCTAAGGTTGTGTCTGTGGGGCTCAGTGAATGAGGCCTGGCAGGAGGCCTGGCCTGGGACTCCAAAGCCCGGAGGTTGCAGCTGGTCCAGGTCAGAAGAGACAGCGTGAGTCCAACCATCCGCTGCTTCAGCACCTCGCGGGCAAGACGAAGCTGCCTGGATCAGTTGGCCCAGTGGTAGGGCCTTGAGCACCTGTCAGGGCAGAGCTTGTGAGCCATCAGGGTGATTCCCACAATTCTGCCCTTCCACCCCCACTGCAAACTGCCTTTTTACCACAGGCTGGTTTGGGGTGCAAGTTTCCTGCCCCTCCTTTGATGTAGTTGACCGCGTCATACAATCTGAATAAGATCTTGGGCTCCAGTTTACTGTCCTTTCCCCAGGTTTAAAAAAAATTTTTTTTTTCATTTTAGGATTCCCTCAGTAGCAGGCGGTCTTCATCCGTGTCTTGAGGACAAGAGTTTCCTACTCCTCCCACAGACAGGCTTTGCTTCTCCTTTCCCAGAGGTTAAGTATCCTTGCCTGTGTTCTAGGGATGCAAGGGCTTTCTGCCTCTCCCCTGGTGACTTAAGGCTTTTTCTTGGTAGGAGGGAAGGGTCTGGGGACTTTGTGTTTGTCCCCCGGCAGCATGTGTTTACCTGGAGCTCACCTGACCCTCCAAAGAATGCTCCAGATTCCTACAATGCCCGTAGTCTTTAGAAACAGGGACAACCCAGCGGAGGCCAATAGAAATGAGCTCATTAGTGCGGGCAAACTCCTTTTGTACCTGGGCCTGCACCTATTTCAAATTGACATGCTAGCCTGCTGTTTGCGCTTTAAGAATTCCCTTTTAGCTGAGTTCCTCTTACTGGCTTTCATGCCGGCCACCTCTTTTTTCTGAGCTCTGCCAAAGGTGAAACAGTTTGGATATTCATTGCTCTTTGGAGGAATCTGTTTATCTCTTGACTGAGTTTACTTGGTTCTCTAAGACCTCACCTTTCCAATGGGCTGAAGTTATGATATTTTAAATTATTTGATATTTCTTGTTAGTTGTGGTTGATGTTTTTGCTTCTTTATACTTAAGCCTCATAATTCATATTTTAAAGTTATTTTCTAATTAGGTAAATATAGTCCATGACAGAAATCCCTCTCCATGTGAAGAAGTCAGGCCATTTGAGCCATTCTAAATAAGACTCAGGGTTTAGGAAATACTACTTTGTATAACAGCACCAAACGATTTCTCTGTCATGGGTACTATATTTACCGGTTTATGGACTCCAGTTTTCATTGTCAAGCATCATTGAAATCACTGCTCAAAAGAATCATAAAGAGAGGAGAGAGGGGCATGTTTCATGGCCAGTGATGGACGAGGCACTTCCCTGTACACAACCAGAAGAGTCTAAAATGTGAACTAGATATCTTTCATGTCCACAATGATAATTCTGCCCCTGGCCAAACAATGTTTTGGAGAAAAATCCAATTTCATTGATTCTCAAATTAACTTTCCTTTCTCCTCCTTCCAACATGGTTTTTGTTTCTTTTCTTGAGGACCAGCATCTTACTTGCTCACATGTTGCTAGGACCTCAGCTTCAACGTTGTTACTAGAGCCTGTACTTGGCCTTTTGTTTCTGTCGATTAGAATGAGCCCTGGTACCATTGTAAACTAGACAGGTCTGAGCTGACTATGGAAATCAGACTCAAGCTTCATTCTCCTGGATAGGAAACCTGTCTTTGACCCAGAACTCTGAAAAGTGGTAGAATTCTAAAAATGTGGGGATGTCTGGATGGATGCCTTGGGTTCTCTTCTTGATAGCCAGGCTCGTAGCAGGAGTAGATGCAACCTCCCTCATGCTCTTTAAACTGCCATCATCTGGTACCTGCAGTAAGGTCCCTGAGGAAAATTCTGGTCATGTTCTCCAAGGAACCTCAGTGCTCAAGGTCTCTTTTTGGTCCTTGGAATATGTGACTTGTTAAGGCACTTCTTGAATTCTTCCACAGACTTCTGTGCCTCTCCTTCTTCTTTAAATACTGGTGATCTCTGGAGCTTTGTCTTTTTCATTTTCTGAATGTTCTCTCTGGAAAATCTCAACCCCTACCAGGTTAAAATACAACCAACCCTGCCTTAAGTTTGCAGATAAAATACAAGATGACCAGTTGAATTTCAGATCAACAATCAACAAATTTTTAACATAAGTCTGTCCCATGAATATTGATCTGAGATTTGGGTGTCCTGTATCTTTATTTGCTAAATTTAACAACTCTAACCCCACCTACCCCCTCACCCCCACTGGTGCTGACTACTTTCAAACCAGTGTTTCCAGTCACAACTCCCCAACCTGAGTTACAGGCCCGTGTAATCAACTTCTGTGGACATCTTACCTGCTGGTTCCTCAGACACTGCAAATTCAACTTGTCCCAAGTCAAATACATCACCCTTTCTACAACCTTGCTGCTCTTACATGTTCCCCATCTTCATAAGTGGCAACAATAGTGGCTATACCAGGTCTTCTTCTAAGATTCTCCCCTAGTGGTATACATACACTGTCATACTGTAACAGGGTGAAGCCAAGAGGGGACCCCCAAATAGGAATTTGTAACAGGGTCCAGAACTCAAGGTGTCCAAAAAATATTAGAAAAATATACAGGATGTCCCTGCCCCACACAAGGCTAAGATGGGGCATGGGACACATAGAGCAGGGCCATTGGAAGTTGTGTTGCATAGCAACAGCTTTGCAGCTAACCTCTGGCATGGTCATTTAACATATCTATAACCTTTAACTGGGTTCATACATATGTTAAATAGCTGTGGCCATGCTTTGAGCCAGGGGGATGGAAGTGAATTCCACCCAAGATGTAACTGGGGCACAGCTCCTCCTGGTTACAGCACCTGCGTGAGAGCTTGGAAGAAGATTGGCTCCATGCCATGGGGCCATACCTGCCCAGACTTACAATGGCAGCCCAGTAAAGCTGGAAGAATACAGGAATGCTGGCAGGTATAACTGATTGTAGGAGGAGTCAGAAATGGGGCTGCAGAGGAAGATTTGTGTGGAGATTTAAACCCAGGCATGGCAGCCATGTTGGGGAGAACCTCGTGGCTTTGGCAGAGTGGGGACCCCATGGCTTTGGGGTGCTCCCTTTTGCCATGTGGCTTAGGAGGCAGAAGAGACTTTGCCCAGAAGAAAAGGGGTGAAAGGACTCTTGCTGGTGGGCCATGAGAAGGTGCCACATGGCTTTGGATTAACTGGAGCTCATGGCAGCAACACAGCTGATAGTAGCAGGAGCCTGGACCACTGACTTCTTTTCCTGAGATACGGTACCCCAGACTAGGGCAGAGGGAGAAGGAAGGACTGTGTGCATTTGTGGGTATTCTAAAGGACTTTAATATTTTAATGAAGACATTAAGTCACTACTCTAGGTTTGTATAGCCTTTAAATAAACATTGCCTTTCCTTTTCACAAATCTCTGGCATTCAGACACATCTTTCCTCTGGCGGCAGGCATAGCAAACCTAGTGGGGGGTCCTTTTGGTAACAGTATATCTTACCTCCCCCTGCCCCCCCACCTGTTCTGTAACAGTACTAACCCAATCCTTTTCATCTCCAGCCCTAGAAGTCTCATCAATTATCACCTGGTCCATATCACCATAGTGCTCTGTGCTTCCAGCCTGACCTTCAACCCACTTTTTCACACTGGGGGGAACTAGCAAAACTTTGTGAACAGGCTGATTGGATCCAGTTGCTTTCTGGCTCTAATTTAAAAAACTAACTTTGAAGTAGCTCTACATGCTAAGAAACAAATATGTGCAACATCTTCAAGTGAGAACAGAACCAGCGACCTGAGAGTTCTTATAGAAACCAAAATATATAGTCCCCTGCTCTACCAGCTGAGCTTTCAAAGGGTGCATACTGCAAGTTTTAGGAAAATTTTTGTTCACCACAGACAGGAACATTTTTGGAAAGATGCTTGGAAAGGCTTTCATCTCATACTCCTTAGAGGGGTACAGATACCTGTGTCCATTCAATCATCAGCCACCCAAATTGGTTAGAAACAACATTGCTCAAAGATACCATAGATTTGAAGAGCTCCAACAGTGGTGAAAAAGGCCCAGGTGAGGCCAAGCTCTGGAAGCTCATGGGTATAGTCATCACTGAGGGGTCAGTATCCTTACTAAAGGGCCTTTAATTGCAATGATCATCCCTTGTCAATAGTCTTCACGTAGTGCTGCTGCCTCTCTTTCTTTCTTTCTTTTTGTTCTGACCTGGTGAAAGTGATGGAGGAAACAATTTTTGGCCCTGAAGGATTGGAAGAGTTGTTTTCCCAGCCGACCTGGGTCAGAGGTCAGTATCTACATGCAATCCCCACTGCAGTGTTGCCCATATACCATAGGCTAGTGGGTCACTCAACAAGTCCCCTGGAGGTGTCTTCTTGCATAAGGTACAAGTTTAATAGACCTCTAAGGAGTGATTGGGATGGCAACTTGGACTTCTGCAGGGAGAGCATAAGGGTGGCAGGATTCGTTGATTTGACCTAAAAGGCTTTTTGCAAAATTTTCAGGAGTTACCCCACCCAGGGTCAAATGGCATCCTGAACCAGAAAATCCCCACATTAATATACATGTAAATGCCAATCCCAATAACATCCTGAACTAGAAAGTCCCCAACAGAGCTGCTGCATTGATTACTTTTAAGGGTATCCACTGACCCTGACAATGGCAGTTTCTCCGGGGCTTCTAGTACTGCCTCCTCCAGGGGCTCAACAGGAGGCTCTCTAGAACCCCCAAGACCCACAAGCCAAAGTGCTATGAGCTCTGATGTTGCCTGGACAGGTGTTCCTCTGATGCTGCATTCTCTTCCTGCTTTTCTTCAGCCTTAAATCCATACTCACCCAGGATTTGATCTTGTCCTTTTCACCGCCAGCATGAACACTGTCGACCTTAACCCACAGGGAAAGAAGCTGCCCACTCCTTGAAGGAGGCAGCTCTGCCTGAGGGCTCTGTACCCGACTCTCCATTATTTCAACTCTTTGGCAATGCTCCCACTTTCACTAGTTCTCAAATATACTTTGCTGGTCCATGAGGTCTCAGCTCCTTCTGAAGACCAGATCTGACTCACAGTCTCCACATACCATGCCTGACAGAAGTGAAAGACCTTCAGAATTTGAATAGATCTTCAATGGAAATTTCTCAATTTCCCTGTCTTGCCAAATCTGAGGAAAAGACAAACTCTTCATCAAACATATATGCTTTTTGTCTCTTGGCATCGACAATATTTCTGCCTTCATCTGTTCTGGCCCAAGATAAGAAGCAGAAAAAAAGTACGTGCAAAGAAAATAACAATGGGAGTAGAAATAAATGGAGTGGAAGTGAATATGGAAGTATACAACATTGTCAACTTTTTTTTCTGCTCATCACTCTACCAGAATAATAAGCATATTAAGTGATAAAGCCATGGTATCTTCTTTGAACTCACAAGGATTCTAGAGAAATCTTCCCTTTGCTTCTGGGATGCACAGCAATTGGATCCACAAGAATATGCTGAGATAGGAAAAAATTGCACACACAGATCTCACCTTTGCTTCCTGCTAGTTATGGGCTTCATGTGCTTTAGTGATACCATATATAGTGACACACAATCAATGATCTCCCGGTTTCTGTTTATTTTTTAAAATATATTTTATTGATTATGCTATTGCAGTTGTCCTATTTCCCTCCCTTTATTCCCCTCCGCCCTCCACACCCCCTCCCACCCACATTCTCCCTCTTTAGTTCATGTCCATGGGTCATACATATAAGTTCTTTGGCTTCTACATTTCCCATACTATTCTTAGCCTCCCCCTGTCTATTTTCTACCTACCATCTATGCTACTTATTCTCTGTACCTTTCCCCTGCTCCCCTTCCCACTCCCCTGTTGATAACCCTCCATGTGATCTCCATTTCTGTGGTTCTGCTTCTGTTCTAGATGCTTGCTTAGTTTGCTTTGTTTTTGTTTTAGGTGTGGTTGTTAATAATTGTGAGTTTACTGTCATTTTACTGTAGATATTTTTATCTTCTTTCTCTTAGATAAATCCCTTTAACATTTCATATAAAAAGGGCTTAGTGATGATAAACCCCTTCAACTTGACCTTATCTGAGAAGCACTTTATCTGCCCTTCCATTCTAAATGAAAGCTTTGCTGGATAGAGCAATCTTGGATGTAGGTCCTTGCCTTTCATGACTTGGAATACTTCTTTCCAGTCCTTCCTTGCCTGTAAGGTCTCTTTTGAGAAATCAGCTGACAGTCTGATAGGAACTCCTTTGTAGGTAACTGTTTTCCTCTCTCTTGCTGCTTCTAAGATTCTCTCCTTATTTTGAATCTTGGGTAATGTAATTATGATGTGTTTCAGTGTGTTCCTCCTTGGGTCCAACTTCTTTGGGATTCTCTGAGCTTCCTGGACTTCCTATTTCCTTTGCCAGACTGGGGAAGTTCTCCTCCGTTATTTATTCAAATATGTTTTCAATTTGTTGCTCTTCCTCTTCTCCTTTTGGCACCCCTATGATTTGGATGTTGGAATGTTTAAAGATGTCCTGGAGGTTCCTAAGCCTGTCCTCATTTTTTGAATTCCTGTTTCTTCATTCTTTTCTGATTGAATGTTTCTTTCTTCCTTCTGGCCCACACCATTGACTAGAGTCTCAGTTTCCTTCCCATCACTATTGGTTCCCTGTACATTTTCCTTTACTTAACTTAGCATTACCTTCATTTTTTCATCTAATTTGTGGCCAAAGTCAACCAATCCTGTGAGCATCCTGATCACAAGTGCTTTGAACTGTGAATCTGATAGGTCGGCTATCTCTTCATTGCTTAGTCATATTTTTTCTGAAGCTTTGATCTGTTCTTTCCTTTGGGCCATTTTTTTTGTCTTGGTGCTCTTGTTACATATTAAGGGAAGGAGCCTTAGGTGTTCACCAGGGTGGGGCGACCCACGTCGCTGGGTTGTGACACTGTATGTGGGGAAAGGGTCTGAGAGGGAACAATGGTACTTGCTCTACTCTCTGACAGATTTCAATCACTTCCCCCACTACCTGCAAGCAAATTGGGCCCTTCTGGTGCTGATTCCTGGGTGGGCGGCTTGTGTATGTTCTTGGACCCTCTGGGTCTCCCCTCCCCTCCTGTGAGGCTGGGAGTTTCTCCTGCTGCTGCCTCAACCCCCACAGGTGTTTTCAAATGGTGGTTTGAGGCTTTATTTTCTCGAACTGGGGCCCTGGGTTGTGCAGTCTTTCTCATTCCCCAGGTGTTCCTCCCGGTTTACATGCACGTGAATGTGGGACCGCCCGGTCCACCAGCCACCGTCTTGCTGGGTCTGCCAGCTGCTGCCTTGCTAGTCCCACTCCACAATCCACCACTTCACTGGGTCCTCCAGCTGCCACCTTGCCACAAGTCCTTTCTGCCCGGCTCCGCCCCTCCTACTGGTCTGGATGGATGTTTCTTCTTTAACTCCTTGGTTGTTGGACTTCCATACAGTTTGATTTTCTGTCAGCTCTGGTTGTTTTTTGTTTTTAATTTGTTGTTGTCCTTCTTTTGGTTGTGTGAAGAGGCACTGTGTGTCTACCTACACCTCCATCTTGGCTGGAAGTCTGGTTTCGGTTTATTTTTTCATTGTTCTCTGTCCACTCCATTTGCTGGATCATAGATTACTACCCCTGTTCTAAATCTCCACTAACTCCAGTGTATTGACTCTACCTGAAGACCTCCCATATTTTCTACATATTTTCTGACTCATATTGTAAGTATTTGTTTCCATCTCCATGTCCCCTACAGACAAAAAATATCTTAAGGCAAGACCTCTATTTTAATATCTATATCCCTGGCATAATACAAGGGGCAGATTAGGTACTTATTATGTGGTTTGTGTCTAAAATACATGTGAATGCCAATCCCATAGAACAGAAGCTCTTTTGAGTCAACACTATCTGGGTTCATGACTGGGAAGAAGATGCAGAACTTACTAGGTCCCTTACTGTGTCATAAGACATGACCTCCAATGGAATGTGTTTTCATTCTGTAGTGGATGGAGGGAGTGCAGATAAGTGTCAGAGTCTTTTAAAGATGAAGTATGAGAGGTGTAATCTTAGACTATACCTGTCTCTGTTCATAATTCTAAGAGCACTTTTATTAGTAGTTTGGGAAAAAACTCTAAACATAGTGGTTGATATAAGAGACCAGTGCCTGCAGAGATACAATTTTGCAATGTCCAAAAAGACTAAGAGTCCATCATTGGTGGAGGAAAGCAGCGGGTGTATAAAAGTGGAGAGGAGGCAGGGATTGGCTGGTTGGGACTGTGCATAAGGTAGGAGAGCACCTGTGACTATTTTTCTGCTGAAGGCTATGTGTGTGTGGCATGTGGCAAGAAGCAGAGTGTTCACTAGCAACGGTACACTCACAGGGTGACAGCACACAGGATTTTCCTGGCTTTGTCCTGTGCTACTGAGGATTTGCAAAAGTAACAGGCACTTCCTTCAAGGGAAATTGAACTAGCAACCTAAGGATCTGGAGAACATGGGATGCTATCAAATAAGCTATTAAAGGACACACGGCAATTGCCCTGGGGCATGACATTTTCTGGAAGTAAGGGAGGTGGGCACACTGGAGTACCCCAGGCCCAGCAATGCCTTGGGGCCTCCTTTAAAGAAAGTGCACACACACCAGGGCTTGGGAGTGGCTTCACATTTGGAGTGGGAGAGCAATTTTCCAGATGCCAGGGCCAGGGCTGTCACCAGTTGTCTCATTTCCCCTTGCTGCACCCCTTTTCACAGAGAGGAAAATAAAGGCCAATGTCCATAGCCAGAAAGGGGGTAAGAGGGTGAATGGAGGTGGGCATTGGTGAAAGGCTGCTTATATCAGTTCCAGGAGGGCTTGCAGAGCAAAGGAAAGGGAGAACCCACTTGAATGGGCACCAGGTGGGTGCCACAGTGTCCAGTGGAGCACCTCAGGAAGTGCTTCATCTAAGTACCTAGCCCTGCTCTTCCCCTGCTTCTAATGTTCCCCTGCTGCTTCCCACCCCATCCTGCTGCCCATCATTACCTACGCTCATTCTTCAGGTACAGAGTGGCTTATTAGAAAGTGATGGAGAAAAAATATCAGGCCAAGTGGGCAGACAACACCAATGGGTACCTAGTCTTCCTGGCAGTCTGGGAGCTTGGCTCCCCTCCTCTGTCCACATACCTGGTTTCTTTGGGCAGAGGCCACTTGTCCCTGAAGTAGCCCAAGGTTCTGTGCCTTCCCGGAGAGGCACTTGAGAAAAGGAGAGGGGCAAGAACAGTGGTGGCTAAATACTACCACTTACCCTTGCACCATGTCCTTTACTAATGTTTCATATCTCACCTGGTATGTGCTGTTCACCCCAAGAGCGCTCACCCACCCACAGAGATAGAGCAAGCCATACCCAAGAGCTCTACTTTTGAGTGTGTCACCAACTCCAATAGGATCCTCCTGAAAATCACCTGTTTCACTGAGGCTCTGGGGTCTGCTTGGGTCCACATGGCCAAACCATTGCTGTTGAAGGGGTTCAGAACAGGTATCCCCCCACAATGTGCTACTTTGGTTCATGAATTATTTTGAGCTAATGGCAATCCAAACCCTACAAGCTCACAAGAAACTTTTACCTGTCCCTTAATTTAAATTAGAGGCCTTGCCCATAATAAGAGTTTTCACCAGAAAGAACTTTTTATGTCACATCTATAGGGCAGAACAAAGTTCTAATTACTGACTACGTGTTCATCTCATCCTGAAAATGACCTTCCTCCTCTGTTAAATCCCAAGGTGGCTTACCGAATACTTTGCTCAGAATGCCAGATATACCTCACTTATTCTTCTGTCAAATAAGTATGTGGAGTCTCTGAGTCTGTCATCATGGGGAGTTCCCATACCCACATAATTACATTTGGTTATATTTTTCTTGTTAATCTGTCTCATATCAATTTGATTATGAGACTGCCTGAAAGAACCTTGGAGGGTAGAGAAAAGTTTCTTTCTTCTAACACTGTGGGACTGGAGACTTTCCAGAGGCACCAATTGCTCTGTAGCCATGATGAGTTCCCAGCCTTGAATGTCACCATATGAGGAGACAAGCTGACATGAACCAAAGACAGAACCTTAGGCCTTCCTTGAATTCTCTGCCTGAATAGATATGGAAGTTCAAATCCTTGGCAATTTAGCTTTTTGTTCTATGGAAGAATGGAGTGACACACTCAAACAAGGGAAGGTTTCTTCAGTGTGGCTTGCCATGCCTCTGTGGGTGAGTAAGCTGTCTTGGGGTGGCAAGTACACACCAGGTGAGATCTGAAATGTTTGTAAAGGACCCAGAGCCTGAGCAAGTGGTCCTATTAGAACACCAGTGCTCTCTTGCCTTCTTCATTTATCTCCAGTGCCTGTCCAGGAAGCCACAGAACCTTGGGCTTCTTCAGGGCTCTGTGGCCTCTGTCCAATGAATGTAACTTGGGAAGTTGTGATGCACCTTGCAGGTCTGGAATTCCCAGAGGTAATAACCTGCTGACTCCAAGTGTCATGTGGGTGTCTTGCTGGCAGGCTTGGGCCTTGTTCAGACACAGCTATTTCTCTGTGCTCTAAAATCTGGAGTTGCAATTGTTTACACATAATGGACAAGTGTCAAAGTTGGATCTATTTTAACAAATTGCAAACCTCTCAATTTAGAACCTCTTTCAAATGGTGCTGCTAGTGCAGTTGTGTGCTCAAAACTTTGTGCATGATAAATCAGGGATTGTGAGTTCAAATTTAAATGGGGCTGAATTATGCATAAACTGCTCAGTACTTCTGCTTTCTTCATTACATTCTCCTGCTGTGGACCAAAAGTGTGGAGTAACCTTATTCAAAGAGAGTTTGCAATTTAGAAGTTTGGGTTGAAAAATGTCATTCTAGTACTCTCTCCTTAATATAATGAGGCAGACTGATTTAGGTTGGTAATACTTGGCTCACAATTATTTTTTTCTAATGTTTATGGTATAGAAAGTCAGGGTCATCAGTGCAAATGTAAACAAAATTATTTTCTTACCTTCAGTGGAATGCATGAAATGGAGAGAAGAAACCAAATTATAATATTTAATTAAAAGGTTAAGTACAAGTAGCAAACTCATACTCAGAAGAACTCAGAAGAGTCAGCTGTTGCCAGAGTTAAAGGCTTGCTTAACACAGATGAGGAATTAAAAGAAGCTAGAAGAACATGTAATAAACAGTGTGTTTTGGCACCCTATCTAAAGTCTTTTGATTGTCTGGGGCAATCACTTTTAGTAACTGTATTTTCTAGCTTATTAAAACTTAAGTGGAATATTTAAAGTGTTAAAAGAAAAGAAAAATCCCATGAGGGCCTGGCCGGTGTGGCTCAGTTGATTAGAGTGTCATCACATAACTAAAAGTTTGCAGGTTAGATCCTCTTTCTATGTATGTAAGATCCCTGGTCAACTGCTTTATGTTTCTCTCTTTCCCTCCCTCTCTTCCTTTCCCTTTCCTCTCTCCCTCCCTGTCTCTCTAAAAGCAATTAAAAAATATCCTCAGGTAGGGATTAAAAAACAAATCCAACCAGCCTAGAATTCTGTATCCAGAAAAGTCATCTTCAAAAGTGATAGTGAAATAAAGACATTCTCAGACAAACATAAATTCAAGGAATCCACAGCACATAGAATTGTCCTCCAATAAATGGTAAAAGGAGTTCTCCAGGGAGGCCCTCTTTCTAGGTTAGAAACTCAGATCTGCATAATGAAAGAGTGTTAGAAAAAGAATAGATAAAGATAACATCTATTATTTTTCCTCTTCTTAATTGCTCTAATGGAGTTTGCTTATAATAATAATAGCAGTAATAATTATAGCTTATGGTTAACAAAAATGAATGACAATGTTATAATACACAGGATGGAGAAATTGGGAGTATTGTGATATAAGCAGTATCCTGTTATAAAGTGGTTTAGACACTTTTAAAAGTAGACAGAGATTAGTTGGAAATGTAAATTGTACACTCTAGGGCAACCACTAAATCTCTTTTTAAAGAAGTAGGATTTATATGCTGATAAGAAAGAAAATGGAATCATAGAAAAGGCTCAATTAAAATCAGAGGATACAGAAAGAGTGAAAGACAAAAATATTTTTAAAACACAGCAATATGTATAAAAGTTACAAATATGATATATATAAATGCAAACACAACAATTAATTTAATTGTGAATAGTCTAAAACCTAATTTAAAAATGGAGACTGTCAGAGTGATTTTAAAAATGTAATATCCAACCATATGAATGTCTGTAAGAAATTCATATTAAGTACAAAGACATAAAAAGCTAAAAAGTAAAGGGATAGAAAAAATATTCCATGCTAACACTGATCAAAAGAAAGATGGAATAACTATGCTAATTTTAGACAAAGCCAACTTCAGAGTAAGGAAAATTATACAGCTCTGCATTCTCCCTAATTTGCAGCTTGGATTTATATCATCTTAGAGACCCAGGGAACATCTAGCCATAAATGTTTTTTAGGGTTCTTTTGGGTTGATAGTGCTCCAGGTACCTATGAAAAAGAAAAAATTAGCCCTGGCTGGCGTAGCTCAGTGGACTGAGCGCGGGCTGCGAATCAAAGTGTCGCAGGTTCAATTCCCAGCCAGGGTACATGCCTGGGTTGCAGGCCATAACCCCCAGCAACCGCACATTAATGTTTCTCTCTCTCTATCTATCTCCATCCCTTCCCTCTCTAAAAATAAATAAAATATTTTTTAAAAATAAAAGATTATATTTAAAACCCACATTATTTCTCATATAATTATTATATATTATTGTATATAATATTTTATATAATATATAATAATTATATATGTAAAATAATTATATATAGATACGTAATATTCAGGATGACAGCTTCATCTCAACCTCAAAAATTCACTGCATACAATTTTGCAAAGCCTTTGAGCAGTACACATTCAAAGATGACCAATTACACAAGGAAACAAAGTAACATGAGTAAGACTTAAACAACAGATAAAATAATATTGAGATAATCAGTTATAAATATTAAAACAACTATAATTACCACATTTAAAGAAATGGTAATTACCATGTTTAAAACCATATAATTATCATGTTTAAAAGATCAGCTGGAAAATATTTGCAAGAAATAAGAAATTACAAAATTCGGCCTGTTGATTCGGCCATGAGAATGCAAACTGGTATAACCACTAAGGAAAACAGTGTGGAGGATCCTCAAAATATTAAAAATAGAACTACCATATGATCCAGCAATTCTACCTCTGAGAATATATCCAAAGGAAACGAAAACACTGACTCGAAGAGATATCCACACCCCCCATGTTCACAAGCAGCATTATTTACAATAGCCAAGATACGGAAACAAACTAAGTGTTCATCAGCAAATAAATGGATAAAGAAGCTGTGGTATGTATATTCAACAGACTATTATTCAGCCCTCAAAAAGAGGAAATCCTGCCATTTTCAACAATATATATGGACCTTGAGGGCATTATTCTAAGTGGGGTAAGTCAGAGAGAGACAAACACTGTATGATCTCACGTGTGGAATTTAAAACAAAATCCAAACACATAGAAAAAGGGATCAGTTGTGGTTACTAAAGATGAGATGTGGGGTAGAGGGAATAGGAGAAAAGTGGGCAAAAGGTATAAACTTCCACTTACAAAACAAGTTCTTATGCAAGTAATGTACAGCATTATGGCTATGAAAAAAGTTAACACTACTGCATATGAAAATAGTTAAGAGAGCAAATCCTAAAAGTTCTACAAGAAAAAAAATTATTTTGCTTTCTCTTTTTACTGTGTCTACATGAGATAATGGATGCTACCTAAACTTGTAGTAGTAATAATTTCACAATATATGTAAGTGAAACCATTAATAACTTAAACTTATATCTTAAGCTTACATAGTTATGTATATCAATAATATCTCAATAAAACTTGGAAAAATTCCTTTTGAAAAGGAATCAAATTGAACCTCTAAATTGAAAATTATAATTTATAATTGACTCAGTCAGTAGATTTAACAACTGACTAAACATAGCTGTAGAAAGAATGACTGGATTATGAGTAAGAGCATGTAATTCAGAATGTAACATAGAAAGACAAAAAGACAAAATATAGAAGAGAGGTTAAAAATAGAAGACAATTTGTGAAGCTCTAATATGTTTAATTTCAGTTTTATAAATGGAGAGGAGAAAAAGGACAAAAACAACAGTTGAAAAGATAATGCCTGAGAATTTTCCAGAACTGAAGAAAGACAACAATCTACAGATTTAAGAAATCCCAAACCCAAGAACCCAACAGCTTAACCATTGGAAAAACATGGTATTTCCCTATAGGATCATTTATTCCTTTTTTGCACTTCACTATTGAAATCTTCCCTGGATACATCTGATTGGTGGAACCTAGGTCACATGCCCACTCCCAGCTCTAGGTGGGAAAGCAACTTTTCTAGGACATAATATATGAATATGTGAAATTCCCAAATGTAAGGAAAATGTTTAAACCCACTCATATAACAAATGCAAGCAGCAGGGGCTATTCAGAATGCTCCTATTTACACCTCTGCTGTTTTCTCTTTGTACATTTTTTCTTCAAGAGCACATAACTCTTAGCTGTAACTCAGTGGATGATCGACATCAACATTTTCAACCAGTGTACTGCAAAAATTTTTAAAACATGCAATACCTGTCTGTAGTCAGGGGCAGTGACCTCTTTTCTCTTAGTTATTAAACAAACAAACAAACAAACAAACAAACAAAACAGCCAACACAATAGATGTTTATATGAATGCATCAAAATTATACCTAATTTTTTGTCAGATCAGAAAAAAAATTTTTTTTGGTTTGCCATTATGAGATGAAAAAGGTAAAAAAATCACTGCTCTATGTAATTTGAGCTAACCTTGACCTATCTAATCTATGGAACTTTAGACAGAAGAGTATTCTAGCTATTGTACATTTCCCATAAACTCCTCCCTCCTCACCTCAAATTCAGCCCATCTAAATCTTAGCACCCCTTTGCTCTCTCCAGATACCCATCTCCCCTTTAAGACTCTTTTCCCTGAAACTATCATCCTGCTTGGTCAAGCTATATTTGAGAATTCTCCCCGACTCTGTCCTCTTTATTGTGTTATTTCCCCTTTATTCATATTTAACTTCAACAGAATCTGTCCCGTATCTCTTTCATTCATTGTCCCCCTTTTGAATGTATAAATGTTACTCTTTTGAAGCTTTATTTTGGAGCATTTGCACCATGGCCAGTATCTGGTGTTCCCTTGACACTAGTTTCTCTTTCCTTCAATTCATCCTGCATATCCATGCCTAATGAGTTTCCATTTTCAGTTTTTCAAATGGCAAAACCTCATTCCGGAAATATCTTTGTCTCCTACTAACCTGTCTTCTTACCATCCCTCACTTTGGAAGGCAGTCCGCTGCCTTGGTCCTTTAAACACCTCCAGGAGTCGTCCGACTTTCCTCCCAACTTTTCTACCACAAATCACTCCACCCCCAAATTTGGGCCTTAATTTCCCTTCGGAGTGCTGCTCAAGCCCATCCCCTCCAGAAGGCCTGTATCTGTGCTTACTACAAGTTTGTGAACCTTGGCAGTCTCCACTGCCTCCTTACACCTTCACAGCTACTTTTTATTATTCTCTTTCATGAAAACTGAAGTTCATTTATTCCATAAAACTATGGCAGTGACTTCAAGGTAAAGACCATATCTGGGTGCCTTGTTCCTAGTGCAGAGCATATCACAAACTTGGAATTAAGTGTTTATTGAATAAAGAAATGAATTAAATAGTGAGTTAATGAATGCCTGCTCTGGCGCTGAGACTTGAATTGTTACCAAGGGTCCCTACATCTAAGGAACTTAAGGCGGGCGGTTGCAAGTCGGTGGATGTCTTGAGTCAAGTAGAAAACTGAGTGTAGATACCCAAGTTTAAACTAAGAGACCCACGGTAGGCAACTTCTCCCCTCTGTAGGATTTCCCTTCTTAATTTTGACAATTGTAGCTGGGGGCAAAAAAAAAAAAAAAAAGCTTTCACTGTGTTAGATTGTGTTGGGTAGGGCATATTTTTGTCGCCTTAAAACAGTGGCTGTCTCTGTCACTGATCCCCATATTGCGCTATTCCCAAAAAACCTGCAAACGGAAACACTAAAACAACATTCAGATTTCGTTTGCTTCCAACACGCAGATACTTTAATAAAGACGCAACATAAAATTGTTCCTTCACCACCGAGAACAAAACGTTTCAAGTGTGAGGCCCTATAGCTCAGGGGTTAGAGCACTGGTCTTGTAAACCAGGGGTCGCGAGTTCAAATCTCGCTGGGGCCTTTAAGGTGTTTCCTACTGTTTTTAATTCTTCTCACTACCACCCTTTCTCCGATTAACTTTAACCCACTCGGATATTCCCCTCTGGGTCCTCTTGGTGCAGTCCAGACCTCCGGAATAAACACTGCCGAACACAGCCGCTTCCTTTCTGGTTCCCGTGCCAGTGCGCAAGTACTGTTTGCTCCTTGGGTTGTGACGCAGTGCAGTATAAGCTGCGTGAGGACCAGGGCAGATCCGCTCGCGGCCAGACCCTGGAGGGTAGCCCTTCCCGAGCCCGGACGAGGACGGTGGAGAAAGACAATGGGATCGAACCCTCAGCAACCGACGTGGGCAGGTTTTCGAACCTAGAACCAGGTCCTCCTTGCCGGCGTCGGCCTTCCGGGTTACGCAGTTCAGCAGAGTTTCCTGTTTCAGTGGATTTTTCGAACACTTCAGTATCTCAGTGGGGGGGATTCAGGTGGAGACTTTGCTGACCATGTTATTAACTCAAAGAGATAGTGGATTCCTCTTTGGGAAACCTTGAAATAGTTTCCCCAAAAGGCAGTTCTCACAGAAACACTAGGCTTACCCGTATATTTTGTATTCCACACCCTCTCCGTCCCCCAGTCTGCAAACGAGTAAGCTGAAAAGAGCTGCGGCTGGCCTGCGCCCGCACGCCTGGGTTCCGAGGCGAGGGCAGGAAGGGAGGAAATGAGACCCGTGCCCCTCTCCCTGGCTCGGAGTAGCGCAGCGCGGTAGCAATGTTTCCCACCGCCTCAGTCCCTAGTTCCCCAAACGCCAAATGGCCGCTCCCACTCTAGGCACACAGCGTGTCAAGGAAGCCCCGGCCCCGCGCACTCTGTGGAAACAACAGCACCCCCCCGTCCCGCGAGCAGGTCACCCCTTCCTAAGACCCGTGCAACCTCGGGGTGCATGGGTTCTGGCAGCGCCTGTGAAGAGCACTGGTTGGCCCTGTTTGGAAATCCCTCGGTGAAGCAGGAGAATCCAGCTTTAGAAGGGTTGTTCCCAAAACTGTGAATGCAGGAAATTCTCACAAGATAGTTACTCCACGGCATCCACCTGTGGGTAAGCGAGGAGTCGCGTTGCACTCGTCTCTATTTAACTCTGTCCTGAAGAGGGAATTGTAGGAAGGATACACTTGCGCTCCCTTCGATAGCTCAGCTGGTAGAGCGGAGGACTGTAGTGGTTTCCTTGCCAGTCATCCTTAGGTCGCTGGTTCGATTCCGGCTCGAAGGAGACGCTGCTATTTTGGGCTGGCGGCTCCTCAGTTTCTTCAGCCCTTTACCCTCCGAAGCAGCGTTCTGCAGTGTGTAGACCTTAGCGCTGTCTTAAGAAACACAGCTCACTTGCTGGTCGTTCAGTTTCAGGTATCACGTCTTGAAAAATGGATCTTATCTGGTATGCTTGGTAAACACTAAGGGGTATGCAGTAACTCACAATTCAACCGATCAGCTGGAAAGGTTCTCAGATATCTTCTTTAAGATGTGCCTTCTTTTCGCTTCTGGTTGATCCTAGGTTCCTGCCTCAGGACCAGATGTCGGAGGCCCAAGACCATTAGATGGTATAGAATATTTCACAAATGTGTGTATGTGCACTGCTACCTTCAGGGCATTAATTTGCAGAACAAACCCCTTGACTGTGACCTGCAGCCCGAGTGTGTGACCCCATTATACACATACATCCATGAAGAAAGAGAGACTTTTCATTTGTTTAGCCGTTTATGTATTTTTATCATTACGTGAAACGATTTTTGAGCCGCAGCAGGAAGGAGTACTAGGATTTGACGTGAATATGGATGAAACTGAAAGAGATTAATTCCAAAGCGAGAAAACCATTTGAGCAAAAGTGGGGAAAACTTAACTCTCTTTCAGGAAAACTGCGGAGGGGTCTGGAATAGCGCACACCAGACGTGCACCACCAAACCAGCTCCCGCTCCAGCTCCGGTATGGGGCTCAGGACCACGTTTGTCCTGGGGCTCAGGACCGTACAGCCAGTGCAAACGAGTTCTGCTCGGCCCTCAGGCTCCAACCCGTTTTCCTCCGGACTCGAGCTCGCGGGTAGACCCGTGCCTGAGGGGCTCGGTGGAACTCAAATGTGGCCTGAATCTGAAAGGCTGCCTCTCCTCACCTTATCTGGAATCTGGAAAGGTCCTGGATGTGGATCGGAGAGAATAAACGAGGACAGGGCTAGAGTTAGACGTGAGACTTCATAACAATGAAGATAAAAATTAAAGAAGGCAAAGAAAAATTGACAGTCACAAGGGAAAAAAAAAACACTCGAGTAGCCTGGTGGAAAAACGAAATTCAGAGGAAGTAGATGCAAAGTAAGAGCCGTTGTGGCTCGTTGGTCTAGGGGTATGATTCTCGCTTTGGGTGCGAGAGGTCCCGGGTTCAAATCCCGGACGAGCCCAAACTTTTTAATTAAATTGTTTTTTTCTCTTTCAGGAACTACCGAAAAAACTTCGGTTTCACACAGGTTTTTTCCTGTTCCAAAATGTTCTGCAACACGAGGCAGATGGGAGCTGATGACCTGTGAGAGACCAAATTGCCTGGCTTCCTGGACTGTAGGGACCCTCTTGCCCCCGGGAGCACAGGCCAGTGTCCTACGAAGCTTCCGGGAGCTGGGGCGGATCTCCCACGTTCTGGGGTCGGAGCAGGCGGAGCCTTCATTGGTGTTGGGTCTCGAACTTAGACCGCGAAGGTCTCTCCTGGGGCTGGGGGCGCGGCGCAGGGACGCTGGCGCTAGCCTGGGGCTGGGGCTGGGGCTGGGGCTGGGGCTGGGGCTGGGGCTGGGGCTGCCCGGGCTCCAGCTCAAGAGGCGGTCCCGGCAGTGAGGGGCCTCCTCCGAGAAGCAGGGCGCGGTCCCAGCTAACGTAGGGCTCACCCGCTGACTCTCCCCTCCTCGCTGCACCCATATCCCATCGGTGTACACACACGGACGCTGACCCCACGCAGATCCAAAGCAGGAGTCAAAACAACATCTTTGCGTTTTCCACCACCTCCCCATCATCATACAAAGGACAAAGAAGCAGGTGAGAAAAAAAAAAACACCCAAAACTTCTCTTTCCACTGTTTTGCACTTTTCTGCAACTTTGTCTCAAGGTCCAGATGGGTTCATACTTCTATTGCTTCTCCTCCTCCATGTCGGTAACTTTACCAGGGGCACTTTGGCAGTGGAGGCCCTTCTTAGCAGAGGCAGTGTGGGTCTCTTTCCGGAGAAGTCTGCGGAACTGGACTAGAGGGACTGAGGAATGGGGAGGAAGGTAATAATGTACTCAAGTTAGCGATTCTACATTCCCATCCATGTTTACTTCCCGCACTTGGGCAGAGATAACAACACGAATGCCTATTGCCTAGAACGTAGAATTCGAGGGGACCACTGCGTGGGCGAAACCAACCGAGGTCCAGGGAGGCCGGTACTTGCTCAAACTAAAGACTCTTTGCTTAGTACTCAGGCTGACTGCCACATTTATGAAGCTGGCCTTCTTCAGTTTTTCCAAGTGGAAATGACATTTGGGAACTGGTGTTTTCATTTTCTGTTCAGTCACCTCTATCTCATCATCCTTAACTCACCCACAACCCATCCACAGCCAGTGCTGTGAAATTCTTGGAGACACTAACAGCAGCCTTTTCTTTAAGCGTTCTTAATGGAGCATTGGAATCCTCAGCTTTCTTACTCTGAGACAACACATCAAATGATAACAGCATATGGGCATAACAGGGCATCTTTGTTTCCGAAGGACAGTAAACACAATTTCAGCACCATTGTAGGGACTAGGAAAATCTTAAATTAGCAAAGACCCTCCCTTTGTGTTTTTAATAACCTTATATTCAAGTTATAAATGTCATCACTAGAAACCCAAGCAGTGTAATTATCTGAACGCCAGCAGGTGGCCAACTTCCAGGAAGCAGTCTCAGGTATTCAAAGAGCTATTGACAACACAACTACTAACTAATTAGTGCAGAATTATAATTGTGTTACACTTTATTTCAAGTAACTTTTTTTTTACAGATAAAGGAAGAATAAAATATTTTTGGAATTTATGGAAATATTCAAAGTAGGTTTCCTTTAAATAGCAACTTTCACAGGCACCTTTAAAATTAACTTTTATTTTCTAGAAATTACTAGTATAAAATATGAAAGCTGTGTGGTGCATTGGAAAGCGTCTAGTCCTAATGCATCTAGTCCTAGTAATACTAGATGTTCCTTGGGCCATACATGTTCTCTTCCTCTGTTCCTCAGTTTCCTTATCTATAAAATGAGGGGTTAACAGATGGTCTCTAGGGTCCCTCACCCTCTGTTTTTTTTTATATCCTCCCAAGGACATGCTCATTGATTTTTAGACGGAATGGAAAGGGAGGGAGGGAGGGAGAGAAACATCAGTTGGTTGCCTCTGGCTTGCACCTGGTGTCAGGGCTCACACCCAGGCATGTGCTCCAACTGGAATTGAACATGCAACCCTTTGGTTTACAGGACCATGTTCCAACCAACTGATTCACACCAGCCAGCACTGTTCTTTATTCTATAACAGCATGGAGTGGCCAGGTATTGTATCCCAATTCATTAAAAAGAAAAGGTACTCCAGTAATGAGAAGAACTATCATTTGGCAAAGAGGAGAGGAAAATCCATTCCAGGAAAAGAGAAATGTCTCTAATTCTTGTCGAAAGTGCAGATGTCAGGTTATGGGCAGGCAAAGGTTAAAGGCTTGTCAAGTTATTGTTGGAAGCATTTAGCAGCGTGATTCATAAAGTAGATGGCTAAGAAAGTGGACCAAAGCAGACTGGCAAAAACCCTCTTTAGGAGAGTTTGTTATACTGTAGTTGAGCAAAAAGCAATCTCTCTAAACAGTTATTCTCAGAAGAACACTTTGAAACATCTGGGAAAGAGAGAGTTGGCACAAAGCCCAGAGTTTGTTGAAAAGGGAATGATTAATTTTTGTTCTATTTGGAAATAGAGCCATGTCAGCAGGCCTTTGTCCTCATTCTCCCTCTATAAATACTGTTTCCTCTTCCTGGAAGGGGAAGCATGATCCTTCTTTTCACATGAACTACATCCTCTTTTAACCATTACTTCTGTTACTAAATAAGTTCCATGCTTATAGACCAAAATTATTTAAGAGTTATAAAGAAATTTAGAGATTAACCCTTTCCCTCCATCACTCTATTTTATAATTAGTCTTAAGGACAGAATGAAACATATGTACTCTGTATAAAGGGGGAAAGTACACCAGCAGTAGAGTCCTTAGAAGGAGAACCCAAGTGTTCCGTGTCTATGTTCAGGGAAACATTAGCTTGTAGAAACGACATAGAAAAACATTTCAGAAAAGGGGGAATAACTTTCAAGTTCAAGCTGTCAGAACATTTTTTAAGTATATGAGTATATTTTTAATTGGCAATTGCTTCACAGCTACTAAAATTACTGACAAATTATAATGTTCATTAATCATAGACTATAAGTTTTTGTTGTATTTTGAAACACAAAAGAGTAAGCACTGAGATGCATTTTAATAAAATTGTAAAACTTTTTCCTCCCAAACTTTATTTTCTGTTTCATCATAACCTCATTGTGCCAAGCTGAAAATACAAACAATTAGAAGGAAAACAACCGTTCACTATTCTCCTGATACTGCATTGTTAACTTTGTAGGCGGGTTGTGAATTTTCCCAAGGTTGTTAAGTGAAACCACAGAGGCAAAGAAGGGACCTGTCTGTGTTCAGAGACTGGAGGCTGCTCCCCAGCACATCACTGCGTAACTTTAAAATCAGAGGCTGATCTGTTTGTGTGAGTTGGTGCTTGAACTGGTATTTCAGGCCTTGGAACTCTGTGTGTGTGTGTGTGTGTGCGCGTGTGTGCGCTGTTGGAGTGTAGTACCTTATCCCTGTTGTTAAGGCAATTTATCAGAGGAGGATCAGGTTGAGCAAGTTGTTTTGATCCCCAAAGTCTGTGGGAGTTGACTGCTGATTCAGTCTTCCTGGACTGCTAAGGCAATCAGGGTGTTGCAATGGGCCTGGCAGCCATTTTCCCAAACAATGACTAATGGACAACTTTTTAGAACTCACCAATTCAGTGTCCATTTAAAAAGTGCTATGTGATTAATTTATAATGGGTACCACTCTCAAATAGCTTGTCTGCCCACAAAAGGAAATTGAGCATTTGGGCACTCTGCTAGATGTCAGTAGAGGCTCCACTCTATGGACCCCATGTCCTATTTCTTCTCTTTGCTCTTAAAAGACATTGAACTTTGGTGCTTGGCAGAACAAATGTACTGGCCAGAGACGTGCCTGTTCCTTTCCTTTCCAGAGGCTTCATTGACCCTGATGCACCAGCTACTGAGGGAGAGGCAGTTTATGGCAGTTTGCTTGGTCCTCTTCTCATTATTCCCAACATTTTTCCCTTTAGCTCAGGATTTGGCTGGGGATACAAGGAAGAAGGGAGAGGATGGGGGAGGGAAGGAATAAAGCTCAGGCAGGACAGTGTCTGTCCCAACACAACCGAAAAGTAGGTGAAGTTTCTTTTTTGAGGAGTTGTCCATGCTGCCCATTGTCACCAGAAAGGGACTGGGACTGGGCCGAGGAAGGCCTGCCCTGTCACAGTCTGGGATGTGTGGACTCTTGACTTTGTGCAGGAAAAACTTCAAGATATGAGTCCAGGTGATTTTGAGAGTATGTTCATTAAAGTTTGGAACAATGAGACAAAGGAAGGGCTTAGAATAGAAGCAGCAAGATCACAGTAACAGAAGTGAGCCAAGGCAGGGCTGCCTTTGTCTCACTGCAAAGTTAGGCAAGAGAAGAGCCCTCAGAGCTTAGGAGAAAGAAAGTAAAATTTCATGCTTGAGGAAAGGGAGGCGGGGTGTGCTCAAACAGGATTGTGCACTGGGTCCTTTGTCTTGACTGCTTTCTCTGTTTTCTGGAGGCTGGAATTTTAGGGGAGGTATCAATCAGAATATTCATCAGCTTTTTAGGTGTGTCTTTTAACATGCTGATGTATCATAATAGTGGGGCATATAGTGGGGTTTGGGATCATTTCCTGATCAGCTTTATCTTGGATTTATCTAGCTTTAGTTGGGATTTTTTTGTTATTTATTTTCTTGACTTTATCCATTCTTGGCTTTGGCTGACACTAATGGCATTAATTAGATCTCTGCCATCTATCTCCCTAAATAGGGTGATTGCTACTCACTGTCTGGTTGGGAGGAGAAATGCAAACCATCTGCTCCTAAGTATCCTTGGTTAGGAAAGTCTTGTGATTTATTAGCTTGCTGTTAATGGCTCGGCCATTTGTTTAACTATTTTGTCTCCATTTCCCTCATTCCACTTGATGGAATTTTTACTAACCTACCTCACCCACTTTTTTTCCACCTTAAATTCTCAGGCCCTTCCAGTTACCACAAAAACTGTTCTTAAGGTAGGCTCTAGAACACATGCCTGAGCATGTGCAACTCACTGACAGCTGTTTAAAGAGTTAATCTCTCCTAAGAGAGATTGAATTGGGATGGGGACCAACACCTCAGAAATGAAGGTATCTCAGTGGGTTTTAAGGATTTAACAGTAAGCTAGAAGCAGAGGTTTTCTTGGACCCTTGGAAGCATTCTACTCTACCTGATTTTATTGGTAACTATTACCAAACCCTGTTGTGTTGGTGAATCTTAAAGAGAAGTCAGGAGAGTTTTCAAGGTTGGATCTCCAAAGTGAGGTCAGAGAATGCACTGCTAGACCATGAGGGGTAAGAAAAAAACTTGGGGCCTACGTATCAGTCACTGTTTTAGAAACTAAGACTGTAGAAATGAATAATGAGAGGATAATGATTCTTCTCTCAAAGGGTTCTATCTAATAGAGAGACAATGAGATCAATTAACATCAAAGGAGTGATGGTTATCAGTGTTGCAGTGGTGGTGCAGATAATCCATTTTGCTATGATGAACAGAAGATTGAGTGCTCAGGGTTAGTCTCTTGTGAACAGCTGAGGATGAAAGGAAGGAGAAGCCCAGGAAATATAGCAAAAATATTTCTCAAGTCAGTAGCTGGGAGGTTGAGGTCAGGGGCAGTGGGTACTAATAGCTGTCACCTAACCTTCTTTAGAAGTGCTTTACTGGTTCTGTGAAATCTGTGGAATAACCTACTTCTTGGCATGGCATCCTTTCATGAACTAAATTATGTGGGTAATTAGAAGGTACAAAGGAACAGCATCCTTCTGGGAGACCCCATGTACTCCGCAGGCTTCTTCCAAGGCAGTTCTTGGAGCTGGCCCATAGATCAGAAACAACATCTTCTGGATCCAGATCATTATATGTGAACAATGAAACCTCAGTCCTGTCATGAGCAAGAGTGAGAACCACAGACATCAGGAAAAGGGTGGTTTTGGGACAAAGGGGCATACTTGTCAGTATCAAACTTTGCCTCCCAGTGGGTTAATATTTGACACAGTCATGCCCAGGGAAAAGGTGAATGACTTTCTTTGTTTGTCCAAGAGCAGTGTCCTTGGTTTCCATACTTCTGCCAGGACTGGCGATTTTTAGAAGTAGTCTCCCCACCCAGTTTACTTGATCACTATATAATCAGAACCAGAGGGGGCCTCTGGCTTCACAGAGCAGCAACCCATCTCCAGGAACAAACAATTGGAAGCCATCCCAGAAGCCATCTTCAGTTGGAGGGAAACTTCCAGATTTTTGTAAGATTCTTACCCCTGGGCAATATGTTGCTCTATTTGTTTTTATATATAGATATACTATTTCTAGCCATCTGTCCATCTCAGTGAAAATATTTATCCCCCTTTAAAGCTTCTGGGCCCAAGCTGATGAATTAAGGAAAAAACTAGTCAGATTCTAAAGTTTACAATGAAAACAAATTTCTTTTGGAATAGCCTATATGTGGATGAAGGGAAATTAGTGAGACTGGGAGCAAGTGGAGGTTGAGGAGGGATTCTTGAATTGCAATAAAGTCCCCAAAGACCTGGGGAAGTAATTTGCTGAAGGGCATCTGGATGCCCCCCTGCCCATCCCCCCACCCCCGACACAGGAATGAAATGTGATGGAGCAAGAAAAGAAACCGAAAGTATGCTTTTAGCTCTGTTTTCTTGTAACCTTCACTACTAATTTTTTTTTTCTTAAAAAACATTTTGATTGCTCTTTAAGAGCCAAGTGGAACACATTCCAAGATCAAATGAAGGTACGCTGGCAGGTTGAAGGAAAGAAAGAAGAAAAAGAGATAAAGGGAAGAATATGTATTGTGTGTTATGCTTTTGATTTGGGGGGTATTGCCCTCTAATACATAAAAGTGTGAAGCTACATTTATGAAAATTATAACCATAGTTACTAACCATAAACTATCAAGTTAACTCCCTGGCACGTAAAGTTGGATGGATCTCTTGAACACAAAACATTGCCTGTGGAAAGAGGAAGAGAGTGTTAATGCTTGCAAAGACTAAAGGATTGGTTTGAGGCAAGTGATAAAGTTTGTCTAACGATGAGTTGGGAACAAATTTCCCTGACAAAAAGCTGACTGACAGTTATGTACTTAAATATAGAAAGACGTGTGTAAATGAGTTTGACCACCAGATGTGACGCTCTGCACCCTTGGCCTGGACAGATTTACTACCACACCACAAATTATCTGTGTCATACTTGTTTTCTCCCAAATGCACTTTAGCTTTTTTTGGGACATGTAGGATTGAATATATGAGTGAGGAAGTTGTGAGTTGAGGAGGTATTAAATACTGGTGGCCATGGTGTGTACTGGTTGGAATTTGATTTCCGGATATCTTGGGGGAGTTAATATTACAATAAGCCTGAGCAAAATTTAGCTGAGTTTTAACAGAATGAATGTGCAAATTCTGCAGATTAAAAACAAAGATTCTCCTTTACCTCTCCAGACTGGGATGTGAGACCTTCAATCTCCAACCAGCAAGTGGCTTTGTAGGATGTGAAACCTCTGTGTAGCATCAGCCCAGTACCTTACCTAGAGCTGGTCTGTGGGCTTGGCTATTACGCTGAGCTTTAAGAAATGATACATCTCAGTGAGATTGGGTCACGGGTCTTATCATCTATTTCTTTCACCTGGTGCCTTCTGCCACCAACTAAATTTATACAAAGTTGTCTCTTTAATTCCACTCAACTCTTGCTGGTAAAACAAGAAAAGATTCTCCTATGCTTAATGAGGACCATGGAATTTCAGATATTAGAATTAGCAACTCTCTCATTTTACAGATGAAGAAACTTAAGCCTGGAGAGGAAAATGAAGTCAATCATTTAAAAAATATATTGAAGGTCTACTGTGAGGCAGGCACTGTGATTCAAAGTGGGTAATATGGTCTCTGCCTTCCTGTAACTTATCAGTAAGAAACACTGGCAAGTGAACAGATAGTTTGCCAAGAGCACATGGATAAAAGCTTGGAAATGGCACCCATGAAAACTGACAACAGGTGTATCTTGTGTGTGTGTGTGTGTGTGTGTGTGTGTGTGTGATATCCTTGTAGGCAGATCCTGAGCTTTGTGACTTTTGCTTTGACACTTGTATCTAGTGGGGTGTCATTGGTTTTAAGATGTAAAGCAAAGAGTGTTTGGACAGAAAACTCTAGACTTGCCTGCCAGCTCAGGCTCCCTTCTGTGACAATATCCCCACAACCTGTCCAGCACTGGCACCTCTCACCAAGGACCCAGGGTCTCCTCAACAGCATGAAAGACATTGGCAACATTTCTATCCACCACTGCCACCTAGTGACCCTTTTGGCTACTACCACCTCTGGTTCTACTTCCTGGGTGTTTTTTTAAGATTTTATTTATTAATTTTTACAGAGGGAAGGGAGGGAGAAAGAGAGAGAGAGAGAAACATCAATGTGCGGTTGCTGGGGGCTGTGACTTGCAACCCAAGCGTGTGCCCTGACTGGGAATCGAATGTGTGACACTTTGGTTCACAGCCCGCGCTCAATCCACTGAGCTACGCCAGCCAGGCTGATTTTTTAAAAATATATATTTTATTGATTATGCTATTACAGATGTCCCATTCTACTTCCTGATTTTGAATCTGGGATTCTGGCCCAAGGCAGAGAGGTGTTGACTCTGACCTCGAAGGTCCTGTTTGTTCCACCTTGGGACCCTGCGATTTTACAATTACTTTTGACATTAGAAGGCAATATTTGTCCATCACAGAGCAAGAGACTGAATTGAACCCAAACCAATAAACCTTTGATGAGGTCTTCCGAACAACTAGAAAGAGAAAACACATCCAAAAGACTAAAAAGCACAATGTAAATGTAAAGAGCTTGGCAAATGGGGAGCACAGCAGGCCAGCAGCTGTGTTGACATAGTGGCCATGTATGAATACTTGTTATTCTTTTAGCGGTGGCTCTTCCCTCTGTGGTCATGTTCCACTTTCTTGCTAAACTCCCAGGAACATGTTTTCACCTGATTCTATTATAAATTAAACTTTGAGTTCCTAATAGAATTTTTTCAGCTGCTATTTATTTTACTATCATGGAATAACCAACCATTTTCTTAGTGTATAATTCCGTATTCTTCAGCAATGTGGCAAATTTGTCTATAATTATTATGAAACAGACAAGGTATATTAGTGCCAGATGATGATGAGAAAGAGTGCTCACTTTGCTCATTCTGTCATGTGCCTTCCCATGTAACCATCAGAACCCTGGATTTACTGGTCTTCCTACACTCACAGTCATACCCCTGGGGTTGTTAAGTAACACTACAGGCTTAGTGCTGGAACCCGTGGCATCTTTAAGTGCTATAAAAACATTTGACATGAAAATAACACTTATTGATCTACACACAAGAAAAGCACAAAGTAAAAATTAATAATCTAATGTTTATGAGAACGTACCATTTGTTTCTAAATTTACGATTTATATGAATTGCATTATGCTTAGGCATAACTTGAAGGACAAATTTTTCTCCCATTGTAAGAATTTCTCAATATGTGTGATGACTGCTAAAAACCATAGATAATCAAAAAGAAAATGAGTCATTCATAGACAAAAAATTTGAAAAACAAAATTATAAAACTCAGTTTCAAATTTATAGTGAAAAGTCATTTTTATTATTGGATGTGGGAACATTCACATATACTTGATATAATGTAAGGTAGCACTATGATGGTTTGTAAAGGCTCTGAATATTCTTTAAAATTTTCTCCAAAGAACTAAAAGTGTAGTCAGAAACTACTTACTACAAACACCAAATATTTTTTAATTCTCAAATCTTCAAATTTCTTGTCATAAAGTTTTCAAGTTTATAAGAAATTTGTTTTCTATTTTGTTATAATCTATACTTGTTTAATTCTATAATATTTTAATAACCTATCATGCATGTGTTTGAACATTTGTGACACATTACCCCTAGAAAGTGTGAGTTATACACTTCAGACTGAAAGCCCTTAAGAGATGATGGCAGCAATTCTCTTCTCTTCCTAATTCCTCTTTTGAGGAAAATGTTAAGAAATCATAACAGCAAATTATAAAGGCTTTGACCTGAAGAAAAGTTCTAATGAGGTTGTATTATTTGTTTTTTTATCACATAGTAACATCGTTTGCCTGTTGTGTAACAGTCTGTCTATATTTTCAGGGAAAATTAGGAAATATTCTCTAAAAATAATCCCCATTGTTCCCAAGGTGAGCAGTTCCTAAGAATAAGCTTGAATTCCTCTTCCTCCAGTCACCTGTAAAAGTTGACCCCATACCCACTTCCAAGCATTACATTGATTCTTTTATGCTCCTCTCAGTTTTTTTTTTAATGGTATATAATAATTGCACATTTGGCCACAAGCCACTGAATTCTTTAGGGATTAGGTCTGTCTCCCTTCTCCTCAGGGTTAAGTAATGACTGCTCTCCTCTTAGCCAGTTGACTTACTGACTTGAAAACCTGGAATCCTGTCTTCAACAATCCTTAGACTGACCCTTCCCTGGGCTCAGGTTTCCCTGAAAGTCCCTCTTTTTCATAACTCTCACCTCCTACTGTTTTGTCTCAGTGAACTAGAGTGCCTATACCTTCCCCATGGATGCTACATCTCCTTTTAGGGAGGCATTTGGTATATTTTAATAGACTATGTGTTCCAGGATCTAACAGTGTCTGGTACCCAGTAGGGAGGGGCTTATGTAATGTTTGTTATTAAATTAATTAATAACTGAATTAAAGAGTATGAATGGATATTGTGATACTATAACTAATGGAAGGGTAAGTACTCAGTGAATCTAAGCAATAAAACTGAATGGTTGGGGCTGGAGCTGTGTTCTGGAAACTTAGATTGCTTTTCCAAAGGAATGGATTGACAAGAAAGATGAGATTAATGAAGAAGAGAAAAGATATAATTAGGTGACTGGGGATACCTGACTCATGATGCCCTGTCAGAGAGAAAAGTTCCTGTCCTTTTAGCCTAATTTGCCCTACCATACCTCCTTTGCCCTCGGCAGGCACCTTTGTTGGAAGAAATGATGATGGGCCTGGGTCCCCTGTTGTTGGTCTTCATGCTGGGTCTGAGTCTGACCACATCTACCCTGGCTCAGAATGACTACAGGTACAGACACTTCCTGACCCAGCACTATAATTCCAAACCAACTGGCCGGGATGACAGATACTGCAACTTCATGATGGAGAGACGAGGCCTGACTTCACCCTGCAAAGACACCAACACCTTTATTCATGGCACCAAGACAAATATCAAGGCCATCTGTGATGATGAGAATGGGGTGCCTTACAGAGAAACTTTCAGACAAAGCAAGTCTTCTTTCCAGATCACCACTTGCAAGCATATAGGACAGTCCTCCCAGCCTCCCTGCCGTTACAGAGCTAATAAAGGGTCCAGAGTCATTGTTGTTGCCTGTGAACATGGCTTTCCTGTCCACTTCGATGAGTCCTTTATCCGTCCATAAGAAACAGGCCACTGGCCTAGAGTGGGCTCTGCTCTCCATTCCTTGCATTTCTCCTACACACTGCAGAACAGTAGCAGCAACATTCATTGCCAGGGGCCCAGGAAATGAACTGCCTGGATCTTTTGTTTTCAGTTTTACAATATGTTAATAAATTAAAATGTCTCTGAAATCAGTAAAAATGAAAATCTTCTCACCAATTCTTGGCCTATTGATTTTCCCCCATTTTCTCAATGCCCGCCCCCCAGAGGATTGGATGAAATACAAGTGCGTTTTTTCCCTTCTCAGTCATTAGAGAGGTAGACTTTACCTTTCTGTGGATGTAAGGTTGTTAAATACATTTTATAGAGAGAACTAGGAAAATTCCAGTGCTTGTGGTTGCTAAGTAGAATTTTCAGGACAGGCAAATTGTTTTTTGCTGTCAAATAAGCCAATATTACTTTTACAAATGTTAAACTTTGAGGAGCAGAGTTTAAGACTGAATACCAACAAATTAGTTAATCTTTTGCCTCTCTTTCTCTCACTGTCTCACACACACACACACACACACACACACAAAATCCTGCATGAATACCAACATTTATTCCTGATAGCTACCTCTTGTCTTAGGCAGGAGGTTATTTTGAGTTGCTTTGAATAGATTGCTCCCAGGGTATTCTCATGGTTACTTTATATAAAGATAAAAAATTTATTACATTATTTTCTTTTTAATCTTTTACTTTATCCACTGGTGTCTGGCAACTATGAGGTCTTTGGGAATTTATGGAAAGATTCCAAGCTTATTCCTTATTCTTATTCAACTACATTTGTTTTCAAGTAAATGCAAACTTAGGTAAGCAGACACTCTCCTTTTGAAATATACTAATCAATTCACAGATTTAGTGGTAACTTCTTGTTACCTAATTTCTATCAACAAATGCCAGGATATTTTATTTGGAAAGTACTTGTTAATAAATTACAATTATAAATCACTAGTTTTGCCGTCCTGTGAATCTATGACTATAGTGGTCACAGTATTCCCTATGGTGGCCTCTCCTGCTGTCTACACTGCCCTGAAATGGGCCAAAAGCCCTGCCTCCTCAATAACCAGGTTATAGCCCTGGCTGGTGTGGCTCAGTTGCTCAGAGCATTGTCCTGTACCTGAAAGGTTGCGCGTTCTATTCCTTGCCAGGGCACATACCTAGGTTGGGGGCTTTGTCCCCGCTCCAAGTGTGTATGGGATGCTTCTCTCTCACATCAATGTTTTTCTCTCTCCAAAAATAATGGATAAAAAAGGTCCTCAAGTGAGAAAAAAAACACCCTGGTTATATATCAGTGTCCGAGTGCCATTGGGGAGAGCACCCAGTATTTAAATTTATGGAAGAAGAGATGGAGAAGTAGGTTACTAGTGCACACTCAGCACATGAATATTTCTACCTTGAGTAAATCTATTTCAAAGCTGAGGTCACTATCATTTCCTAAGAAAGTGGGGAGAAAAGTTTTCCAAAACTCTTTTATTAGAAAATTTGCCGTATTGTAAAATCCCAAAAACCTCTTAGGAAGTGAGCAAGTTGCAGTTTTTGGTAGAATATTTGTACCCTTTGACATGTTCTCCAACCAGTACCATCTTCTCGATGTGAGGCAAAGTGACTTCCACACAGATCATTGACCTACTTGAGGTTTTGATGGGGAAGGCCAAAGGTATGGACCATGATTATACTGAGTATGCCATAGCTGTGAAAATGCATGTCTCCTCCTACACCTGCTTAGAGTACTATCATTGCATACTCTGCTATGGTGTTAGGGCAAATCACATGGCAGTGGGATGGGGCTGCTTCCTGTCCTGCTGATGGAACTAGATGCTGGGTAGCCAATCCTAGTACTTCTTGCTCTGGGTCTCGTGTTCTCTCACAACCAAAAGAATGAAATGTCGCATGGCAGGCAAGTCAGGTTTTATCTCAAGTGAATTATTTGAGGAACTGAAGTCCTGGTCAGCTGTGCTTTGTTGACTTTTTCAAGGAAAAGAGAAGAAAAACCTCAATATGCCAAGTCCTTTCAAGAATGATGACATGCAAGGAAGAAAATTCCACTCAAACGCAAAGAGGAGAATCTGTAGGGACACAGCATAAATTCTAGTAACAGACATTTCAACTTAAAAACAGCCTTCTGATTTTGAAGGAATGCAGGCACTCTACAAAATAAAGGGGAGGAGAGCAATAATATATGCAACTTGGTGTAGTCATTCAATATTTTATCTAGACTGAAGGAAGCAAAGGAAACCAAGAAATATGGAAATTATAAAAATTACAATTGCCAACATTTACCGAGCATTTACTATGTACTAGGCATTATGATATGCACTTTACACTCACTTTATCATTTATTCTTTACAACATCCCTAAGAGGTATTCTTATATTCACTTTCTTATGAGGAAATATGCTGAGACAGGTTAATTTATCCCAGATCATACAGTTATGTGGCAGAATTAAGTCTTTGGGATCATAGCATCAAAAGAAGTTCTTACTGAGAATCATGGCAGTACAGCAGAGAAAGACTTTGGGGCAAGCTCTGACCGAAAAGTATGCATTGAGATGACTTGGGTATCATTTCATTTTCTGTTGTAGCTAGAGCCTTGAGATATACCGATTGATGTCTACATTTGACTTCTGTTCACAAATATTTGTCCATATCTCATTAAATCACTTGGTTCGTATGGCCAAGACCATGGGCTTACTCTTGCATGAATAATTTAGGTCTTCTCTGTAGCCAGTTATCTTTCTAAATCATAACTTGGATACAAGGAAGCACAATGAGAAAAAGTAGATAGAACTATACAAAATTAGAGGGGCAAAAATAACCATGTAAAATTAGATTTGGGAAAAACAACCCAAAGCGCATTGTTGTGATGATGCCCAAGTGCTAAGTGTACCTCCAGAAGGCCTGTCCATTAGTCTTGGAGTGAGGAGTAAATCAAGCATCATTTCTCCTTGCTACTCTTCTTCCCACGCCATTCTCTTCTCTCTCTAACTCCATATCTTATATCTACAGCTGCAGGCACTGGAATGTGACAGACCATTTGAGTTTTTCTGTGCGCAAGCAAGAGTGGCTGTGAATATAGAAGGCAGCATTTAAAAGAATAAAGTTATGTTTGATACTCATATGCATGTATGCATGTCCCTCATGAGCCATTTCAGTCACTCAGACAGTGTGATCTGCCATCATGAAGCAGCATCTTTGAAAACAAAGGACAGTAGTACCCATATACAACAAACCAGGAGTTCAGCTATGGCCAGCCCTTGAACTACATATGTAGGAAAAGTCCTGTATGACTCTCAAAAAATTGTTCTTTCTGTTTTGAGTTGCTCACTTCCTATTGAATCAGAGATGATTTTTCTTTGTTCAAGTGCAATGATTTTCAGCTGGTGTGCCCCAAGAATTTTTAAAATATAGTATTTAGTCAGGGACACTGACCTCTTTTCCCTTAGATTGTCAAAAAAAATTGATAACAGTCAACACAACAATAGCCATCCAGTGTGAACGAATCAAAATTATACCTATTTTTTGTCAGATCAGCAAACAGTTTTTGGTACAATTTTAGTAGTTAGTTTATATGTGCCTTGAGACGAAAAAGGTTGAAAATCAATGCTCTAGTGAGCCAGCCCTGCCTCGTTGCCAGTAGATTTGCCAGTAGACTCACAGTTCATGAGTTCCTGCCAAAACCAGGAGTGACAGCCAGATGGCAGCATCCAGCTAGTTAGTGTTGGTGAGGGATTCCCACTTCCACTTTCACCCTGTTCTACCCCTCATTAAACTCTTGCTAGAGAGAGGCAACTCTGAACATAAGAAGTCTTTAATATCCTGAATATTTGGGGAGTGAAATGATTGAGACAATAGACGATGTGGAGAAAGCACAGGTTTTAGAGTCAGATAGGTCTCAGTTCCTTTCTTTACTCCGTCAACAAAAGCAATATTCTCAAAGCAGGGGTGTCCAACCTGTAGCCATGGGCCAGACACATCCCAGAATGGCTATGAATGTGGCCCAACACAACATCATAAATTTACTTAAAACATTATAAGATTGTTTTTGTGATTATGTGTCACAATGTATTTAATGTGTGGCCCAAGACAACTTTCCTTCTTGCAGTGTGGCCCAGAGACGCCAAATGGTTGGACACCCCTGCTAAGGCAATGCTTCCTTTGTTGTGGCTCTGAAGGTTTTTGTTTGTTTATTTTTTAACTCTGTAAAACATGTTTATTTTCCACTGCCAAAAGTGCCAACAAAATGATTCTGCAACCAGCAAACACAGACTACTACCATTAGCTATTGACAACACAGAGCATCAAAGGCAGATGCATGACAATGGAATATATCACCAGGGCCTAGTGTTTAGGTTGTGCACAGAAACAGCAATGAAAAAAGACAGTCCAAGTCCTCTTTTGTGGAGATTGTACTGTTGAGATTTGTTTGTTTGTTTAAAGATTTTATTTATTTATTTTTAGAGAGAGGGGAAGGGAGGGAGAAAGAGAGGAAGAGAAACATCAATGTGTGGTTGTCTCTCATGCGCCTGAGACGACCACACATTGGCATGTGGCCTGACTGGGAATTGAACTGACGACCGTTTGGTTCACAAGCTGGACCTCAATCCACTGAGCCACACCAACGAGGGTGAGATTTGTTTCTTTTTTAAAAAAAATTTTTAATCAATTCCACAAGCCTGGGAAACATCTTCAGTCTCTATACCCATTTTATTTAGTTTGTTAATTAGCTCACTCATTTTGTTTATTAGTTCATTCAACAGATATTTATTATCTGCAAAGCTGCAGGTGGTTACTCTGTTTTAGATTTTGTTTTTTATAGGCTTAGCAAGATTTCCAAAAGGACCTGATGTTAATACACTTAAAAGAATAGCCATGTGGTTGAAAAAGGTGAAGGAATCAAGAAGTACAAATTGCCAGTTTTAAAAATAGTCATGGGGACATCAAGTAAGCATTGGGAATCTAGTAAAAAAACATTGTAATAACTATGTATGGTGTCAGATGAGTACTGGACTTACTGGGGTGATCACTTCATAAGGTATATTCATGTCTGATCACTATGTTGTACACCGAAAGCTAATGTAATACTATACATCAACTATAATGGAAAAATGTTTTTTAGTTAAAAAAAAAGAGTAGACACATAAGAGAAAAGGCTAAACCCAAGCATTACTCTATCCTTTTTTCTGCAACTTCCTCAGTTCACAAATGTCAGGAATTAAAATCAGTTTATAAACTTTCCTTGACACACCCTCAGTCTATCCAAAATTTTGGGATTCAGAGTCTCCAGGCAACCAAACACTCTCCAAAGATCACATGACTAGAGAACTCCCTCAAGAGACAGAGAGCTTCAGCTTTATTTAGATCTGCCTTTTCTTCCTTTTCACATCCTGACCATACAGGACATCCACCTGGACAACCACACTGTCAGTCTCTGCCATGAGACTTTGTGCTCGCCGTAGCAACTTCTTTCCACAAAAGAGAAAGGCTCCTTCTTTCAGAGAAGATCATGTTTCCAAACTTTTCACTCTTGGAGAAGCAGTGGTGAGAAAAACTGTGAGAAAAGAAGAGTGGGGAGGAAAGTGTAGAGCTTGCCATTCTCAAAATCTCTCTAGTGCCCATTTGTTACCTTCCTTTCTTCTTCCCTTTGGTTTCTCTCTAGGCATCTCCAAGGCAGTGATGGCTCTCCAGAAGACCCTTTCATTGCTTCTGCTCTTGTTGCTGACCCTGCTGGGGCTGGGGCTGGTGCAGCCCTCCTATGGCCAGGATCGCATGCACCAACGATTCCTGCGGCAACATGTGGACCCTAATGGGGCAGGTGGCAATGATGGCTACTGTAACATTATGATGCAAAGACGGAAGATGACTTCACATCATTGCAAGCACTTCAACACGTTCATCCATGAGAACATCTGGAACATTCGTAGTATCTGCAGCACCACCAATATCCAGTGCAAGAATGGCAAGATGAACTGCCACGAGGGTGTAATGCACGTCACAGACTGCAGGGAGACAGGAAGTTCCAAAGCCCCTAACTGCAGATATAGGGCCATGACCAGCACTAGGCGTGTTGTCATTGCCTGTGAAGGTAACCCAGAGGTGCCTGTGCACTTTGACAGATAGATGGTACCTTGCAGGGGTTATGGCCCAGTGGTTGACCTTTAACTTACTCCTTGAGTGGCAGTGAGTAATGTATTTGAGCTTTCCTGGTCTCTGTCTCCTCTGCTTATGTCTACTTCTTTTTGTTTATGTAACCCATTCTGTTCAATGCATCAAAGAGAAATGGAGACATAAACCTAAAATGGGACTGGACTTTTCTGTAATAAACATTTCAGTAAACTCTTCTGCTTCCTTTTATAATACTGGTCAGCATAACTCTCTCAGATCCTACCCTCTGCAATTTAATCATATGTCTTTATGTAGCATTTCAAGTATTTCCAGGTGCTTGCACCTCAGTTATCCCATTTTAATACCACAGCACCCCTGTGATGCTGATAGTGCTATGTATAGGAGCCCAAAGTTAAGGGATTTGCTAAAGACCATGAAGTTAGTGGAAAAGCTGAAGCAAAAAATCCACTTCAACTAGCTACTAATCCAGGACTTTCTCTACTTCATCACAAAAAGTGTTTTGAAAGTATCTGCTTTTTGATATTCCCAAAAGTCAGCTGTTGGGGGAAGCATTAAAATTTTGCAAATATGTACTGATAAATGAGAGCTCTATCTGTTTGATTTGGCAACCCTGTTATGTTTGGGTAAGATCAAGAAATGATGTGGGACAACTGTAACTAAACAGCAATAAAAAAAGAAGTTCAAGAAATGATACAAGGAATTTTCTTTCTCTCTTCCCAAACTTTTGAATCACTGTAGTAAGTCAGAGTATTAACAATGTTCTAGATCATTAAGACTCAGTCAGTCTTCATGAATGAAAGATTTTTCATGCTTTCCTTGTAATAAAGAATTCAAATTGCAGGTATCTGTGAAGATGGTGCTATGGTTTCTGTGTGGGGAGTTCTTCCCCCTATCCTCTTTTAATTCTTCTCTAGTTTATAAACACGCACAGACACCTTAATATCCTCAGAAACTCTCATCCACGACTAACGCCTATCTGTTCGATGGACACGACACAGAAACATTTGTGTCATTTACTAAAGACAATTCTCACATCCCTCCCTTTCAATACAGTCATACCTTGGTACTCATTGACTTCAGAACTCATCAAACCCTGTACTCATTGCATTTTGACAAGAAAAAAATGTTTCAGCACTCAGTGCTTGCTCCATAGTCGTGGTACTGACTAAAATTTGTATGAATCATGATGCTGCCCCTCAAGAGAAAATGCTTCATCACTCATTGCTTGCTTGGTACTTGTCACAAGTTCTAGAATGAATTAACAACAAGTACCGAGGTACCATTGGATTTTGAAACAAATTGAGTAACAGAGATGGATGGACACCAGCAACTAAAAAGGAAAGTGTGTGTGTGTATATGTGTGTGAGATAGAGTATGTGTGTGTATGTGAAAGGACTAAACTGAAAACATTTGAATTACAGAAGATATACATTGTTAATATTTAAGATGTGCAACCTGATTCAGTAAAAATACGCATTGTGAAATAATCACTGCAGTAAAGTTAATTAGCATATCTACTGTCTCAAGTGGTTACCAAAAGTGACTCCATTTTCAACTGTTTTGGACTCTGTTTGTTTATTTTTAATCCTCACCTGAGGCTACATTTATTATTTTTTTTTTTTAGAGAGGGAGAGGAAGAGAGACAGAGAGAGAGAGACATCAATGTGAGAGAGAAATATCAATTGGTTGCTTCCCCTACATGCCCAGACTAGGGACCCTGACAGGAAATCAAACCTACAACCTCTTGGTGTATAGGATGACACTCCAACCAACTGAGCTGGGTGCAGCCAGAACAAAGACTTCATTCTTTTTAACACTACTGAACATCATAGCTTAGCTTAGCCAGTTTCTGTTGAATGCATATTGCTTTTGCATCATTGTAAAGTCAAAAAAATCATAAACCTGAAATATTATGACTGAAATTGTGAGTCATTTTGGCTAAGCCATGTCACCAAACTAAAACTTAATAACTAACCAAATTTCAGTTTCAGCCTTTTCCAGAGGTGAAACTTTAAACTAATCAATCTGAAAGTTTCCCGATCAGCACTGATGAGGTAATCTGCCTGTTAATTTCCCCTGCCTTCCCCTAAATGAAGGTGAGCTTGCTTAAAATAATCCACTCCTTTTAATTTCTTAGTCCCATTCTTTTTCTGCCTATAAAAACCTTCCATTTTGTACAACTCATCGAAGTACCTTTCTAGTTGCTAGATGGGATGCTGTCCTGATTCCCAAATTGCTTAATAAAGACAATTAGATCTTCAAATTTACTTGGTTGAATTTTGTTCTTTAACACCTGCCCCCAGGGCCTTGCCATTTCTTTGTACCCAGAAAACTGCTTTTGATGTATGATACATTTGCTCCAGGCAAATTTCAGAGTGAACCCAAGTATTCTAGATGAGAAGATAGAGAAACAGGTTCACATAGTAAGACTGCCCCTCTCCCACACCACCACTGCCAGTCAGTTGTAACACTGCAACTCCTCATCTATTCCTTCCTGTACTGCTGCAGACTTCTTAGCTCTACGAAAAGAGAAAGGACACACTCTCTACTGTTTGGATCACATATTGACCCCCACTGTGACCAGTGACGTGAGTATTGAATCTGCATAGGACAAGTTAGAAGGGTTGGTACTAAGGATGGTTGGGGGGAAAGGCCCAGGAACACTGGAAGGGGCTTGATTGAACTTCTGGATGCTAGAGTTGAAAAGGCAAAGTGATCCAACTTGTAAAAAGCAAAGACCTGAATTCAACTCAGTGTTAATCTCACTGATACACACTTCCTCCCTAATTTTTTCAAGCATAATACATTGGAGGAGCTTGAATTCTGGTCTTCTTATCCTGTTTAAGCTACTTGAACTAGGGATAGGGTGCCACAAAGGAGCATGTGCCTATCTCTTGTTCTGAGCCTGATATAGCACTTGAGATCCTCAAAAGTGCTCTCATACAAATCTCATTAGACTCTCACAGGTCTGTAGGGGAGCTATTATTAGGCTTATTTGAGGACACCAATTCTGAGAGAGATGATAATTGGGTTAGAGTTTCTGTAGGGCCAGGTAACTCCTCTTGGTAAATGAGAACAAAACTGACTTAAAGTGGAGACTTTCTCAAGTGTCTCTAAGCACTGGATTGACCAGACCAGCTCCTGTGAGAGCAGTTTCAATCTTGCTACTTGGTTGGTTAGAATATTTCAAAACTGGAATTTCTTTATGATGGCATTCTTTTTAAAAAATATATATTTTATTGATTATGCTATTAGAGTTGACTCAATTTTTCCCCTTTTGTCCCCTCTGCCCAGTACCCACCTTCCCTCCTACAATCCTCACCTTAGTTCATGTCCATTGGTCATGCATATAAGTTCTTTGGCTTCTCCATTTCCTATCCTGTTCTTAACATCCCCCTGTATATTTTGTACCTACCAATTATGCTTCTTAATCCCTGCACCATTTCCCCCATTCTCCTTCTCACCCTCCCTGCTGATAACCCTCCAAATGTTCTCCATATCTATGATTCTGTTCCTGTTCTCACTGTTTGCTTATTTTTTTTTTTAGATTTAGTTGTTGGTAGTTGTGAATTTGTTGCCATTTTGTTGTTCATAGTTTTGATATTTTTCTTAAATAAGTCCCTTCAACATTTCATGCAGTAATGGCTTGGTGATAATGAACTCCTTTAGCTTTACCTTGACTGGGAAGCACTTTATCTGACCTTCAATTATTTTGGTTCCCAGGTCCTCGCTCAATCCACTGAACTACACCAGCCAGGGCTTGCCCTTCAATTCTAAATGATAGCTTTAGTGGATAGAGTAATCTAGGTTGTAGGTCCTTAGTTTTTATCACTTTGAATACTTTCTACCAGTCCCTTCTTGTCTGCAAAATTTTTTTTTTAGAAATGAGCTGAGTGTCTTATGGAAACTCCTTTGTGGGTAACTCTCTGCTTTTCCCTTGCTGCTTTAAGATTCTCTTTTTATCTTTGACCTTTGGCATTTTAATTATGATGTGTCTTGGTGTGTTACTCTTTGAGTCCAACTTGTTTGGGACTCTGTATGCTTTCTGGACTTGTATGTCTATCTCCTTCACCAAATTAGGGAAATTTTCTTTCATTATTTTTTTCAAGTTAAGTTTTTCTTGTTCTTCCTCTTCTCCTTCTGGCATCCCTATGATTTGCATCCCTATGATTTGGTATGTTTGGAGATGTCCCAGAGGCTTCTTAGCCAATTCTTGTTTTTGTTTTTTTTTATTCTTTTTTCTTCTTGCTGTTCTGGTTGAATGCTTATTCCTTTTTTATGTTCCAAATTGTTGATTAGAATCCTGGCTTCTTCCTCTTCACTGGCCATTCCCTGTAGATTTATCTTTATTTCACTTAGTATAACCTTCATTTCTTCCTTTATGTTGTTGCCACACTCAATGAGTTCTTTGAGCATCCTGATCACCAGTGTTTTGAACTCTGCATCTGATAGGTTTGTTATCTCCATTTCATTTAGTTCTTTTTTCTGGGGTTTTGTCCCATTCTTTTATTTGGGCCCTATTTCTTTGTCTCCTCAATTTGGCAGCCTCCCTGTGTTTGTTTCTATGTATTAGGTAGTGCTGCTTTGACTCCCTGTCTTAGTAGTGTGGCCTATTGTTGGAAAGGCACCCATCTAGATGAATGTGGCTTCTCTAAGTCCTGGGTTACAGATTTCCATACAGCTCAATTTCCTGACAACTCTGGATATTATTTGTTTTGAAATCTAGTTGTAATTCTTTCTCTGGTTGCACAAGGAGGTAAAGCAAGTCTACTTACATCCCCATCTTGACTGGAATTATAATGTTATTTTTAATGGCAAATCAAGATCGTTCATCAGGATGATAATTAGGGAAATAACCTCTGAGAAGGAAAGTGGGTGGTCAGAAGTGATGTTTCCCACAGACTTTAGGGAAGTGTTATAAGGAATTCAAGATTAGATAAGCACCATCTATAGAGTCAGTTTAACTGCAGCCTGGGATTTCAGGGAACTAAAGCCTTCCTGCTTGGAAAATGTTTCCCAAGTCTTTATTTGTCTTCTACATTCCCTTAAAAGGTGACAACCCTTTCTACTTCACAGACATAAAACTGAAAGTACCATTCTCTTTCAGACACACTATTTTATGAGAACCCATCTGTACTATAAAACAGAGGTAGTTAGAGCACTCCTTGGTTTGGGTAGAAGAGAGGGCAGAAAGAAGGTGTTTGGAATTCTCAAAATAAACTTTATCTATTTTTTACAATTTTGTGCTTGTCTTACCCAGGCTCTAGCATATTTTCAGTTCTTATAAATTTTATTATCTAATGAGACTTATCTTCTAGTCTGGAACCGAATGGTAAAATTGGGCCTAAGTGTCTACATTGGCATGGAAGGAATTTTAAGGTGGAGCTCAGCTCTTAGGGCATTGTTGCAATAATGCTTTCCTCTTTCTTCCATGTGGACCCACAGGTAACCCTGGTGACTAAGATGCCATCCTGTCTAAAGGTCCTAGGTCCCCTCTTGTTCCTGCTGTTTTCCATATGGGGGCTCTTTGTAAACAGTCAGAAGCTTTCCTGGAGGGAATTCATGAAACAGCACCACCTGAACACAAACTTGGAATTCAGTGAGTACAGATGCAATGACCTCATGAAGGAAAGAGAAACTCCAAAAGACCAGAACTATCACGTCTTTATCTATACCTTTTGGTACAAAATCGAGCATCTATGCATCAGGAACTGGAGAGATCGCTACAGAAATGTATATATATGGGCCCAGTATCCCTTCAAAATACTCAAGTGCTACCCAGGAAAAAATAAAAAGAGCTACAAAGAACACAGGAGCTACAGCTACATTGAATTCCACTGTAGCATGAATGGGTTTGTTGATACCATAGAGGATACCCGGCTGCTAGTTCCTATCAGCAACTAGAAAGTCTACACATACCTCCAGGTTTTAGAGTTAATGCTTCCCAAGTTGTGGTGGGCCTGCCCACATCAATAACCCTTACTAATCCCTACTTTGCATTTATGTGCCAATGTTTTCCAACTACTTAAAGTTATGTATCACATAGTTTCATGTGATACCTATAACTTCACCTATGTTGATTCTCTATGTGGAATATGCTTCTGCCCTCATTTATCTGCATTACTCCATTTTCTTTTTCTTTTGTTAAGATTCAGCTCACATGGCATCTCTTTTTGACTAATCCAGGAATTTTCCTTATATTGATTCTTTATACCTACCCAAACTGAATGATCTTTCCTTCCCTAAATAAATTATATCATTCCAATATGTGTGACTTTTATATATGTTATATGTACAGAGTTTGTGTTGTGATTGGTGTGTTAGAGGTGTGTGTGATATGTATTATGCTTGGATATGATTTGTGCTGTGTGTAGGTTTAAGATAAGAGTTATATGTTTGTAATATGCTTGTGTGTATGATAAGAATATGAATATTTATGTACTAAGCTGAGGAAAATTGTCGCCTAGGCATTGATTGTGTTGACATGCTGAATTTCACTCAGATTGGAGGGTGTAAGCAGAGCTGATTGAGTATAACATGGAGTATGGTCCTGGCTCATACTGCTCAGTCAACATTGATTTTCTTCCTTTTCCATCCTTTGGCTTGATACTTTAATTTAGACTTTGATAAAGCCAAAATCACAAGTGTTCATCAATCATCTCCTCTCCCTGGCTTCAGAAGATAGAAATTTCTAATGTAAAAATATAGTAGGCTACCATCTATATGAAATCTGTAAGTTCCTAGAATTATAAAGAACCTTCTTCATCAGCTATAGAATGTCAGAGATTCCTACTGGACTCATTTGTTAAGAATATCTCTGTTGGGTGGGTGGGCTGGATCAGGAGTAAAAGGGAGAAAACTGTACTTGAACAGTGATTAAAATTTTTAAAAAAAGAATATCTCTAAGAAGGCTAATGCATTTTAGCTGGGTTAAGGCATTATGTTTCCTGAAGAATAATGCATAATATAGAACCATCAGCACAGTCCTATTTATCTGATAATAATCATTTTCACTTGGCAGAGAAATAGGGTGGGATTGAAGAACTTTAAAATGCAACTCTTCTCAAGAATGAAGCAAGACTTAAATTTTGTTGGAGGGAAGAGGAAGTAAATTGGAGGAGGAAATGTCAAGGACACAAGTAATTAGAGTCCTCTAGAATTCTGTTTGCTAAATGGTGGTGAAAGATACAGAGTAAGAGGAATATTTGCTTCATACAATTTTGCCTAAGGCACGTATGGGGAGAAGAAATACCAAACATTAAAGTATAGTACTTGTGTTCTTCAGCCTCCTGCATTGTTGAATGACTCCAGCCTTGAAACAATTAAAGAAAAATTCATGGTACTGAAACCAGAAAAGTTGGCATTTGTTCTGCCTGTCACCACCAGAACCAATAAGTTGAGAAAAAGATTGAATCTTTATGGGTGCTTTATTCAGATGCTGGCAATCTGAGAAGACAGTGGAGTTATGTACCCTAAAATTCATCTTAACATCTCATCTTAAGCTGACCTTTTTATAGGAAGGAGGAAAGGGTAGGTAAGGAGTTTGGGAAAAGGTTAATCAGATAAAAGTTGCAGTCCCACAGCAATTTTCCTAATATTTCTTTATTTGCTGATCAACAACTCTTTATCTCCCTGGAACACAATGGCTTAGACAGAACCCCTGGGGCACAAAGATTGAATTGCGTGTGACTCTTGGGGTCACGTAGTCATGTTTCCCAGTTCCTGGAATTACAGCCTTCCATGTGCATTAATCACTTAAGCCTATTAACTATAACTGAAGCTAAAAGCTTTAACTCTTGAGTTCCCCTTTCAGTACCAACACTTTAATTAGGTGACTGAACACCTTCCTGAAACTCAAGCCTCAATGAGTAGCTAATGAATATAGCTTGGTCATTGTGTTCCAAGGGCAGCTTCTCAGCTTTGCAGTTCTTCAGGGCACCTGGGGATGGGCAGACACCTGGGAGATGATGGCCTACATCAACCATACTCACAAGAGATTAGTGTTAACCCAGGAGTTCTTCATCAATGATCAATTTTCATATGGGGAATACTGGTTGTCTTCTCACTTGATAAATGCTGCTTCAAAATGTAGTAGCATACAGGGGATGAGTAGGGGATGAGTGGAGGTGGATGAGGGTAGGGGGGATACATGACAATAGAAACAATACAATAAAAAAGAAAAAATGTAGTAGCTTATTTGGGGATGACATTCTGGTCTCCTACAGTCATATTTTAGAGCAGTCTATTCTGATCTCTTACAGTAAATGTAAACAAATACCTCACTTTAAAAACTCTTTAAAAGTTGCTTTTATTAAATAGTTAAAATGGTGGCTCAAAATAGTATAAGAGGAAAGTGGATTTAAGTATGTATTTAGTATAAATAGCCTGTGTTTTTTTAGCTGTCTCGTATCCACTTAGCCCCATTTAGATAGCTGCATATTCACTTCCCTTAGAGAACAACCCTTTCCCTTTTCATGTGCAGTTTGGTGAGGATGTCCATCAGGGTTCCCAATCTCTTCTACAGAGCCAGGCGGCGGTCATGAGAGTCAAGCTAAGCTAACTGGACGCTCTTGTACAGCACCAGAATAGACCACCCCAAAGTATACTTCTTTGGCTTAAGAATTATTTTGAGAAAGAGCAGACACAGAAGGGGCTCTGAAAGCAGACTATAAATTACCCTTTTGTGGTTGAAAAGGGGGTTCTATGGAAAGTAACCTTATAAGGTGATGTAATTATAAATTCCTAACTGGGCAGATCAAGGTGGATAGTCAGCCCTAGGCATTAACTTTTTAGTAAAAATTCACTTAAATAAGCCCTGTCCTTGTGTGTGTGTGTGTGTGTGTGTGTGTGTGTGTGTGTGTGTGTGTGTCTACCTTTGAAATAAGCAGTAACCACCCTTCAGAGGGCACATAATTTTGTTAACTATCATGTAATCCAATCCCTACCTTGTCTTCTCCCACCTCTTCCTTAATTTCCTTCCTTAATTTCAAATGCATGAATTAAGCTGTTATTCTCCACAGTATATGAGATCCTGCTCCCCCAGCATACATTGTCAATTTGGCTCAAATAAATTCATAAAAAATTCTCCACATTTTTTAGAGTAAATTTAGTTACAAAGGAAATCTCTATTTGTAAGGGTGGTACCCTCTCTGTACTGGGAGGAAAAAGATGACTTTGAGTTACAAGAAACTCTTATTAATGGAGAAGTCAGAGTTACATCTATGTGATGAAATTTAGCCTAATTTACTGTGCTTTTCCTGGTCACCTTTCCATAATTTGCCTCTTCCACACTCTTCTTCCTTTGTTTTAGCTATGAAGATATGTAAGCTTAAGTTCTAGCCATCTCTTTGTGTTACTCATCTCTGAGTTTTTCTCATGTATAGTATGAAATATTCATGTTAATAATTCTCTTGGTTTTTCTCATTAGTCTGCCTTTTGTTACAGAGGCTTTAGCTGAGAACTGATAAGGACAGAAGAAAAAGATTTTTTTTCCTCTACAATGTCCTCAGAATCTGAGTTTCAAGTATTGATGCAGAATTAAAATATAAATTTGAACTGGATTTATACCCATTAGGCCCTGATCTCCAGCTCCCCTTTACTGGGTTCCAGCTATTTCCGAAGACCAATCCTTCTGCTATATTTTTCATATGTAATCTCTCCCAGATTCTTTCAATAAATTCCCACTCTACTCCCACCACTATTCCATTTCCCCCCTTAGCTCAAAATGGTTTGGATTGCTTGCAACCAAAAACTCTAATGAATAAACTCTGTCTGCAACATTTGTGGTCTTCATGATCACCTGTATGGTTATGCCATCCAAATTTTGGGATTTTCCATGTATACTAGGTGCATATCCAAAAGAAATGTCAACTTTCTTTAGTAAAGCACATAACTGCCTCCATAATATGACTTCTGACTGCTAGGCTCATCACTTTTCTCCTAACAGCATCCATACCTAGCCAATTACAGTTCCAGGAATATGCCATATACATTTCAGCCACTGAAACTTCTTTCTTAGTTGTTGCCACTGCCCTGTGTTTATAACCCAGTTTAGTTTTATGACCATTGAGTAGCCTGTAGACTCCAATTCATGGTAATCCCTCCCATTTGTTAAAAAACGAAATTCAACTGAGTAAATTTGAAGACCTAATTGGCTTTATTAAGTGATTCATGAATCAGGCAGCATCCCATCTAGCAACTAGAAGAGTGCTCTAAGGGGATGTACAAAATGGAAGGTTTTGTAGGAAATAGTGTGGGGCAAGAAAGCTATTAATGAAATAAAAGAAAAGGTTATTTGGGAGCTGGAACATCTTTTCTTGGGGGGGAAGAAAAGGGAAAGGGCTTTTTTTAATGTAGATTGCCTCTTCTTTCTATGGAGGATGGAGAGAGCCTCCTGGACAGATTACCTTACTGGGGCTTGACCAGAAAATTCCATACTGGTCAAATAAGATTACTTACTGAATAAGTTGAAAGTGCAATTAGATCAGGTATTAAACCTATGTTTGGTGCCTGAGTTGAGGGCCAAGCCCCCGGTTGGAGGCATGTGAGAGGCAACTGATTAATGTTTCTGGAGCTCTTTGATGTTTCTCCCTCCACTCTCCTCTCTCTAAAAAGTATGTAAATAAAATCTTTTAAAATTTTTTTAAAGAAAGAAAAAAGAAAACACCATAGACCCATAATGACATTACTTGTATTAAAAGTCTATGATACAAAACCTAGATTCTTCCTATGATTTATAGGGAAGAAAACATTTCCTTTGACTTTCTTTGGGTCCCTGGCTGGTTCTAAAAATTAAACTGACAAAGACAGATCAATAGGAAAAAAGTCTATGAATTTTATTAATTTTTTACATGTACATGGGAGCCTTCATGAGAGAATGAAGGTCCAAACAAATGACCAGAGCAGGAACATTTTATACCTTTCAGAAAAAAAATCAAAGGGGTTTGGTCTATAGGTAGAAAATGGTAAAGATAAGAGTTTGTAGATTCTTCTGGTGCCCTCTCTGGGCCAATTAAGTGTCTATCTTCAGTAAAAGAATTTATTTCCTGACTTTAGGCTGAAAGAGCTATATTTTTGGGTGACAAAGTCTGGTTTCCTTCAGCATAAACATAAAATATCTCTCCATTTGAACCTATTTATATTTTTTCTATATAGAGTTTTATAGTTTTCCTCATAGTGATCTTGTGCATATTTTATTTGCTTTATACCTAAGTATTTCATTTTTCTTGGGTGCTAATGTTATGTTTGTCTTTTTTTGTAATTTCAAATTCCAAATGTTCATTGTTGATATATAAGAAAGCAATTGATTTTGGTACATTAACCTTGTCTCCTGTAAGTTTATTATAAACAGATATCATTTTTTATCCTGTAGATAATCAGAGCCATTAAAAGCATTACACAGGAGTGTTTCACTATAATACTTACGCTAAGGGATACTAATCTGCAAGTAATATGTGGAATGGGTTGGGCTGTAAAAGAGGCTAGAGGTAGAGTCCATGTAGGAGGCTTTCCTGTGAATTCTCCACCATACACTAAGTTTCTGAATAAGGGAACTGTATGACTGTTACAGAATGGACCTGTTGGGTGAGGGTGGAGGCAAAATACTGTTACCAAAACAAGTCCTCTCCTCCAGGGTCCTTCTGCCCTAGGTCTGTCTTTGCCCGCCAACAGGTGTTAGAAATTTTGGCTCTCAATGCCAGAGTTTGGTAAAAAGAAAAGGAACTATTTATTCAAAAGTCACAAGTTTAGAGTGATGATGAAATGTCACCATTAAAAATTCAAAGCTTCCTTTAAAAAAATCCACCAACACATATACAGTCTTGCCTTCCCCTCTTTGCCCAGTCAGGCCAGTCAAGGGTACCATATCTCAGGAAGAGAAATACAAGTCCATGCTCAGCTAGACTCCTGGTTCCCACTTGTAATCCATGCTGGGCTAGGCAGGCCTCCCAGGGTTCCCAGCACCATCAGCTGCGTCGCCTGGTCTTAATCCAAAACCACTTGGCAGCCTCTCATGGTTCACCAACGAGAGTCCTTTCACCCTGTTTCTTCCTGCATGGTCTCTCATCGTCCCCCTTGCATTTTTTCGAACTGCTAAGAGAGAGCTTCGCATGGCTGCTACATCTTGCTTTCCTGCTCCCTAAGCCGCATGGTCAAGGGAGCCCCCTCTCCACTCCCAAAACTGCGTGGTTAGACCTCAGCATGGCTGCTGCACCTAGGTTTAAATCTTGGTGCAGCTCTTCCTTCGTAAACCCATTCCCAACTCCTCCCACAATTGGCTACACCTGCTAGCACTACCCTATTTTCAGCCTTTCTGGGCTGCAATAGGAAGTCCAGGCAGGTGTGTCCCCATGACGTGGAGCCAACCATCTACAAGCTCTCATGCAGGCGCTGTAGCCTGGGGGAGCTGCCTCCATTATGCCTGGGTGAAAGCTATGCATACTTTCTGGCTCCAGTCAGGCTTTAAGACTAGTCTGCTGTTATTGATATACAAATGGGCTGTTAACTGAATGATTGGTGGTGATATGAAGCTGTCCTGTTATTATTGATATGCAAAATAACTCTTGGATGGCCCTGCTCCATGTGTCTCATTCCCCAGCCAGACTTGTGTTGGGGAGGATATCCTATAATCTGGGACACCCCAGGTTCTGGAACCCATTACAAATCTCCTCTTTGGGTGGGGGGGGGGGCAGCACCTGGATGCACACTGTTACAGTACCAATGGAGAGATAAGAACAGATTCAGTAGGCAAATACCCTAAATTTTCCCTTCTACTTCATGTGTATGGATCTCTTCACACAGAGTTACCTCTTGGGGATGCCGTTACCATTCTCTTCACCTAACTTCTAATTAATTCTCAAAACTCATTTCAGGTGTCATGCCCTCCAATAACCCCTCCTCTCTACTACCTCCTCTCACTCCCCTGTCATTTCCCCCATCAGAGCTGTAATTGTTATTTATATTTATTAATGTATAATGTATTTGGCTGTTTAGCTGTCTCTTTCATTAGATCATAAGCTCCTGAATCTGAGTAGCCCAGAATCTGCTCTAATAAATGTACACATAAATAATTCATTTACATCTGTTGTTGGAACTCACAAAATTACCATGTGGCAACTATTGTATCAGATTTACTTGGTCTATTTTCTCTTAAGAAACAAAAATCATAGAACTTTATAGAAACTGAAACTTCAGATCAGGAAGAAAGCTCTCAGCCCATATGAGGAAGTGCTCAGTTCCTGAAACCTGAGTTTTTAGTCACATTGTTTTTTTAAATAAGCTTATTCTTCCTGTGTCTATAGTGATATCAACACTATTTTAAACAGAAAGTCTGAAGATCTAGCATCTCATCCACACTGCTCACAAGAAGTTATCTTCCAGGCCTTACTTTCGGGCTCAGCACTCTCCCCTTGCCGCAGGCAGACAGCTGTGACTCACTGGGGACAGCAACAACTGCTGACAGCCTCTGAGCCTGAGGCTAACTACTGCCTCTATTCTCAGCAGAAGCCCCAGTGTGGAGACCAGGTAAGGGAAGCCTCAGAGCTAGGGAGCAGTGAAGGTGGCTGGAAGGTTTAGGTCTAATAGGTGGAAGGTAAACAGTTCAGGACTGAAGAGGGGAGAGACAAAATTTCTGACGTGGGGGCCATTGAACATAGTACAGGATGAAGAGAAGAATTAGATCTGCCAATCAGAGGAAAAGTCTTCTTCATATTCCTCTTCACTGAGCTTCAGGTTCATCATAGAATTGTAAGGCTCAAGTAGAAAAGATGGTTAGGAAAAATAGCTATGACATCTTACATGGCACAATAAAAATCTAAATAGTTATAAATAATAATGTTGCTTTTATTGCTTTTACTACTGCAATTCTCTTACGTCTTCCTACACAGAAAAGATGGCGGTACATCTCTTGGTACACTTTCCTCTCCTTTTACTGCTGCTGGGACTATGGGAGCCAGTGTGTCTTCTTTATCCTTTGCCTAAAAACCTCACCAAGGCTCAGTGGTTTGAAATTCAGCATATACGGCCAAGCCCTCTCCAATGCAACAAGGCAATGCTTGGTGTCAATGATTATACTGGGCACTGTAAGCCTCAAAACACCTTTCTGCACGACTCCTTCCAGAATGTGGCTGCTACCTGTGAGTTGTCCAATATTGTCTGCAAGAATGGCCGGAAAAATTGTCACCAGAGTCCAAAGCCTGTCAAGATGACTAATTGTGATCTTACTGCAGGGAAGTATCCTGACTGCCGCTACAAAGATGCTGCCGAGTACAAGTTGTTTATTATTGCCTGTGATCCTCCTCAGAAGAGTGACCCTCCCTATCATTTGGTTCCTGTACATTTAGATAAGATTGTTTAAAGTTTTCATCACTTCCTCTCGCTTGTTACAGGCTCTCTTAATGATCTCTTCCACATTTTGTTGATTTCCCTGGTTGCCATTGAAGAAAAGAAAAAGTTTTGGTTGAATTAGAGTGCCAAGGTCACCAGACCAGATTTAGGACAAAAAGAAATAGGATTCTTTTCTGCTTTGAAGCTCTGTGTTTCCAAGGATGGCGACAAGGAAAACGGCAAAGAAGGACCCAGGCCTCCATATTTTTAAGCTTGGAACTTTTGCCAAGCTTTGTTGCCCTGCATTAACATCAATAAAATCACTTTCTGCTGCATTCTAATGAGTGTGAGTAGGAATGTTTGAGAATCCTTTTGTTATCAGAGGAGGATGGAGACTGAGGCAGGTCTGCCTTGGTGTGGTCTGGAAATAGGCCATGGTGTTACGGGAAAATAATTTCAGGGACACTTACATAGGAGGAGTTTAGTAATAGTGGCAAGATTTATAAGAGCAAAAAGTAAACAGTGATAGTGAAGCAGGACACAGCATAGGAAGAACTCTGAGACTGCAATACTGTCACTGGTCAGCATTTAGCACCCTGGTTGCCAGGAAACACCTTTTACCAATTAGGTAGAAAAAATAGTAAACCGAGGCAGGGAGGAGGAAAGAGACAAGTTTCACAAGCTAACTCAGCAGTCCTAAGCCTGTTCTGATAATATTGCCAGGTGTTTCAATATCACAAGAAACACTATATTAGCAAGAAAGAAAGTCCTTGAAATTCTATGTAACATTTCCACTATCTGGGAAAGAAAGCCTTGAAACTGTGCTCTCATCCCAAGGCCTGAATGTCGGAGAGGGTCCCCGGTGCCCAAAGAAAGCGCCCACAAAACAGCTTTGGTTAATTGCCTACCTCTGGTCACTATCTGTTTTAGGAGGGAGTCCCTGATGCTTACAGAAAGAGCCCATAAATAACTTCGGAAAGTGCCCCAAATTTTAATTAACTGCCTCCTGTCAGGTATTTGTTTTACAATAAGATGACCAAATGGAGTCTGGAGCAAGATAAGAAATCAGACTGACAGACCCCCACACATACCTAAGTTTGGGTAGTCACATCCTCCCAGGAAAGCTGGCACCACATTTACCCATTAATCAATATGTAACTTTTTCCCTCCTATCCCACCAGCTATATAAGTCCTGAGGAAAAAGGACTCTCTCTCTCTCTCTCTCTCTCTCTCTCTCTCTCTCTCTCTCAGCGGGGGGTGGGGGGGGGGTGGGGGGGTGGTTCTTGGCTCTTGAGCCACAGGGCCTCTGGCCACCTGGCCTCAGGCTGCCCAGGGGCTGGCCACCCTGGTCTCCAGCCTCTCTTGCTTTTCTCACCCTGCTTTGCTCTGAAACTTTGCCTTTCACCCCCTATTCTACCCAGTCCTGTTCTCTTCCATGGAAGCAGACCACTAGTAAACTGATTACATACTACTAGGTTTGCTGATATGTAATTCTTTACGTGTGTCAGCAAGAAGAACCAAGTTTCTCCCGTCAACAATAGTACATGCCCAGAGAGGCAGAAAGAGCAGGCCGGCTATAGGGCAGTGATCGTGTGAACTCAGGGAACGAAGTTACAGAGGGAAAAGGAGAGTACTCTGCTGCCACTCACTGCTGCCCTGGTTGCAAGTCCGGTGGGGACCCTTAGAATTTAGGAAAAAGAAAGCAAAAAAAAAAAAAAAAGTGCCTGAGAGAAGGTAGGGGATGAACACACCGGGTTCTTCATCTAGTTTCCATGTATTTCCTTGGGTTTGGGAAAAAGCAGGCTTCCTTTCAGACTACTCAGTCTCTTTCCTGGATTCTCCAGGGCCTGTGCCCTTCTCCACTCCAATTCTTACACTGACCTTCCCAGGCTAGTGCCTTCCTCCTTGCATGGTCATCATTTTGGCTCCTACTGAGCATGCCTCACAGTTTTGCTTCATACTTGACTTCTACTACACATGCACTTAGTAAGAGAAATACTGTGCAAAATAGAGACAGACTCAGAGAGCAGGATGATAGCTAAGGGGAGAGAGGAGGTGGAGGGATTCAGTAAAAAGGAAAAGGACTCATAGACATGGACAACAGTGTAGTAATTGTGGTGGGGAGGGGGATGTAAGGGGATTAAATGGTAATGAAAAATACAATACAAAAAGAAATTGAAAAAAAAAAAAAAAGAAATTCCCCTGCACTATCATGGCTTCTACCATGCATGCACTCAGTAAAAGGAATCCCCCCCCTCACCATTTTCTCTCTCCCTTTGGTAATCTAGCTGAATGATGCCAGTTACCCTCTGGGGTGGCTATAAAGCTACCTTTCCTGCCTAGCCAACTAGGCAGGATGTTTTGTACCACTTGGCAGAATGATGACAGTTACTCCCCAGGATGACTGCTCTGTTTGTTCCTCATCTTTTGGTAATTAGCTAACTAACTGTTTACTCTAACACTTTCACAACAGTGCCAGCCTAGAGAGATCTAAGCTTGCATTTGCCAGTTTTCCAAGAGAGCTATTTTGATCCTGGGTGTAGGGGAGGACAGTAATTTTTTCTCTATTCTTTTTGGTTGTTGGCTAAGAGCCCTCTGTAATATAAAGTCAGATATATAAGAAAATAATTTTAATTACATATGTACATATGGGAGCCCCACAAAGCTATGGGACCCAAAAGGTAGTATTACTGAACCAAAGTGTGGTTCGGCTGCCTGCCACCATAAAAAGGCAAATTCTGGAGGCAGATGCTGGTGGTAAAGGAAAGGATTTTTGTTCAAAGGCTCAGTGATCTGGGAGGATGGGGAACTTCTCATTTCCTGGCTCATGAGGCTCATCTCTTCCACAAAACACAGGCAAGACCCAGCTGTACCCAGCAAGACCAAAACTAAAGGCAATGCCCAAAATTCCTGCTCCATTTTAAAGTGCTATCTTTTGGAGCCTAAAGTGACTACGTGGACTGCTGTCCAGCTTTGGACTTCCTCCTCTCTCCTGGAGGCTGCATGTGGTGCTGGCACCACCATTGGCCATGCGGCTTCTAGCAGCAAGGTCCCATGCTCCTGGGCAGTGGAGCTGGTAGAGGCACCAGTGAATGCTCTACTAGGTCAGCAAGAGAGAGAAGCTTCCTCCTAGAGGCCATGGAATCATGTGGCCCATGAAGAGAACAAGCCAACACACTGTCCAAGTGCAGGTTCCAAACAGCAACCACAAGCCTCCCGAGCTTTCTTTTTTTCCCTGGACTTACATAAGTGTCCTGTGTGGATGGTTAGGTCCTTTCTCATAATGCCCAAATAACTTCCCAAAATTCACATGTTCCAGCAGGGTCCACCCCTCCACCAATCCCATCTTTTCCCTAGGCTAGACTGACAGGTTTTCTCCGGTCCTGCACCTCCCCCTGTCCTCTCGCCATTCTGACTTCTCTGGCACATGTGCCTGCCTTCCCCTGGTCCCACACCTGGAAGGGGGCAGGAGGGTTTTCCTCCTATCCAATTATCTCGCTAGTCTTGCATGTGCTTACTGCAATACTTCCTCTTGCTGCAATCTTGCCTGGGGGTAGGTGATCTGCCACCAGGAGCAGGAAACTCTGCCCTAGGAGTGGAGCATTTGCAAGGCACCAGCTTGGTTACCTGAACACTGCAGCCTATCCACTACCTCGGTTGGTTTGCAAACTTCTCTAGTGGTCCCTCCTGCTCCCCGTCTTCTACCTGCTCCCAGCAGTCTGGCCAGGCTATCCATATCAACTCCCTCCTTCAAAACTCTGGACCCTTGTATTTTCACAAGGGCAACTGGGTGAAGGTCTCATTCTTCTGAAATTACTTCCTGCTGGCAAAGGCCATAGTCTTACCTATCCCTAGGTCCGGAGATCTTTTACTAGCCAACAGGTGAAGGGGGTCAGTAATGGATGGAAGCTTTATGTGAGGGGGAAGGGTCTTGCAAAGTCCAGGTCATTTGGCTGTCCCTAGGGAGCAGCATATGTGATATCCAAAGAAAGGCATTGCAGGACAAGCTGGCATCCTTGTTGTATTCTGGAGGTGATGTGTTTGACAAGAAGGTTAAAAGACATAGTCCAAAAATGAGGAGAACCACAGCAACTACAATGCCACAGATTAAGTTGAAGGAGTGCCTTTCTTGGAGGAAAGTGTACAAGGTGTGTCACAGCTGTCTGAAACTCTTTTGTCTATCATAATTAACTCAGATCAGGCTGAGGGGAATATTCTAAAATTTCCCCCCTCTGAAGAATTATGGGCCTTTTCTCTCTGAACCATTAGGGCAGAAAAGGAAAGCAGTTTTAAGCAAAGCCAATAGACTGCCCTGTACTTCATCAACTCAACAATCTAGTCCTGACATGTCAGCCCAGCCAAACCATTGAGTCTCATTTCAGGAGGTGGTGATGCAGACGGACTTTTAAAAAGAGGCCTATACTGTGTAAATAAGCAAACAGGTAAATAAGGTCATAGGCATACACCCTATGAAAACAGGAGGAACACAAAGGTTAATGCACAAAACAAATCATAAACCAGTCTCTGAGTTCACAAGACTGTCATTTGAGAAGATGTCCAGTTGCAATGCTTTTTCTGGAATGATATTAAACAGTGCCAATATCCACAACTGGGCATTGTGATTTTCACTGAAATACAATATTTCTCCTTAATATCACCCTCATTGTCATCAAAGAGACTGCATTAAGACCAGTTTTAACTTGGCCTGGTAATTTGCATAAACACAACAAGAATAGCAATTACTCACATAGGATCTTTAGATCTGCTTTGCTGAAACTTACACAAGGAATCTTTAGATTGAGCATTAGTCACCCACTCAGGGCATAGAAGCCAAGTCACAGTTGCCATCAGGTTTTGCCTACAATACCTATAGATTTGGATAAATTCCTCAAGTTCTTAAGGTCCCCCCAAAATGTAGTGAAGTTTATTCTTTGCCATCTTTCAGGAAAGCAACCTCCGTTCCTTTCCTGGAAAGACTGCCATGAATCACATGACCAAGCAAGGTATCAGGTTATTTTGGCAGTGGGCTTTTGTTAGCTTTGAAAGTTTATCTCAGTTCCTCAAGGCATTCTGGTGACATCCAGAGTTCAGGCATGTCTCTTTTAGACATGACATTCCAGTCAAAGTCTTGGTTAATAAAATCACAATTACAAACTAGTCTTATTGGATTTATGCAATGAAATATATTACCATAACTCACTCATTAAGAACTGCCAACCTCTGCTCTGGCTGGTGTAGCTCAGTGGTTGAGTGCCAGCCTGCAAATCAAAAGATTGCTGGTTTGATTCCTGGTCTGGGGCACATGCCTGGGTTGCAGGCTGGGTCCCCAGTGGGGGACACATAAGAGGCAACCACACACTGATGTTTCTCTCCCTCTCTTTCTCCCTCTCTTCCATTCTCTAAATAAATAAATAAATAAATAAATAAATAAAATATTTAAAAAGAAAAGACTTCTTTTCTTTTCCCGCCAACTTCTGGAGGGATCAGGTAGGGGAAAAAATATAAAACAAAAACAAAAATTCTTATCCTTTTAACAGTAGAAAGGACTATTCTCAACTCCGTATCAGACAGCTAAAAGTGGGTAATTAACATTCCTTAGATTTGCAAACACATTCCATAACTTCTCAAAACATAGGCTCTTCTATAAGCAGAGAAAACAAATCCTTGAAGGATTTCAAGGGCCCATTTTAGAATAATTCATAGCCATTTCCAGGTTAAGAAAGTCACCTTCTAAAATTCAAACCCTGGGATGGTTATCAAGCATACTTGACCAAAAAGATTATTCATTATAAAACAATATTAAATTATTCATTTCCCCAAAGTGACAATATAAAGTATCATACAAATATAGGTTAGCAGAACCTTAGTGCTGAGGATTGAAAGATTGTTTTCTTAAGTAATCAAGAAACTGATTAAGAAAATATGACACAGAACTATTTTAATAAAACATAAAAGCTTTGTTATCTAGGTAGAAAATTTTCATAATGTCTTCTCTGCAGCAGAATAATAAATACAGAAAAAAAACTTTGTACTTTTAACAGAGTGAAAGAAAATCAAACTCTAATTCTGTATTAGTTTACATTTGGCATTTAAATTAATTTACTTAATTTTATTTAGCTTAACCATAAATAAATTTACCCTCAAGATTAATTTTAGTAAACATTCTGTAACTTTCTTAGTCCTTTTTAGTTTATCTCTTCTTATTCAAAAACAACCAACTTAATACTCCTTTTTCTCTTTGGATCATATAAATCTTTGCCACTTACAAAAATAACCAACTTAAGACAAAACTAGTTTCCTTTAATTTTCTTCAAATGTATCGCCATACCTTATACCTTGTATTACCACAAATATAATTTTTTTCCGTCTTAATTAGAATTCTTAACCCCTAGAAACTTCACTTTCTAGTGACAACTTAAAAAATAAGCAATTAATATTCTTCAGATTAGCAATTTTATGAATACATTTTATAACTTCAAGAAATATAGGCTCTTTTATTGACAAATACACTTATAATTGTTCAATAAATAACTTATTAAACAATTGCATGAAAGACATATTCATTAACAGATCCAAATTTATCTTTTAGTTTTTCTCTAACAAGAAGACAAAAGTAGATAAACTTGAGACTTATATAGCAATCTATGTGTCAGTATTACATCTCAATAAGACATAATCTAGACATTCAATGACCATCTATTATTCAATCTGGCTAAGAAAATTTTAAAGCTTCAAATTACCTAAGATATCTAGAACACTATTTTTAAATACATATACATTATTACCAAAAACTTTTACCTAACACCTTTTATTTTTATTTATATCTATTTATTATTTTTAAAAGATTTCTATTCATTTATTTTTATTTTTAAGTATATTTTATTGATTACACTACTACAGTTTTCCCAATTTCTCATCTTTATCCCTCCTCTGCCCTACACCCCCAAACCCTCCAGCCATCCCCTCCCCTTAGTTCATGCCCATGGATTGTACATATAAGTTCTTTGACTTTTCTGTTTCCTACACTATTCTTAACCTCTCCCTGTCTATTTTATGCCTATCAATTATGCTTCTTATTCTCTGTACCTTTCCCCCTCATTCTTCCCCTCCCCATCCTCACTGATAACCCTCCGTGTGATCTCCATTTCTCTGATTCTTTTCCTGTTCTAGTTGTTCGCTTAGTTTCTGTTTTCATTGGTTTTCTTTTTTAGGTTCAGTTGTTGATAGTTGTGAGTTTGTTGTCATTTTATTATTCATAGTATTTTACCTTTTTCTATTTCTTAGATAAGTCCCATTAATGTTTCATATAATAAGGGCTTGGTGATGATGAACTCTAACTTGACCTTATCTGTGAAGCACTTTATCTGTCCTTCTTTCTAAATGATAGTTTTGCTGGATAGAGTAATCTTGGATGTAGGTTTGACATGCTTTCATGACTTGGAATATTTCTTTCCAGCCACTTCTTGCCTGCAAGGTTTCTTTTGAGAAATTAGCCCATAGTCTTATGGGCACTCCTTTGTAGGTAACTCTCTCCTTTCCTGTTGCTGCTTTGAAGATTTTCTCTTTATCTTTAATCTTCAGTAACTTAATGATGATGTGCCTTGGTGTGTTTCTCTTTGGGTCCAATTTCTTTGGGACTCTCTGGGCTTCCTAAATTTCCTGTAAGTCTATTTCCTTGTCAAGAATGGGGAAGTTTTCCTTCATTATTTATTCAAATAAGTTTTCAACTTCTTGCTCTTGTTCTTCTCTTTCTAGCACCTCTATGATTCAGATATTGGAATGTTTATAGTTGTCCCAGAGGTTCCTAAGTCTCTCTTCCTTTTTTTTTTTGAATTCCTGTTTTTTCATTCTGTTCTGGTTGGATGTTTATTTCTTCCTTCTGCTTCAAATTATTGATTTGAGTCCTGGTTTCCTTCCCTTCAGTGTGGGTTCCCTGTGCATTTTACTTTATTTCACTTTGGGTAGCCTTCATTTGTTCCTTCATTTTGTGACCCAGCTCAGTCAGTTCTGTGAGCATCCTGATTACCAGTGTTTTGAACTCTGCATCAGATAGGCTGGCTATCTCCTCATTGCTTAGCTCTTTTTTTCTGGAGTTCTGATCTGTTCTTTCATTTGGGCCATATTTCTTTGTCTCAGCACACCTGTTATGTTGTGGGGGGGTGGGGCTTTAGGTATTCACCTGAGCGAGGCAACTGTCTTTGCTGCCTTGTGGTGCTGTCTGTGGGGTAGGGGTCAAAGAGGGAAAAATGTGGCTTACTTGCTCAGCTCTAGCCCCACTTTCCAACAAACTCTGTTGTGTGAGATTGGGAGTTTCTCCCACCTTAGCAACCTGCACAGCTAGCTTGAGTCTTTAGTTTCCCATTCAGCCAGCCCCACCTTGCTCCCACGGTCCTCTGCCTTGCCTCAGATCCTCTCTGCCCGCCTGGCTGCCTGTCTCCATCCCTCCTATGGGTCTGGTGAATGTTTCTTTAAGTCCTTGGTTGTCGGAGTTCCATGCAGTTTGATTTTCTGGCACTTCTGGTTGTTTATTGTTTTTAGATTGGTTATTATCTTCCTTTTGGTTGTACGAGGAAGCAAAGGGTTTCTACTTACACCTCCTTCTTGGCCACCTTCACTCTTGGTATAACTCCTATTTATCTATTTATTATTTCTTAATATCTTTATGTGATCTCAAAGTCAATTATCACACAAGTTATTTTCTTAACAAATTATGTAACAATTATAAACTATTTTTGTAAAACCAAGCAAAACAAAAATACCATATTTAATATTAATAAGTCTAAAATACATGTCTATTTAATTAAACCAAACTCAAACTAGCTTTAATATAAAATATTTTCCTAGATCATTTGATTCTGAAAGGCACTTGGTATAGTTTCTATTTTGCAATTTATGTAAATATTCAATTCCTTTAAGCCTGTAATATTAAGCCTGTAATTCTTGTAATATTCAATAAAATATTACAACCTAGTAATATCATCTGCAGGCAGAAAACACACCATATATAAACACAGACAAACACATATCACAAAGCATACATATAAACAGAATTAATAATAACTGTAGAGAATATACAAGACTTTTCATTTACCCTTGACAACTTTCAAGGAGGCTGGAGATGGGGGAGTGAGGCAGTGGGGGGATTAGGCATGGTGACTTCATCCACTTGTTTTTTGGGGGTTGATTTTTTAAGATTTTATTTTTAAAGAGAGGGGAAGGAGGGGAAAGAAACATTGATGTAAGAAAGAAACTGATTGGTTGCTTCTCGCATGCACCTCAGCTGGAGACTGAACCTGCAAGCCAGACATGTGCCTTGACCAGGAATTGAACCTGCAACCTTTCATTTTGTGGGATGACACCCAGCCAACTGAACCACCAGTCAGAGCTAAGCACTTATTTTTAAAAGTGCCAGTTTTTTTTCTTTAGTTACCTCAGCCTCTGGCTGTAGAGAGCTATGTTTACACTCCTGAACACCCAGCAGGAAGACCTGTTGGGACTTTCAAAATATTCCCATCAGACTTTGAACTACTAGCTTTTAATTTTGATAAGTTTATGATCATTTATTAAATTCTTTAAAACTTGTTTAAATATACCTATTCTTATAATCCTTTATCCTAACCTCTACCATTTTTTCACCTTCTTGGAAAATCTCCAACTTTTTCTTCTGCATTAAAAATACTCTCGTTAATTAACCTAATCAGCACCTGTAATACCCAAAAAAGGTAAATAGCTAATTCAAAAGTCTCAAGTTATATTTTTTGTATCTATTTTTTCTTCTTAAATGCCAGGAAATTGTGCTTCTATTGTCCTTTTTTTTTACAATATCTGCAAAAATATGAAGATAAATAAAAAGGGATCTGAGTGGCATTTGATTTTTATTCTAATTTCTGTCCTTCCATCTTATTAAGTATATCTTAATGGCTAGTTATTATACCAATATGAGAGCTCTCTAAAATTTTTAGTTTAAAAGATTTTTCAATTCAAAACATCAACAGTCTGGTCAGTGACAGTCAGATTTTAATAGCAGCTCCAACAATAAGCCTTTTACACCTTAACCAAAGAAGCAGAAAGGCTTACATGAAGAGAATGCAAAAGATGCAGTTCTCATAGACACAAAAGTTCACTCTCAAAGCAAGCCAGAGAAAGCGCAGACCATCATTACACAAGTGGTCAGGATGGTGGGGGTCTTCCACAAATGTGAGGTGCCTTCAGCCACAAACCTGCTAATTTGTGGCACCAGGCTGGTACTACTGGAATGAGATTTTACAGCACTAACAAGCAACAATGGTTTAGACAACAAATACCTGCTTAAGAGCTGGGTCCTCTTCTGACACACTCCCCTGAGAGCCTATATAGCCAGACAGACAGATACTTGGGCAGTCCATTTGACTGCCACCAAGTGCACTCCAGTAAGTGCATCAGCCAGATGGTGGAGACCAGAGAAAATACTTTTGCTGCTCACAAGCCAAGCTCTTAGGACACAGAATAAGATGGATGAAAAACCCTCATTTGATTTTTATACAAAGGCTCACGGCAACGTTTGTCTGGAAAGATGCTGGTCTGGAGAGATCCGCTTAACTCCTCAGCCTGTGAGACCAGCTCAAACAACAGACTTATTGGGAGTCTTACTGAGATATGAGATACCATATCTCATGGTATTTCCCTTTTAAGACAAAATGACATTAAAAGCCCCATAGACATAAAAGAACAAAATAACTGTCCCTGGAATAAAAGGACTAATTAAAAAATTACATTAAATTAAAAAACATCAAGAGTTACTAGACCCAAGAAACTAGTTTCACAAATATTTTCTCCTGCCAATCTACATTTAGCAGAGAGAAATAGGCTCACCACTTTCAGTTTCCACTTAATCCCACAGACAAGAAATCAGAGAGACTGACGGGTTAAAGTGCTTATCACCTCTCCCAGCTGTGTTCAGATGTCCAGGATTCCTCAGCTGCAGCACTCTAGGGAGCAGGCAGAATTCCATCCAGTAATTCTTCTGGCTGGCTCACCAGATTGTGGGGGCTAAAAATAATAGTGCTTTTCCCTTTACTTTTTAAGTTCTTTTGGCTGGGCTAATAAATTAACAAAGATAGAAAACAGGAGAAAATCAAAGTTTAATGCATTCACATAGGCATGATAATTCCAAAGACAGTGAGGCAACACTGGGTATAAAAAACACAACATTTTTTGGACAAAGGAGAGATGGGGGAACAGGATATTTGATTTCGGAAGTGAGAATGGACACAGAATAAGATGGATGAAAAACAGTTGAGAACAGGCAGTTGAGAAAGAGCAGAACACACATGGCAGGAAAGTTCCTGTGAGGCAACTCAGAAACAAGGAGATGCAACTTGGCCAAGTGATTCAGTTGGTTGCAGCATCATCCTGTTTACCAAGAGGTCAAGAGCTTCATTTCTGATCAGAGCACACATCTAGGTTGTGGGTTCAATCCCCATGCAACCAAGTGTAGGTGCAGCTGCCTGCTACTACAAAAGTCAATACTTGAGAGACAGGTGCTGATGTAAAGGAGAATGGTTTATTTGCAGATGCTGGTCATCTGGAAGATGGGAGGCTGAAGTCTCAAAGCTCATCTTCTGGGAAGACGGAGAACTCATGTCTCAAAGTCATCTCCTTCTCTCATTGGAGGCAGAGGTTTTTTATAAGGAGGGATAGGGGAATAGAACAAAAAGATCAAGGAAGGGAGTCACAAAGTTCTCTATGTTCAGACTAGCGCTGTTCATCCTGATAAGGCAAGTGATGTTCTGGTGTACATCATCCTGTTTAGTCATCATGGGTTCACATCATCCTGGCCCCATGAATGAAGGGCAGCAAATCTGCTGGAGCTGGGATGCTTGAAGATCTAAGTTTCTATCTTTTGAAACTAGTTCCTAGGATTCTGAAACAAACATGGTGTTCATCTACAAGCCACATATTAGTCAAAGTTAGCACTCACAGAAACGATGTTAGGAATGGTAGGGTGAGTTACAATTTCCCACTGTTACAACTTTTCACTGTTACACCCAGTCAGAGCACATACAGGAAGCAACCAATTGATGTTTCTTTCTCACATGCATGTTTCTCTCTGTCTCTTTCTTTCCCTCCCTCTCTAAAAATCAATATCTTTGGGCAAGGATTTAAAAAAGGAAAGAAAGAAACAAAGAAATACAGGGTATATCTAGCCAATAGCTCCTTGTCTGAAGCCCTCTTGTTTGCCATACTTAATTCAAATTGGGCCAAGTCAGCATTTTAAGATCTCCTTTCTGAAACAAATTTCTCAGTCTGATTCTGTTAAGCTGGGAATGGGGTGAGTCAAAGTTTTTTTCTGAGTCGTTTGTTTCTTAATAAACAGCTTAAAATTAATATCCAAAAAAGACAGCCTTAGGGTGGCAAAACTTTGGTACCTTTATTAGTAATAGCTAGTATATCATAAAAACCAAATAAATATCAAGCTGGTGATGGTATGAATAGAAACAATCATCTATCACAAGACCACCAGGAAGTATGGCCCCTGGTGAGTACTTTATTTTTTGTCCCTTTGTCTTGTCAATCATTAGTACCTGAATTACGCTATTAAGAAAGTACTATCCCTGGTTGAGTGGCTCAGTTGTTTGGAGCATGATCCCATACACCAAAAGGTTGTGGGTTTGATCCCTGGTTGGGGTGTACATGGGAGGCAACCATGAATCAATGTTTCTCTTTCACATGTCCCTCTCACTTTCTCTCTCTCTCTCCTCCCATTCTCTCTCTCTTTAAAATCAGTAAACATCCTCAGGTGGGGATTAAAAAAAGAAGAAGAAAGTACTGTAACAAGGACCTGTTAGTAGAGAATTTATGCACAATTTATGCAAAACTGCTGGGTTCTCTGCTTTGCCACTACATCCCCATAAGTAAACTACCCTTCAATAAATTCTGTCATGTTCTGTATTGCCTGTATTGTTCTCTGGTCTGCAGATACCTTCTCATTACAATGGCCATTACACCTTTGCCCCACTATGAGACATTTACTACCTGCACAAGTTACTTAGCTCTGTAGACAATCAGGTGTCTCATTAAGAACAGTATACTACACATACTCACTTTAATTTGTAAAATCTGCTAAACTCTACTTGGTCTGGCACCTTGCAAATCACCAGCCATACAAGGACAAAAAGAACTGGTTTCTGTTCTCTAATAGCTTTCAGTTTGGTGTAAAAGACAAACAAGAAAACGAGTTTTCAATAAACTAGTGATTTAGTGTTAGTTGATTTAGTGTTAGTGATTTAGAGTGATTAGTGTTAGTTGTCAGTACAGTTGCAAGATCTAAATGAACAATATAGATATAAAATTGGCTTAATGAAATTCTTGGTACATCATAAAGTTAGTTCCATGTCCCCTCAAATTATTACAAACTTCAAGGAATGTTCTTTTATTTCTCTGCAACAAGACATTCTCAAACAGCCCACCTTCTAGTCGGCTCCCAATCTTCTTTCACCTTGGGACAATGACTTGCCACAGTAGTCGAGTAGCTTTGTATTAAATATTATTGTTGTACTTTTGCCAGGTGGCTTAGTTGGTTGGAGCATTGTCCTGTACACCAAAAGTTGTGAGTTCTATTCCTAGTCAGGGCACACATCTCAGTTGTGGGTTTGATCTCCAGTCAGGGCATGTATGGAAGACAATCAATTGATGCTGTTTCCCTCTCACATCAATGTCTATGTCTCTGTCTCTCTCTCCCTTCCTCTCTCTATAAAATCAATAAACATATCCCTAGGTGAAGATGACAACACTGGATTCTGGTGTGGCAGGAAGGAGCCAGAGGGGGAGCCAGCCAAAATCATCTAGAAGGAGGGAAGTGGAGAAACTTAAGGTTTTCCCTATAGCCTGTAGTGATGGATCCCTCCCTCCCTGAGGGATTGCACTGCTTTGCCTTTACAAAAACTGCTATGGTAACCAAGGGTGTTTACTAAGTTTCTTCTAAATAATTTTTTTCTTGATTTTCTTTTATTCATTACAAGTCCTAGTCTTGCATTCTGGGCAACAATGAAAAGTCTAGATACACATAGAAGAAACTGCTTTTTCCCTTCATAGGAGAGGGGACAGGGTGGTCTGGGGAGCACATGTAAAAATTAGTTTTATTGAAGTATAACTGGTATATTTTTACATCATACATATTTAAAGTGTGCAATCTGATCAGTTGTAACATATCTATACATTTATGAAAACAATCACCACAATTAAAATATTGAACAATAATCCACCCAGCTGCATTGTCATAGAATTCAGAAAAGGAAGAAAACTAACCTTCAGAGTCACTCTACCCAGACATGTAGCAAGAAGAAACTAGAGAGTGACAAATAGTAATAATGAGCTTGAAGTACAGTTACCACATTCACTTATAAAGCATGCCCAGTGAAGAGACAATGTGGGGTAACATCCAGGATCCACCTTGACTGAAGGAACTCTATCTTAGATGCCTGACCATGATTCCCTGCTTCAGTAAAATTCCATAGTTGAAACTGACCTAACCACACCCTTAAAGTACAACAGAATGAAATGCTTCCTTTCTCTGATGGTCTGCAGGCTAGTAGCTCCTGCTATAGATATCCTAATTAACTAAAGGAATTCTGCTTGAACTTGAGCAGCCCCCTTGTCAGCAAAAAGGTGAGAAAATATGCACAAAATAATGACTGTTTTTCAAAGAATCACAGGTGCTTGGTAACTGGACTCAGATCAGTGGTGGTGTTACAGAACAAACAAGGGGGGCCTGGGACGATATACTATTATTGAAAAAAGGCCCCCAGGTCCGTCATGTCCACCGCCCAAGGAAAGATGTCTCTCAATGCCAGAGATTCATGAAAAGGAAAGGAAATGTTTATTTAATGCTATACAAACTTAAAGTAGTGACCTAATGTCTTTATCAAAAAATCCTTAAGTCCCTTAAAAGACCCACAAACAGACACAGTCCTTCCTTCCTTCCCCCTTTGCCCAGTCCAGAGTACCGTATCTCAGGAAAGGAAATAGAAGTCCATGGCTCAGGCAATCTTCTGGTTATTCCCAGTTAGTACTCCATCTCGACTGGGAGACCTCCCTGGGTTCCCGGCACCCTCAGCTGAGTCACTGGGATCTCTGCTAAAACCAGGTGGTGGTTCCCCCTTCTAAAGCTGCGGGGGTCCCCACTCTGGCAAAGGCACGTGGTCCTCTTTCCCAAGGCTACGGAACAATCCCCACTCTGTCCAGGCCACATGGTTCTCTCTCTCAGGGCTGCGGGAAGGGAGAGTCCCCACTCTGTCCAGGCTGCATGGTTCTCCCCCAATGGCTGCCGTGTCTGGGTTTAAATCCCCATGCCAATCTTCTTCTGCAGCCCCATTTCCGACTCCTCCTACACTTGGGCACACTTGCCCTCAATCTGCTGTCTTCTCTAGCTTTTCTGGTTACCATAGTGGGTCTGGGCAGGTGTCACCCCATGTCATGGAGCCAATCTTCTCCCAGTTCCCACGCAGGCGCTGTAACTCAGGGGACCTGCCCCCCCAGTCCCATCTTGGGGGAAGGTCCCTTTCCATCCCCCTGGCCTTGAGCCTGGCCATAGCTATTTAGCATATTTAAGCAACCAGCCAAAGGCTATAGGCATGTTAAATGACCACTCCATGGATTAGCTGCAAAGCTGCCCTGCATGTTCTTGCTCTGTGTGCCCCTTCCCCCAACTCACACCTGTGGGGGAAGGGGTGAAGACACCTTAAAATCTCCTGGACACCTTGAGTTCTGGACACCATTTCAAATGCCTCACACCTGTGGGGGAAGGGGTGAAGACACCTTAAAATCTCCTGGACACCTTGAGTTCTGGACACCATTTCAAATGCCTATTTGGGACCCTCCCTCTTGGCTGCACCCTGTAACAGTGGTCCATGGACCAACTGGGAACAAGGGATTGAGAAATTTCACACTCTTCCTAAAATCCCTTTTGATGCCTACCTGTCTAAGACCAGCCCATACCTTGTCTTGCCCTTCCTCCTTTCCCTTGACAATAAAAGATGCTGGATTCCAGACTCTTTTAAGATGTATTTGAAAATTAGTTCCAAGATAGGCCTATTTTAAAAACAATTAACCTTTCCTTGCTCCAAAGTCTGATCTATTAAATATTGGCCTTTCTTTTGGAGCATTGGGCACATGGACCTTGGGCCTGTAACAAAAAGATAGAATGTACACCAACAATAACATCCTTTTTTAACATCATGTTCTGCAAAATAGTTGTTTTTGTCAATTAAATGGTAATGAGTAGATATGGAGCACAATGGTTATAATTAACAAAAGCTTCAAGAAGTGTCAAGAAGATCCCCCAGTCAGTCTTACTGACTGCCCTCCACACTGGCTTAAAACTGAAAGAGACCACATTGGTCCAACATAGCAACTAATTGTACCCCTAGCCTCATTAATATGCTCATTGTAACACATCAGCATGCTAAACGACACATCCAAAGCCACCATAATGGGAAGTGGAAAGCCCATAAAAGACCACAAAATGGCTGATGGAGCTCCTCTGAGAAATCTCCACACACTACTGGCCAGCCCTACACATGGTCCCTTTCCAATAACAGGAAGACCCTGAATAATTCTCCCCCTTATTGAATACCCAATCCCCTAATTAAGTGAATCTCAATTAAAAAAATTGTCTAAAGGGGGAGATATTCTTTCTGTCTGTAGAGTAGCCCATTCTGTGTCTCACTACTTTACTAATAAATTCATCTTCACTTTAAACTCTGTGCCGGCCAGTGTTTGAGTTCTTTACTGTGTGAAGCCAAGAACCCACAGTGGGTTGCAGAACCTCAAGTCTCTGGACCCATGACCTGCCTGAATAACAAGAATATTTTTGCAAACATTATTTTACAGAAACTTTGAATGGTCCATTGACTATGGGAAGCATCTTGTAACTTCCCCTGGATCAACTGACACCAGCTGACAATCGATCGTGAGACAATCAACCTCATCCTCATTTCCAAGTCCTACACTCACACCAAGGCCTCTATATAAAACATCCACAGGAACCCCTCAGAGAGCTCAACTACTCTTTCTAGTCAACTCCCCTGTAAATAAGCTCTTTGAAATAAAATCTATGTGCTTGATCTCATACTTAGTTCAGTGCCTATTTCTGTGACATTGATACTCAAGAACCTGGCATTTAAGGTTACCTAACAATGAAACTCTGTCCATTCTGATGAATGATGCCTTCTTTATTGTTAATTGTTAATTAAGAAGACAATAAAGGAGTAAGAGGGGGGATAAGCAAGGAGGGGGGAAACGTAAGAAAACACCTTCCCACCCACTACTGCAAACTACAAAGAAACCCAAAGCATATGTGAATTCGTTGAAGGGTTTGCAAAGGTACTATGGGATTTGTGCCCTAGAAAGTGGCTCCTGGGATACAATGTTGGCATCCTTCCAGGTGTACCACTGTCTAGTCTTCAGGAGGTACATTTTTATTCTGTCCCTGAAACAGAGTGAAATGCTTGTTCTCTCTGTCTTAAGTCTAACCTGCATTTCTCCATGACCTTTAGGGTTAATATCTCCTGTTATAGATATGCTAACTAGAAGAATTCTGCTTCAGGTTTGAGTCTTTGCAAGAGCATCCCCTTGTCAAAAGGAGCCTTTCCTATAGAGGCGAGGAAATATGTACAAAGTAATGATAGTTTATAATAGATTTATAGGAGTCTCCAGACTGGACTCAGTTCAGTGGGGATCAGTGGACTGGTGGGAACAAAAGGACTTATAAATTTCTTGTTTTTTCTTGGATCCCTATCATGCCTAATTGCCTGGGATCCTCACCCACCTCTTGCCTCGCCCCTCCTCCCTTCCCTTGACATAAAGACACCTGAATTCTGTGCTCCCTAGAGATGGATTTGCAGAAGCTATAAGGCACCCCCCTCCCCAATCTTCTTGAGTTGGGTCTTCTTGGTCAGTGAACTTTCCTTCAAACTCTAGTGTTTTGAATATTGGTCTTTTTTTTTAAGCACTAGACATACAAACCTTGTACCAGTAACGTACCTTCTAGGTAGGACCTCCATCATAAATTATGAATAATGCATGTGGAGAATTGTTTAATATTGTGGACTTATGATCACTACCAAAAGCAATATTAAAGTGCTTTCTGCCATGAGCAAGTAGACTCAGAGGCCCTATTGATCCCACTTGCTCTGTGAGGTCTGAACCAGTCTAAGAAGGCATACAAGGAGATTGGGAACAGGCTTTCATTTCACAGAGAGAGAGAGCTCAACATGCAAATACTGATGAGGTCGCTCTTGGAAAGGAGGAACTTGCTATAATTATCATTTACTTTGTTAATTGAAGGACTCACTTTAGTTGTGGATATAGTACTGCATTGGGGAACTATTGGCTGCTGAAACTGAAGAAAGAATTTACAACAGAGAGGCAGAAGAGGATTGCCAGGCCAGAAGAGGAAGAAGACACTATGATTTTGTTGATATGTAGATGGTGAACACCACCAGATGTTAGAACTTAGTCTTTGAGTTCAGCTAAGAAAAGAATTCAGAGCTAAAAAACTCAAATACAAGTGAAAGTTTATTTAGAAAGTCACAGGGGTAGAAGTGAGCCATTGAAGAAGTGAGCCAGCTGAGCTGCATGTGCTCAAGAAGCAAGTTACAGGGGCAAAAGAAGGGCCTTTGGGGCTTAGGAGAAAGAAAGCAAAAATAATGTGCCAGAGGGAAGAAAGGGGGACGGAAGGGGGTGGGCATGTGAGAGAGGGAGAAAGAGAGAGAGGCTGTATAGAGATTTTTTAGGGAGGATCTCAGTAGAATATTCATCAGCTTTCCAGATGTGTCCTTGCAGAGTCATAATTTCTACTGATTGGTCGGTGCTTGGGTAGGGAGTTATTAGTCATTGCATCTGGTCCTGATGTCAGCTGTGGCGTCACTTTGTCTGGTTTTTCTGCTTTTCTGGGCCTGAAGCTAAAACACAACTGAGGCCTAGATGTTATCTCTACTTTGACCAAAACTCTGTCTCTGTGATCAACCGATCCAAAGCTTTGTTCTTAATATTATTTGATGTTGATCAGAACCTAAGACAATGGTCTTAGGGGCTTAAGGCTTAAGGGAGTGGTCGTGCAAGAGCTTGTATGAAAGTCAGATGAGGCTATACTTCGGCCTTGTTTCTCCTCTAAGGGAGTCTACCACATGGCTAGGGACATGCCAGAGGGGGAAAGGTCAGACAAGGGTCCGAACTGCATGACCAACAATATGAACCACATGACTAGTAATATGCTAGGGGAGGACAGGTCACTGCACAATACTTGTTTTCCCAGTTTTGCCTGTTGCTAAACACCCCGGGCTTTCTGCCCCAGTGACCTTTTGTACTTGGCCTTTCATTCCTGCTCTGCTCATGTCTGTCTAACTGCCGACTATGTCAGATACACTTAAAGTTGCAGGGGTAAGGAAGACCTGAAACATTTAACATGTTTATCTGTACACTGAAAGTGTGGAATTTTTAAAGCTTCCTTGGTTTAAAGAAGCTTCTAAAAATTAAAATTATTCTTCATTGGATATGGCCATCCCTGCCTTCAAGCAGATACCCATTTAACATGTTAGTACCTCCATTTTAAGATTAATCTGCCTGGGTTAGCTTCTGGTGATACAGTAGGCATTTAGACAGGCATGAGCAGAGCAGGAAGTATAGCCCAGATATGGAATATCACCAGCATGGAAAGTCCCAAGTGCCTAGCAAGGAGCAAAAGTAGAGAAAACAAGTATTACAGGCTAGGAACCTTAACCCAAGGGTAACCTTTCCTCCCCTAGCATGTTGCTAGTCATGTGCTTTAGATCTTTCATATCACTAGTCATATAATTTAGACTCCCTTAGAGAAGGAACAAGGGGGCTGAAGAAAAACCTTATATGATTCCCATACAAGCTTTTGCACAACTACTCCTGAGGTATTAAGTCCCTAGGACAATGAGGATCTGATCAACATCAGATAATCTTACGAACGAGGGCCTGGGCCTGTTGACCACAGAGACAGAGTTTTGGTCAAAGTAGAGATAACATCTAGGCCTCAGTTGTGTTTTAGCTTCAGGCCCAGAAAAGCAGAAAAACCAGACAAAGTGACGCCACAGCTGACATCAGGACCAGATGCAATGACTAATAACTCCCTACCCAAGCACCAACCAATCAGTAGAAACTGTGACCCTGAAAGGACACATCTGGAAAGCTGATGAATATTCTACTGAGATCCTCCCCTGAGACCCCTAAAATTCCTTCCTCTAGAAAACACATGAAAACCCTTAAGATGAGGGACCCAGTGTGTGCTCTTTCTCTCTGGAATACACCCATGCCTTTCCCCTTCCTCTTCTTTTCTCAGGCACACTCTCTCTGGAGCACACCCATGCCTTTACCCCTCTTCTTCCCTCAGGAATGTTATCTTTGCTTTCTTTCTCCTCAGCTCCAAGGGCCCTTCTTTTACCTCTGTGACTTGTTTCCTGAGTCACACAGCCCAGCTGGCTCACTTCTACCTCTGCAAAATTCTAAGCAAACTTTCATTTGTATTTGAGTTGTAGACTCTGAATGCTGAACTCAAGGACCAAGGCCAAACCTGCCATTAGCACTGGAAGGATTAGTACTTCTTTATTTGTAGGGTACCAATAGTCTCTCCATAGAACAGAGGCCTCTGATTTGTCTTCAAACAACTGTTTCTCTTCTTGATTGTGCCTGACCCCTCCAGGACAAGACTCCATCTTTCTTCTCCCAATCTCTACCTATTTAGGCCACTTTCCTTCCCCACTGGCTCCCTGGCTGTGCAAGTCTGAACCTGGGCAGTCTGTTGCCACCTATTACTTTTTTCCACACATGGAGCCCTCCAGCAGTTTCATGTCCCATGTGAAAGATAACATGAGTGGAGCCATATAACTATAGAGCCAAGGTAGCCATTTCAGAGGAACTGCCCTGTATGTCTTATTTTTCTTTATCTTACAAACTGGACCAAATCACCATAATTCCAAGAAGTCAGTAATAAGTAGAATATTCTGTTTGTAAGGACTGATAAAATTGGGCTTTGTCGATGACCAAATCAGTAACCAATCAATTAAATACAATTCTAGCTGAATCTCAAGCCAAACCATGAAGTACAAATCTAACCTTACTTACCCAGCACCAATAAACTCTTTTTAAATACAACTTACTTATTTTTCTACCATTTTTCCATAAAAACCTTGAGCCCCTCTCGTGTGAAGGGAGAACACTATTTAGGTTTCTGCCTGAATTTGTTCTTCCAAACTGCAATTTTTTCAGATCCCAAATAAACATTTATGCTTCTCACTTTTGCTTTTTATTTTTTAGGTTAACAGCCAGGAGGTTCAATGACCCAGGAACCAGGGCTGCTGAATATGCAGATACAGATGCAACAAAACACCAAGCAGGCATCCTCAGAAGCTCCACTAAAGTGTTACCACTAGCAGGAGAAAAAATGAGGAGCTTCAAGCTTGGAAAAAAGAGTGAGATGACCTTAAGAAAAATCTGTCTACAGGAAACATACCTGGAAACTTAAAGTTTCCTTTCATTCCACCTTCATCCTCACTGTTGGTAAGGAGTGAGATCTCCATTACCCCAGAAATGTAGGGATCTCTGGCCCCTCTCATCGCCAGGCCCTCCTCCTCACACAGAAGCCCCTAGGGCTAAGAATTCACTTTCATAAGAAAAATATCGCTTCCAATATTTATAAATGTAGTGTGTAAAGACAATGACAGAACAGGTCAAACTGGTTGGAAGTAGGGCCTTTCTCTCCCTATGACCTTGTCCAGAGCCAGATGCAGCTATAAACAGGGGAACATATAAAATGATTAAGTGATGAAAGTCTAGTCTTTTCAATGGCTGTAAGGAAGGTTTGCCAAGAACTGAAGAGACTCACAGGCCAAGTACTCTGAGAAATCTGTGAGAGCCACCTGTGAGCCCAGAAAGAAAGAGCCACAATTCCACAGCATGTGGTGGAGCAGAGAGAATGGGGATTTTTTTTTTTTTTAGTATACTCCAGTGGCAGAAAGGATGGCTTGAAAGCCAAAAGACCTGGGGTCTACTCCCAGCTCTGCCACTAACTAGCTATAGCCATGAACAAACCACTTAACCTTTCTGAGATTCAGGTTGCTCCTCGTTTGAAAGCAGGAGTTACATTATGTCAGGGATGGCAAATGGGTGGCATGTACCCCTTTACCTCTCTCGTGCCTTCCGTAGACACTACTGTTCAACTACATCTCTTTTTAGTTCTTCTACAGCAGTCTAAGCAGGCACTTCCAATTAAAGTTTGTACACAAGTTGAGATCTAATTATTTTCTTTCTAAAGTCCCTTATAGCTCCTAAATGGAAGGTTCCAATTTTCTAAGTAAGAAATGACCAGAAAAAGAAATTTTCTTTTTCATTTTTTTTTCTTAGAGAATTTTTGGTGAGCCAAATTGATGACAATTGCTAGAAAGCAAAATCTCAACAGACTGAAAAATGCTTCCTATTTTTCTGACTTAGTAATAGTGAAAGAGAGAGAGAGAGAGGAAGGAAGGAAGGAAGGAAGGAAGGAAGGAAGGAAGGAAGGAAGGAGGAAATTAAGGCAAATTTAAGATTATAATTTCATACAGTCCTCCTCCCTACCCTGAGGCTGAGCAGGTCTTCCTGAGGTCACACTGTCCTTCCTTCTATGTCAGAGATTTTAGTGTTTAAGACTTTCTTTCTGTCAGTTCATTCAACACAACAGTGTCCCCTGTAGCTCCCTTTTATCTAAAACATCCCACACTTGTTAGTAAGTGTAGACACAGGGAAAAGCTCCAGGCCTAGAACCCTACTTCCCTCAGGGGAGGACAAGGAAAGACCAATGAAAGAAGCTCATCACTCCAGTCTGGTAATTAGTAGAATTCATTAAGGGAAACTTACATACAAGGCATATCTTGGGTGACTGCAAGACAGAATGGATCCCCACAGCACCTGACAGGTGCCAAAGAATTATACAGGGTAAAGGGGGCAGGGGGAGATAATCAGGAATACTAGTACATGAGTGCTACCAGATATAAAAATTACATGCTTGACCAGGAAAGGACAATGGCCCGTTCCAGGAAATGGCAAGTCACAGGAGGCAGAGGAAAGGTCCTGATTTATGTCATAATGAACATCAATTATGATCAGACAGTCTCTCAGGGTGGTTTGTGGGAAATGGTCTCTGTCTAGCCTGGGTCCAGCTCAGTGGTGAGAGAAGGGATCACATCATGGAACAGTCTTTCTTCCACAACATTTAAAAGTTTATGCTTGGCATCAAGGAATCTACCTGACAAGGAATTATCTCAAAAAAGAATTATCTCTAAAAGCCAGGAGTCAAAAGATGAGGCATTTAGTCATTCTATTCCCTGCTCACCAAAGTTAACCAGATTTATAGTTCTTACCCTCTGGCAGGAAAGCAGGAATTGAGAAAGCTTTAGGAATCCAGGTGGTTGCAACTGAGTTTTATTGAAAGAAGCAGTAAAGTGGTTAAAATGGAGCCCTCCTCACAACCCACTCCCTACCCTCCAAACTACACAAGGGCAAGCCTCACACCAGGGAAGCATGCTTATATCAGATAGGAGCCCTAACTTGAGTTATTTCCCACAGGGCAAGGAAGGAAGAGGGGAGAGGCAGGTGACACGATGAGGTTGGGCATCGCACTGCCCTGGGTTCAGCTGGAGATCTCTACTGCAGCATCAAAGTGAACTGGCACGTATGGGTTTCCCTCACAAGCCACGATGATCTGTCTCTCTTTCTGGCTGGTCCGGTATGCACAATTGGGGTACTTGGAACCATTCGTCAGGCGACAGTCTGTGATGTTCATGCTGGACCTGCTCTTGTGGCAATTGGGCTGCCCATTCTTGCAGGTGATGTTTCCCTGGAGGCAAATGGCCTGGACATCCACCAAAGGCTCATGCACAAAGGTATTCACTGGCTTGCACCTTCCCTCTGTCATTTTCCTGCGCCTCATCATTTGGTTGCAATAGCTGGAGTTGCTGGGGTGGCCGTCTGGATCCATGTGCTGCCGCTGAAACTTCATGGCCCGTGATTCCTTGCCCAGGGAAGGCTGGGCCCATCCCAGCACCAACAGCACCAGGATTAGCAGTGGGCCCAGGATAAGGGACTTCTGAGCCATGCTGTCCTCAATACCTTGGAGGAGCCTAGCCAGGAAACGTAGAGAAGAGGAAAACCATTACTTTGGAAAGACAATCCCAGCTCCCACCTGTGGTCTCCCTGGCTTACAGTCTACCGTCAGGTCAGCCAGAAAGACATCCCTCTTCCTGCAAGATTGTCCAAGTAATGAGACACTCACACAGACTCTTCTCCAAAAGCATTTTACTCCTACTAGTCATAGAGAGGAGGTTGCTGTGACCTCCAAAGCAACCTAAAATCTGGTCAGTCCTGTTTTTGAATACTGGAGGGATTTTTTTTAAAACCTAAAAATACATTTGTACTCAGTGCTCTAGTGGCTCAATGGAAGATCCTTTTAAACAAACAATGAGCCAAATTGTATCCCAGATACTATCATGACAGCCAGGATTGTGGTGGACAGAGCCCTGTTGTCCTACAACACAAGGGAAACTCAACCCAGTGCCTGACACTGGCATCATAAAGGGATGCCACTGTATTCCAAAGAGATGCTTGCCTCCACCCTGCCTGAGGCTGCTCCTTCTCCAGCCCCATGGGTTCTCTGCAGCCATAGTGCTCCCTCCTCATTCCAGTTCTGCCCCCAGCTGTGTTTGCCTAGCCCAGGCTTTCACACTGTTAGCCTTGCCCACCCTCGCTCCCTCCTCTCCAACCTTCAAGCAGAAGCAGCTCCTGAGACCACCTCTTGGGCCACTTACCTGGGTCTCTAGCTCTGATTCCAGACAAGGGCAAAAGCAAGTGGAAGGCCAACTTATGCAGTCACCGGATCCTTGTGGTGTGGACTTTATGTAGATTACAAAGGGGCTTGGCTTCCAAGATGAGAAGCAGGGGAGGAGCATTTTGGTTTCAGCCTAGAGGAAAAGAAGGGCATTGTGAGGAAGGAGTGGGGAATTGCCCTTTTTCCCCTCTGTTGTTCCTGCTGGTTCACAGGAAAGACAGAGAAATCCACTATGGCACTAATACTCAAACCCCAACCAAGTCCAAATGGCCCTTGAAGGTTAGCAAAGGGCACATAATATGTAATCAAGGGAGAAGAAGGGAAAGGGAGGTCCTCTGTCTACCCAGGAGTCCTGGAGTGGTTTTGACCAGAATTCCCTATCTCCTATTAGCAGATGAGGGTATGGGCGTGGGAGGGGTGAGGGGGAGTAGGAGAGGTACCCAACTGTCTCTAGCCAGAGAAGAAGGAGGAGAGTACCTGAACAGTTTGGTTAAGAAGGAAGCCTGCAAGGCCCTGGCTGGCGTAGCTCAGTGGATTGAGCACGGACTGTGAACTAAAGTGTCGCAGGTTCAATTCCTGGTCAGGGTACATGCCTGGGTTGCAGGCCATGACCCTCAGCAACCGCACATTGATGTTTCTCTCTCTCTCTCTCTCTCTTTCTCCCTCCCTTCCCTCTCTAAAAATAAATAAATAAAATCTTAAAAAAAAAAAAAAAAGAAGGAAGCCTGCATGACCTCACCCAGTTCTGGTTACTTCAACCCTCCTGAGGTGAGTGTGTGACAGTTTTTATCTACAGTGACCACTCATCCTATAGGTCAGAGTTGAGTAGAGAATCTAAAGATAAACCAAAACCCAAAATCACTTTTGGAGAAAAAATAGAGAACATCGTATTTCTTAGCAGCAGAATTCCCTTCTAGAAAGGGATTTCTTTTTGCTGGGTGACAATTTTGATACTGCTTGAATGAGAAATATCAAAATCTAAACATTATTTTTTATAGTAAAATTATTTTATTTAGTTATACACTCTCCAACAGCTTGAAATAAAAATTTCCATGGTTTCCCATTGAACTGTTTGTCACTTTTTAAAGAATGTCCTGTTTTTCATTAAAATAACTTCTTAACCACTCAAAGTGTTTTAACTTTCTGTTTAACACTCAGATATGGGTTTTTGGAAAGGCCACATGTCACCAGCTCCATGAAGTGGTGAACTGGTTGTTGTTTTTGAAAATCCTCCACCTATTTACCCAGACATACACGTCATGAAATTCTGAACCATCATCATCAAAACCTGCTTTGTTGCTAAGTGGGAACATAGCATAGTCTCCCCTCTTTTATCCACTGGATAAAACCATTCTGAAAAAGGCTGTTTATTGATGGCAGCTAACTGCTTAGCAAATTCCACATTCCAAAATGAAGGTGTTCTTTCTGTTTCAGGTGCCTCTTCAGTAATGGCCCTAACATCAAAAACACTAAGTTTCTTCCCTTTGAATATATTTTTTTAAAAATTGCTAAGGGCCTTACTGGCTCTGAACTCCAGTGCTGGAGCAGCAGCTCCAAGAGCCAGGTACATACAGGGAGAAACTGGATTGTCAGGCAGTCCATGCTCTGGATTTAGACTAGCTCAGTCCAAATTCTAGTTTAGAACCTTAAGAGCTGGGCTAGTTACAGAACTTGATTTATTTCCTTGCTCCTTAGCTTCCTGGTCTCTAAAATGGGCACGATGTACCTCTTAGATTTGATATTAGGACAAAATAAGGTAGGAAGTGCGAAGTGCTTAAAGTCATGCTTAGAAAGCATCCATGAGAGAGAACCCCCAAAACACAATTTATCTTCTGGAGGGAGGGCACCTTGTACCTTGTAGTACAGGCTTCCCTTACTAGGAAAGTGTTCTAGGAACCCATCTGTATCAGTGTAACAGCTGGCATTGTTGTGACAGACTGCATTCAGCCTCAGCAAATTTATTTTTTTTGAAGAGTCTTTCAACATGTTTGCCCATTTCATGATGGGTGATTTAGGAACATATTTGCCTGCCCACAATGCCCTGAGTGTTCAGCAGTTTTTTACCAAAAATGACATGACCCTCATGCCCCACCCTTCCTATCTACCAGAGCAACTTTTTTTGTATACCTGGATGAAAAAAATCCTCAAAGGGAAACATTTTGTCCATGCGGAAGAGGTGCAACAAAAAACAGCTGAAGCACTAAAAGGCATCAAAATCGAGGAGTTTGAAAACTGTTTTAAGCAATGGAAAAAAACACCTCGATGGGCATATTGCATCAAATGGAGAGTACTTTGAAAGTGACTGGCATTTAAACATGTAAGAATAAATACACAACTTTTTCTAAATAAATTCCATTTTATGGGAGTCCTCCCTTGGTAAGTGGTAGGTCAGTGATTGTTCACAGAGAGTGGTTTCAGATATCTCACAAAGGAATAACACTGGGTGATCTCTGAATTTAAATAACATTGGTTGATCTCTGAATTGCTTTTTATAATGGGTGGAGTCAAGTAACAGTCAGACCTTTGTTTTGCTGAAAACCTGAGCTTAAAATAGCAGCCAGTTTTGAAATCCTGGGGAGAGAAAGAAAGGGGAAGTGGAGAAAAGAAAGGGACCTTGGTAGGAAGAACAGAATTTTTTACATAAAATTTTTAAATTTTTTTGTCCCATGATATCCTAGAAATCTCTAGTCAAGTCAACCTTATTTGCTAATGTGTATGACTTTAGGAGTAGCAGTGGGGCAAAGGAAGCCATATCATGGCATAAGGTTTTAGTTTCATGTTTCTGTAGCTCACCCACCACCTCATCCTCTACCCACATTTTGTTTGTTTGTTAGTCCTTAGGTAGTACTCATCATCTTGAGTAATATTGGGAGGGAAATTTTTCCTACCCATTTACGTTCCTGTTTGAGGGCCTTTGAATTAACTTATAAAAGCCAGATTAAAAGGAGAGACTTTATTAAAAGGAGAAGTTTATTCATGTGCTCATAAAGGAAATAGGAAAAGACACCGGCGTTTGTGCTGCCTGCCATGTACTGAACCCAATAAGCAGAGACAGGGATTGAGTCTTTCTGGGTGCTTTATTCAGATGGCCAGTGATCTGAGAAGATGCCAGGTTCATACCCTAATGGATCATCTTACATTTTTTTTCCAAGCCAGTCTTTTTATAACGGAGAACAAAGTGCAGTTAGGGGTTTTGAAATTCAGGGAAAATTAGACTTAAAACTGTAGTATTCTCGCCCCAGGCAGTTAGCTGTTCCCAGAGGCGGTGGTCATCTGTCTGTTCCTGAAACACAATGACCCGGATGCCTCCACTTGTTCCCCAGGCAGTAATCTTTAGCAGTTCCCCAGGAGCTCGGCTGTCTCTCCTTGGAGCCAGGATGGGCCTTATCTGTACTTTCTGAAACAATACCTTTAACATATGCATTACTTACTAGGTTTATAACCATTTACCTTGAACTAAAATTTTCCAACTCTTGAGTCCCCTATCATGAAGAAGCTCAAGAGGGTTAAGAGAGGATAAACTTGAGTGTTCAATCAGGTTCCCAAGACTACAGAACATCATGAAGCCACATCAGTGACTGGCCTGAAACCATGCACAGATGGGAAAATGAAGGCAAGTAATTTTTTGCCCCTTGATGGATGCCTAGAAATTAACCTCTGAAATCCTTCTAGAGCCAAAGGTAGTCCAGGAAGATTAGAGTTACAGGGCCTCTGTGGGCTCTGGTGCCCAAGGAGCCTCCTTAGAGAGAGGCTGTGTGGCAAGGGGCCACCCACTCCTCTCAAATGTCTCACACTTTTCTCTCAAGTAGTATACCTGCTCCTGTTCCAAGTTATGCACCATTTTCCTGATTCCTCTTGAGGAGTGAGGCTCCAGACTCTCTGGAGCTAACTCTATGGAGACAAAGGTCAATTTGGATTAGAGTAATTTGGGAGACTTTATGACCCTATGACACTAAAGAGCCTCTTAGGGGGCAACAACCTGGCACCTCAATCCTGTCACAAATCTATGCATTATAGGCCTCAATTGAGAAACCCTTTCCTTAGTGAAACATTGTACAATCTTCTCCCAATTCCAGCCTCCTGCCCACATCCCAATATTTCATCTCACATGACAATGACTAAAGGGCAAAAGGCTTTGAAGGGTGTGCAGGTTATCATTCCTGTTGATGATTCCCATTTTATAAGATTTCTCATTTCTCTTTCCAAGCTCATTTCACTTCTGTACATCCAACAATGTGAACTGGGAAAGAAAGGGATTCCAACATCTGAATTCTTGTTTGAGGCCAACCAGGTACAGGTTGCACTTTCCCAGAGGATGGCTGTGACGTGTGTGTGAGCCCAGCAGGTGTAGTCAATAGCATGGTCTCCAGAACACACAGAGAAGGTCCCCAGTCTTCCCCCTCCCCCTCCCAGCCTCTCCACACTATCAGTTTTCCTCAGCCTCAAGGACAGAGTTCTCCTATGTCCTTTCTCACCCCAAGTGCCAGCCCTGAGTCTTCTTAATTGGAGGTCAGATATTGCTCAGGGTATCTGAGGAAAGATGAAGACTTGGGTCTCTGTGATTCCTGATAGACCTAATTACCTTTCAGCCTAGGTGGTTCAGTAGTCTCCTTGGTTTCACCCATTTTAGGAGAGTGGGACCAGTGCCTTCATTCCTTATGTAAAGGTAGCCCACTTGTGCCAGCTCTTCTGATAACTTATCACAGTGGCATTAATTATTGACCTGGACTCCTGTGTGAAAGGAAACAGCTGATAGGAGAGGAAGGCGGGACACGTGAGGGACCTGGGAGCCTAGAATCTGCAGTCTCCACCAGGGTCACAGACCTTGTCTTCTCCTGAGAAGAACTAAACCGTTAATTCAAGGTGTTTGTTGTAGACCCAAGTGCTCAGAATCCTCCCAACAGAAGCATCTCCTGGAGTTGTAATACAAACCAGACCTTGGTAAGAGCTCTGGTACAAGTGAAGACAGAAGTATCAGAAAACAATGGGAGAAAAGGGGTGGAGTGAGGGAAATCAGGAAAGTTTTCAGAGCAAAGATTATCTTGGGGAGGACTTTTAAGGATAGTTTTCATTTTAGTGTTGTGTGTGTGTGTGTGTGTGTGTGTGTTTTAACTTAAGGATGGGGGAAGGACAATTCATACAAAAAAAGTGAGAGAGAGAAGTAGACACTCACAGTAGAGCACTATGTATCTGTGTTTTTAGAAAATAGCAAGTTCCTCCATGTGACTAGGAAAAGGTGAAGAATGGCACAGAAAAGAAAAATGGCCTGAATAGAAGTATCTTTAATGCATGCAAAATGCTTTAATATGTAGACTATCTAGACAGGTACTTTGAACTCAAGGGATGGAAGGACACAAGCAATGGAAGGGAACTTGCACAGTTTTCCCATTATATACATGAGGAGACTGAGGCCACAGCAGGCCCAAGGTCAGAGAATGCCTTAGCAATAAAAACAGAAACCAGCCTCATGTCCCCAACTTCCAGGGCAGTGCCCTCACTACACTACGCTGCCTGGTGTGCCCTGGGTGGGGAACAGATGCCTAGGATGTGCACCCAAAGGGGTTCAATATCTCTTTGTGAAATTGACCTCTTAGTCTAGCTATGGACCTCCCCCAGAGTTCTCTCACCACCCTTCCTGCTATGAAGTGTGGTGGGAGAAGGCAGAGATAGCTTTGCTGCTGCCTACACCTGTGGACTTATGGGAGCTGGAGACTTACACGAACTTACCAACAGGGGCACTTCCATTGGAGCAGCTGCCATGAGAGAAGTAAAGGCAGGGAGGCAATGAGTGACTCCTGTCACTGTGTTTTGATTTTTTGATTCAGGGCAAGATGTAGGTGGGGAAATTGAGGGAGGGAACTCATGTTACCTCATCTACTCTGGAAAGGACTTGCGCTCACCCAGAGGCTTCCCCAACCTGGCTACCCAGGAGCTGCTCTAATAACAACTCCCTGTGGCATTGGTCCTGCGCAGCTTCTAGTGTCAAGATCCTTCTCTCTGACCCTCAGCTCCCTTCTCCCCAGTCGTCTTGTGCAGAGGGGATTAGGAAATATGCCAGAGATGAAAAGCTACTTTCTTTATAGAAACAAACCCTGATCTCTGGGCAAAGCACCCTAAGGAGCCCCTACATTGAGGAGAGGTGGCCGGCCATGTGACTCTGGTGCCTATGGCTGCCTCATTGTCCAGCAGGGGGCGCTGCATCACCTGAACCCTGATGAATTTCTTCCTATAAAGACAGCAGATCAGTTGGAAGCTTCTTGGTTACTGACTCATGGCTGGAGGGTAATTGAGAAATAAACAGAAAATTCATCCAGCATAAATACCGCCTAACAGTCAAAAAATAGATTTCTCAGTTTACCTTAACCTTCATGCTCTCTTTTTCTTTAGTATTTAATGTGCCACCTTCAGATTTACAATCTAGAACCTCATCTTTGTTTGGCTGTGAGTGAGGGATGTTGTTAATACTGTAAAACAAAGAATAAGAACATTAAGAACAAGTTCTCACTCTGGTAATCACAGGCACTTGAAACAGCACATCAAGAAAGGCCGCCAATAGAACATATAGGCATGATATATGGACATGGGCAATGGTGTGGGGATTGCCTGAGGAGGAAGAGGTTGCTGGATGGAACAGGGAAAAATTGGGACCACTGTTACAGCATAAACACTAAAATATATTTTTTTAAAAAAAAAGGAAGGAAGAAAGGCCACTACTGAGGGCAAAATTTCAAACAGTTATCAGCTCTCAGTCTGGTGTCCTGAGTCAGGAGAATAACTGATATACTCAACAATGATGACATCATCTAGGATGCAAATGTCTGCTGCTGCCAGTATAAATTACACTTCAGGAGAAAGTTTACAGGAATGAGAAAACACACTTTTCATATTGCTAAACAAAACAAGCCGAACGTAAAATATTATGGATTACTTCATATATATATATATATATATATATATATATATATATATATATGTTTTAAACATAATCATAGAAAAACACTGGTTAAAAATTAGTAAATGTGAAAAGTGTTTGTCTTTGGTTGGTGAGATTATAGGTGACTACTTTTTTTAGTTTGGTGACTTTTTCCCCAAATGTCTATGTTTCTGTACTAAACATGTGTTACTTCTTCATTTAGAAAAAAAATAAGCCTTATTTATGGACTTCCAGCAAGATGGAGGAATAGGTGGACGCACCGTACCTCCACACACAACCAAGATTAGAACAATAACAATTTAGAGCTAGAATAACACCCAGAACTGATAGAGGATTTATCTGAATGGAAGTCAGACAGCCAAAAAGTTGAAGTAGACTGTTCATCCAGACTGGTAGGAGGGGCCGTGAGGAGCCGGGCGAGCGTGGGTCAGTGGCGCGGAGGTTGGGGAAAACTTGGTGTGAACTCTGCACGTAAGCCATCCAGGGCGCGCAAGAATGCAGCGGTGGACCCTCACTACACAAGCTGTGGCTGGCAGACCCAGTGAGGCGGCTATTGTGGACCAGGGCAGAGCACACAGCCCAGGATCCCAGAGAAGGGACTGAGATCCCAGGAGAACGGAACTACCACCATTGTTCCCTCCTGTCTCCGCTCCTGCCCCCACATACAATGTCACAATCTAGCGACTGGGGTGCCCAGCCCTGGTGAACACCTAAGGCTCTGCCCCCCACCGTAACAAGAGCGACCAGAATGGAAAAAAAAGAAAAAAACAGGAGAGACAGGGAGAGACATGTTTCCAACAGAAGAACAGATCAGTCCCCCAGGACTCATCCTTTTGAGTGACTAAGAAATAGCCAGGCTATCAGATGCACAGTTCAAAACACTGGTGATCAGAAATCTCACGGAATTGGTTGATTTTGGGCGCAAATTAGATGAAAATATGCAGGTTACCATAAAAGAGATGAAGGAAGATACACAGAGGAGAGCCAATAGTGAAGGGAAGGAAACTAGGTCTCAAAACAATACAGTAGACCAGAAGGAAGACAGAATCAACCAAGTAGGAAAGCATGAAGAAATAAGAATTCAAAAAAATGAGAAGCTTAAGAGCATCCAGGACATCTTTAAACGTTCCAACATCCGAATTATAGGGGTACCAGAAGGGGAAGAGGAAAAGCAACAGATTGAGCACGTATTTGAACAAATAATAATGGAGAACTTTCCCAATCTGACAAAAGAAATAGTCTTCCAAGAAATCCAGGAAGCTCAGAGAGCCCCAAAGAAGTTGGACCCAAGAAGAAACACACCAAGGCACATTGTAATTACATTAGCCAAGGTAAAAACAAAGGAGAGAATCCTACAAGCAGCAAGAGATAAGGGGACAGTAACCTACAAAGGAGTTCCCATCAGACTGTCAGTTGATTTCTCAAAAGAGACTTTACAGACAAGAAGGGGCTGGAAAGAAATATTCCAAGTCATGAAAGACAAGGACCTATATCCCAGATTACTCTATCCAGCAAAGCTCTCATTTAGAATGGAAGGGCAGATAAAGTGTTTTTCAGATAAGGTCAAGTTAAAGGAGTTCATCATCACCAAGCCCTTATTTTATGAAATGCTAAAGGGACTTATCTAAGAAAAGAAGATAAAGAAAAAAACATGTATAGTAAAAGGACAGCAAACTCACAATTATTAACAACCACACCTAAAGCAAAACCAAAAGACACTAAGCAAACAACTAGAACAGGAACAGAACCACAGAAATGGAGGTCACATGGAGGGTTAGCAACAGGGGGGGGGGTGGGAGGAGGAGAGGGGGGAAAAGGTACAGAGAATAAGTAGCATAGAATGTAGGTTGAAAATAGATAGGTGGAGGGCAAGAATAGTACGGGAAATGTAGAAGCTAAAGAACTCATAAGTATGACACATGGACATGAACTAAAGAGGGGGAATGTGAGTGGGAGAGGGTGTACAGGGTGGAGGGGAGTGAAGGGGGGAAATGGGACAACTGTAATAGCATAATCAATAAAATATATTTAAAAAAAGAAAAAAATAAGTCTTATTTAAAATATTGGCTTCTTAAATCAGACATTCTGAGGTCTTTTCCAGTCCCACAGGTCCCTTCTTCTTGCCCGGAATTTTAGACTCCTCCTCCCAGTAGATGATACTAAGGGAATCCAAGGGTTTGTTCAGAGAACACATGACTAATTTTTGTGGGGTGTTAACCCAAAAATAAAAGGCTAAAGTGAGAGGCAACAAGAATTTATGAGAGATGCAAAAAAATAAGTATTTGAATTTGTACTGGATAGTCCTTTTGTTTTCTTTGCTTTTGTCAGTGAATCACCTAAGACAGAACCCCTGGAGTCATCACATCCCAGGACTTCTGCACCTCCTTTGCTGTCAGACATGCCATTAATAACAAAGGAGGACCTGGAACACACTTTACTAGCCCTTTTGTTATGACCTGTCATTCAAATGTCAATGTATTTGGACATCTATGAAAATAAGAGAGTCATACATTTTGAAGGTAAATAGGAATTGATATGTTAAAAATTATTTCTTATTTATTTCTTCTGTGACAATAAATGACCAGTTCACTATATTTTCATTCCTCTAGGTTTAAATATCAGATTTATTACTTTCTAGCTTTTACTATGCCAAGTTATTCAACTTCTCTGAGTTCGCTCATCCATAAAGTAGATATAATAAGAGCATTTATATCTTAGAGTTTTTGGAAGCATTAAATGAAAAACTAAATTGCTACACAGAACGAGGTAATCTTGGTGTTCTATCTGATGTCTCCCTTCCTCTCATTGCCCTAAACCAATCATTCACCAAGTTCTGGAGATTTTACCACTTTCATATCTGGAAAGGTTTGCTACTGCTTTTCATTTCCACTGCTCATCTTAGACCATTGTCATTTCCCCTAGGTTATGAACTGTAATTGCCTCTGGTCCTTCTCTGCTGTCTTTTCCAGTTCCACTAGCCTCAGACTGCAGCCACACAGGTCGTTTAGAGCTTTCAAGACCCAGGAGCCATGCTCTCCCTCATCTACAGGTCTTTGAATTACTGCTGCACTTGTCCAGAAAACTCTTTCCCTCAATATTATTTTACTCATCTTTTGGGCTCTTACTCAACTGTGAAACATTTCTGAATCTCACAGGAACAGGGTAAAGCACTCCTGGTGTGTGTTCTTCAGAACTAGTAGTCTTTGTCACATAGCATTTTAATTTGCTGTTGACTTTTTATATCTCCCAATAGACAGGAAGGTCACAGAGGGCAGGAACTGTTTGATTCACTTTTGTATCTGAAGTGCCTAGAACATCCCTACAATGGGCAATCACACCGTTAATGTAGCAGGAACAGAGGTACCTTTAATAAGCTACTCACTGTCACCCCACCTCCATCCTGTACTTTGCAATTGGTTTTCTGCTCCCAAGAGTAAAAACTTCATTCCTGTAAAATTTTGTCTTTTCTCCTTGTGGATATATTCACTGCCTCAGCCTGGCAAGAGTTTTTTTGGATCTTGATTCTATCATCCATGTTATTTTTTTATGTCTGTCATCTGTCCTGCTATCTATTGTGATGAGAGTTGGCATGTTCATCCAAGTCATTTGTAAATATAATGAGCAAGACAAGCCCAAGGAGGCAACTCCTGTCACAGCATCACTAGTAAGGCATCCAGAGTATGGTGACTTTTATCAAATGCTTTGCTGAAGTAAAGATGCAAAATATTTCCTGCATTTCCTTTTTTCTTATTTTACTTTTATCTGACTTTAAAACAGTTTTAATTACAGTTTACATACAACATTATTTTAGTTTAAAATGGACACCCTTGTGATTAGATGTTTATATAACTTAAAAAGTGATCATCTGATAAATCTAGTACCTATCTGACACCATGTATAGTTATTATTACAATATTATTAACTATATTCCTTATACTGTACTTTACATCCCCATGACTATTCTCTAACTACCAAATTGTACTCCTTAATCCTTTCATCTTTTCACGCATCCCCCCAACACTCCTCCCATCTGGCAACCATCAAAATGTTCTCTGTGCCGATGAGTCTGTTTCTATTCTGCTTGTTCATTTATTTTGTTTTAGATTTCACATATAAGTGAAATCATCTGGCATTTGTCTTATGATTCTATTCCTGTTCTAGTTGTTTTCTTAGTTTGTTTTGCTTTTGTTCTTTAGATTCAGTTGTTGATATTTGTGAGTTTGTTTTCATTGTAATATTCATAGTTTTAATCTTCTTCTTTTTCCTAAATAAGTCTTTAACACTTCATATAATAAAGGCTTGATGATGATGAACTCTTTTAGCTGTACTTCGTCTGAGAAGCACTTTATTTGTCCTCCCATTCTAAAAGATAGCTTTGCTGGATAGATTAATCTTGTTTGTAGGTCCTGCTTTTCATCACTTTGTATACTTCTTGCCAGGCCCTTCTTGCCTGTAAGGTTTCTTTTGAGAAAGTAGCTGATAGCTTCATGGGAACTTTTTTTTATCAGCAACTCTCTGCTTATTAAAGATAAGATTCTCTCTTTATCTTTAACCTTTGGCATTTTAATTATGATGTGTCTTGGTGTGGACCTCTTTGGGTCCAACTTGCTAGGACTCTCTGTGCTTCCTGGACTTGTATATCTATTTCCTTTGCCAAATTAGGGAAGTTTTCTTTCATTAATTTTTCAAGTAAGTTTTCAATTTCTTGCTCTTTCTCTTCCCCTTCTGGCATCCCTTGATTCAGATGTTGACCCTTTTGGAGATACCCCAGAGTCTTCTTAAACTCTTCTCATTTTTTTTTTTGAATTCTTGTTTCTTCATTTTGTTCTGGTTGAATGTTTATTTCTTAAGGTCCAAATCATTGATTTGAATCCCAACTCCCTTCCCTTCCCTGTTGGTTTCTTGTGGATTTTTCTTTATTTCCTTTAGTAGAGACTTCATTTCCTCCCTTATGCTTTTGCCATATCCTATGAGATCTTTGACCATTCTGACCACCAGTGTTTTGAACTCTGCATCTGATAGGTCAGCTATCTCTTCATTGCTTAGTTTTTTTTCTGGGGTTCTGTTCTGTTCCTTCATTTGGTCCATATTTCTCTGTCTCCTGATTTTGGCAGCCTTCCTGTGTCTGTGTACTAAGTAGAGGTGCTTTGATTCTGTTTCACTGTACCTATTAAGTTGCATGGCTTGGAGCCTTGGGTATTTGGCCAGGGCAGAGCAGCCATGGCTTTGTGTGTGCAGGAAGAGTCAAAGTGGGATCAATGCCACTTCAGGCTGACTTCTGGGGACTTGCCTGGCCCTCACCCCATTTCAGTTCACTTCACCCACTCACCATATGCATTTGGCACCCCTCCAGCTGCTGTCCTGGTTGTGGTTCCCAGGGTGGGTGAATTTGTGAATGTTCTGAGCTTTCCTGAGAAACTGGTAGTTTCTTCCACTGCCCCTACCCACACTGGGTTTACAGCCAGAAGTTATGAGGCTTTCTTTCCTGGCACTGGAGCCCTGGGCTATGCAGTCTGGCCTGAGGGTGGGCTCATTTGCTCACAAGGTGTCTCCCTGATTTTTATCCACCAGATGTGAATGTAGGGCTGCCTGTTCAGGCAGCCACTGTTGCTTTGCTGCCTCTCCACCCCCAGCTTACCGCTGCCACACTGAGTCTTTTCTGCCCCAACTCCCTCTTTCCACCCTTCCTACCTGTCTGGATGAATATAGCTTCTTTAAATCCTTGGTTATCAGAGTTCCATATAGTTCTGAGTGTTTTTCTAGGTGGTTTTCTGGCAGTTCTGGGTGTTTTTCATTTTTAAGTTAGCTGTGTTCCTTCTTATGGTTGTGCAATGAGGCAAGGTACATCTACTTATGTCTCCATCTTGACTGGAAACCCGTCTTTATTGCCATTTTATTATTCATATTTTTATCCTCTTTTTTTTCTTTTTAAAGAAGACACTTCATTTTTTTGTAACACTGGTTTGATGATGATAAACTCCTTTAGCTTTTTATTGTCTGGGAAGGTCTTTATAATATGGCTGAATCATATTCCATTGTATATATGCACCATTTCTTTATCCATTCATCTATTGCTAATAACTGTGCTGTGTAGAGTAATCTTGGTTCTAGGTCCTTGGTTTTCATCACTTTGAATATTTTTTATCATTCTTTCTAGTGTGCAAGTTTTCTGTTGAAAAATCAGCTGACAGTCTTTGCAAGCTACCTTGTAGGTAATTGAGTGCTTTTCTCTTGCTGCTTTTAAGATTTTCTTTGTCTTTAACTTTTGACACTCTAATTATGATTTGTCTTTGTGTGGGTCTCTTTGGAGTCCTCTTGTTTTGGACCCTCTGCACTGCCTGGACTTGTATGTCTATTTTCTTCACCAGGTTAGGGAAATTTTTTGTCATTATTTTTTCAAATAGCTTTTCAATTCCTTGATTTTCCCTCTCTTTTTTTTCCAGCACCCTCATGACACAAATGTCGTTATGCTTTAAGTTGTCTCAGAGGCTCCTTATACTATCCTCATTTTTTTGGATTCTTTTTTCTTTTTGCTGTTCTAATTGGGTATTTTCTGCTTTCTAATCTTCTAAATCAGTGAGTTGATCCTTTGCTTCATCTATTCTGTTGTTGATTCCCTATAATGTAGTCTTCATTTAATTAGTGTATTCTTCATTTGTGACTGGTTCTTTTTTATATTTTCTATCTCCATTTTCATGTTTCCTATCTCTTTGTTGAAATTCTAAGTTTCTGATTCTTTCTCTAAATTCATTGAACATCCTATAGCCAGTGTTTTGAACTCTGCATCTGGAAGAGATCTAGTTTGTCTCTGTTTTGTTTAGTTCTTTTTATGGAGCTTTGTTTCATTTTTTTCATTTGGGACATGTTTCTTTATCTCCTCATTTTGACCACCTCTCTGTGTTTGTTTCTATGTATTATGTAGAGCTGCTACATCTCCTGGTCTTGGTAGAGTGACTTTATGTAGTAGATATCTTGTAGGGCCCAGTGGTGCAGCTTCCTCAGGCCCCCAAGCTGGACACTTCAAGTGTGGGCGGTGTGCACCCTCTTATTGTAGTTGAGCCTTGATTGCTGTTGGCATGTCAGTTGGAGGGATTTACCCCCATGCTGATCAGCTGTGAGGACTGACCATGACCGCTGTGGAGAATCTGCTGTGCAGGGGCTAACCCCACAGACCAGAGATCACTTCAGTGGGGCTCAGGTACCATCTGAGTCATCCCCTTGAGTGTGTCACTTGTGGGGGTAGTTGGGTAGTGCTTCAGCATGGTTTGAAGCTATGCACCAGGTAAGCTGGCTCTGGGGCCTCCTGGGGGGTGCAAGCCAAGGTTAGCTGTACTGGATGCCCTAACCAGGGCTACTCAACATGAACTACAAATTGATTTGCACATGACTACTTGTGCTTGGCTTGGAGGTGCCAGGAGAGGTTAAGCTGGAAACAAAAGCCAGCTGCTACTAGTGCCAGGCCTGGGGCCATTTAGCAAGATGTATGGGGTACACAGAAGCCAGATGCTGCTTGTCTGAGAGATTTTAGGAAAGTCTGAACCATGAGCCAAGACAAGCCATTTGTATGGAAAAGCCACTGTAATGGGCTTGGATGGGCCTGCAGGTTAGGACAGAGTAGGGAATCATAAGAGCAGGTCTAGCAGCATTAGCCAGGTTGATGGAGACTCAGATATGGTGCCTGGATGTTAGCTGTTTAGGGGAGGGCTCAGAAAAGGAACAATGGCCTCTACCAGCACTTCTGTCTGGGAGAGAGTTGCCTCTCTAACTTTTGCCCCAATGCCAAACAATTTAGTTCCTTCTCGTGTGTCCCTGGTGCCTTTTAAGTTGCTGCTCCAGTGCTGGAGCTCAGAGTAAACGAATGCAAATAAGTCTTGTGTGGGCCCTTTAAGAGCAAAGCCTGGGACTCCAGAAGCTCTCCTCACTCAGCTGGGTTTTACAGCCCAAAGTTATGGGGACTTTTATTCCTGGCACCGCAAATCTGGGCTGGGGAGCCTGGTGTGAGGCTGGGATCCTGACTCATTAGGGAGGACCTCTGAAGCCAAGATATTTCAACCAATTTTTATTTTTATTTATTTTTTAATACATTTTATTGATTATGCTATTCCAATTGTCCCATTTTTTCCCCTTCGCTCCCCTCCACCCTGCACACCCCCTCCCACCCACATTCCTCCCCTTTAGTTCATGTCCATGTGTCATACACCTAAGTTCTTTGGCTTCGCTGTTGCGTGGGTCACCGGCCAGCAGTGACCACGAAATGCTGCGGATAGCTCACCGAAAAAACACGTGAGAAAAAACATGCACAGAGACAGACCAGTTTCTGTGGAGAAGTAGGAACAAAATGGCCACCCCCCCCATGGGGAGCGCCCCGATTTACAGTCCATACCTGCTTTTATTGGGCTCATTTTGCATAATAATTCAGGTAAAGTACAGTACTCATTAGGGGGAAGTAAGGAACCATAGAAAACAAAGAACTCTGCTGGTCTATTTTGAGTTGGGGTCAAAGAGCTGTAAGACTTTGAGGAACAAACTAACTTCCTCCTTGGACCCCTCTCATTCAACTGAGAGCATTCTAAACAAAGAAGGTTTCACAGTAATTTACATATTCTTTCTTAGGCCTGATCACCCGGGGAATCCGCCCTTTTCAGCACAGAGCTGCACCACCCTGTCATTGTTTCAGGCTTAGGTGGAGCAAGGAAACTAAGGCAACCAAGAGATAAGGAGATTTTCTCCCAGACGATGAGAACTCAGGCTATGTCAAAGCCGAGGAGCGAGGGTCCATCACCCCCTTTTTTGCTGCAGCCCCCCAAAGTCCTTCTTTTGGGGGGGGCCTCCCAAAGTGATCATGCCTGTCTTAGGTGGTTCCCCCCTTGGGGTATCTTACCCGTCTTTGGCTAACTGACCAAGTTTTTTGGGGTTCAGTCATGAATAAAGCAGCAGAAGCAGCATTCCTACCAGGGAGATATAAGCTTTTGTCTCCTTGCTGGCTTGCGGTTCCAAGGGCGTTCCCTTAGCCTTAGCCTAGGTGGGGGTTTCAGCTTCTGATACCAGTCAGGGCAGTTCCCAACACTTCTACATTTCCCATACTATTCTTACCCCTCTCCCTGTCTATTTTCTACCTATCATCTTTGCTACTTATTCTCTGTACCTTTCCCCCGCTCCCCTTCCCACTCCCCTGTTGATAACCTTCCATGTGATCTCCATTTCTATGGTTCTGTTCCTTAGTTTGTTTGCTTAGTTTGTTTTTGTTTTAGGTGTGGTTGTTAATAATTGTAAGTTTGCTGTCATTTTACTGCACATGCGTTTTATCTTCTTTTTCTTAGATAAATCCCTTTAACATTTCATATAATAAGGGCTTGGTGATAATGAACTCCTTTAATTGACCTTATCTGAGAAGCACTTTATCTGCCCTTCCATTCTAAATGAAAGCTTTGCTGAAGACAGCAATCTTGGATGTAGGTCCTTGCCTTTCATGACTTGGAATATTTCTTTCCAGCCCCTTCTTGCCTGCAAGATTTCTTTCGAGAAATCAGTGATAGTCTTATGAAAACTCCATTGTAGGTAACTGTCTCCTTCTCTCTTGCTGCTTCTAGGATTCTCTCCTTCATTTTAATCTTGGCTAATGTAATTATAATGTGCCTTGGTGTGTTCCTCCTTGGGTCCAACTCCTTTGGGACTCTCCGAGCTTCCTGGACTTCCTAGAAGTCTATTTCCTTTGCCAGATTGGGGAAGTTCTCCTTTATTATTTGTTCAAATAACTTTCCCATTTGTTTCTCTTCCTCTTCTCCTTCTGGTGCCCCTATAATTCAGATGTTAGAACCTTTAAAGATGTCCTGGAGGTTCCTAAGCCTCTTCTCATTTTTTTGGAATTCTTGTTTCTTCATTCTTTTCTGATTGGATGTTTCTTTCTTCCTTCTGGTCCACACTGTTGATGTGAGTCCCAGTTTCCTTCCCATCACTATTGGTTCCCTGTACATTTTTTCTTTATTTCACTTAGTGTGGCCTTTATTTTTTCATCTAATTTGTGACCAAATTCAATCAGTTCTGGGAGCATCCTGATTACTAGTGTTTTGAACTGTGCATCTGATAGGTTGGCTACCTCTTCTTTGCTTAGTTGTATTTTTTCTAGAGCTTTGATCTGTTCTTTCATTTGGGCCACTTTTTTTTTTTTTGTCTTGATGTGTCGTTAAGTAGTAAGGGGCGAAGCCTTAGGTGTTCACCAGGGTGGGGCAACCCACCTCACTGGGTTGTGATGCTGTATGTGGGGGAGGGATCTGAGAGGGAACAATGAGCGCTTGCTCCAGTCTCTGCCAGATTTCAGTCACTTCCTTCCCTTCCCCCAAGCAAATTGGGCCCTTCTGATGCTGATTCCCATTGGGTGGGTTTGTGTACATTCTAGGACCCTTTGGGTCTCTCCAATGAACTCTTCTGTGAGGCTGGGAGTTTCTCCCACTGTCGCCTCGTCCCCCACAGGTGTTTCAATCAGTGGTTTGAGGCTCTTTCCCCATGCTGGGACCCTTGGTTGTGCTATCTGTCTCGCTCCCCAGTTTTGCCTGGCTTATCTGTGTGCAAATGTGGGACCATCTGCTCCACCATCCACCACCTTGCTCATCCCAGTCCACCAGCCACTGCTTTGCCGTGAGTCCTCTCTGCCCCGCTGCCTGACTCCACCTCTCCTACCGATCTAGTTGAATGCGTCTTAACTCCTTGATTGTCGGAGTTCCATACAGTTTGATAGTCTGTCAGTTCTGGTTGATTATGGTTTTTAAATTATTTTTTTCCTTCTTTTGGTTGTGCAAGGAGGAACAGTGTGTCTACCTATGCCTCCATCATGGCCGGAAGTCCCTCCTCCCAATTTTTAATGATCACACATGGGTGTAGGACCAGCCCATTTTGAGTCTTCACCCTTTCTAACTGTCTTGATATAGTCATATATCTTCTTTATATCCTTAATTATTGGGCTTCTGTTCACTTAGATTTCAGGTGATTCTAAATGATGATTTTTCTGTAGTTCAGTTATAATTCTGAGGTGGTTGTACAAGGTTTCAAGAACTGAGTTTACCTTCTCCCTGGATTTCTTAATTCTATCTTGTCAAAGCAGGAAATAAAATTAATTTCATGTGACTTCCACGTGCATCTGTGCTGACTGCTGTTTATCACGCCTTTCATGTTAAATCCAGACAGTAAATCAGAATTTTAATAGCCCTGCTTAGAATGTTTCTTGGAATTATGTATTATTTTAGACTTTACCTACTTCTCTTATGTTTTTATCTCCCCTGGCTCTTTAACAGGCCAGACCACCCAGGTATCATCTTAGCCTGCCCTCACTTAATTATCTTAAGTGATTATTCAAGACCATTGCACTTATGTCCTTTTCTCCTCAACTTTCTTGTGTTCATTGTCATCCCTTATTTTGAATATTTTGCAATATAACTGCATATAAACTTTTGACTTAGTTTTTCTTAGATTTAAAAGTCCTCTGTTTGGACTGTCCCATATTGTTTAAATATAACTTTTTTTTCACTTTGAAAAAACTTTTCAAATTTACATAATTGTTGCAAATAGAGTTCCAAGAAGTTTCTTTCTTCTTCAACCAATTGAGACATAAACCACATTGAGGACATGTTGCCTATCACCTCCTGCCACACCTCATTCCCGCCAAATACACTAGTGGGTATTTCATACAAACGAAGATGTTTTTATATTTAACCATAATCATCAGATAGTCATCAAAATCAAGAACTGATCATTGATACATTACTTCCATCTAATCTTCAGATCTCTTTCAGGTTTTGCCTGTTGACTCAATAGTGTCTTTTATAGCAAAAGACCCCAGCTCAGAATCACATGTTACTTTTAGGTGTCATGTCTCCTTATTTGCCTTCAGTCTGGAGCAATTCCTCAGTATTTTCTTGACTTTCATGACTTTGATGGTTATTACATAGCATATCTCTTAATTTGGGTTATACCTGGGTGATGTATGAATTTATTTAGACTCACATTTTTGCCTCTGGAAACAAAATCAGGCTTTCATCCAGCAAACCTGGGAACCATGAGGTGTGATGAATTCATCAAGGGAATACTATATTGTGAGTAATATAAGCACTAATTAGCAAGAATTTTTCATTGCTATCCTTATCGTGCCTTCTTTCAAACATTAGCAATTTTCAAATAAAATATTTTTATAATGTAGGTCATTTTAAGTTTATGAATTCATACATAATGACTTCAAATGTAGAACTTTTTGTAATAAGATAATCATACACACATTTATAACTAGCCATTTCTAAGTTATTTTTTCAATATAATTTTAAAAGTTTAAAAAAAAATTTTAAGATTTTATTTATTTATTTATTTATTAGAGAGGGAAAGAGAGGGAGAGAAACATCAATGTGTGGTTGCCTCTTGCACACCCCCTACTGGGGACCTGTACCACAACCCAGGCATGTGCCCTACTAGACTGGGAATAAACCAGCACCCCTTTGGTTTTTAGGCTGGTGCTCAGTCCACTGAGCCACACCAGCCAGGGCTAATTTTAAGTTTTTAATTGGTCATGATTAATTAATTAATTATTTATTTTTTTATTTTTAGACAAAGAGGAAGAGAGGGAGAGAGGCAGAGAAACATTAATGTGTAGTTGCCTTTTCTGTGCCCCCTACTGGGGACCTGGCCCACAACCCAGTCATGTGCCCTGACTGGGAATCAAATCAGTGACCCTTTGGTTCTTAGGCTGATGCTCAACCCACTGAGACACACCAATCAGAGCTTTTTTCTCACTTAAGTAATATCACTTAAAGATAATGCTACTGTAATTTCTTCCTTTCCAAATTTCTTAAACAATTTTCTTTCATGTCTTATTGATTGACTAGGTCTTCCAAAACAATATCAAATAATAATAAGTATTGCTGGTATCATTTGCTTCTAATTTCAGAAAGATATTTAGATAGATAAACATTGGTGTTTGATGCTCCTTCCCACTCGTTTTTGTGTAAATTTGCCTGATTGATTTGCCTAAAGATAACTGCTACAAACGTTTAGATTTGGCACATCAAAGGAAACCACCAGTCATCTCAATCTAGATACCTTTGTCATATTTAGGAAACATCTTTCTATTCCTTGAAAGAAAATCAACATATTTTAAATGTTATCATGTTTTAAAAAATCTATTGATGGGATCCTGGTTTCTAAAAATTTCTTATCATTCAGACTCTCTTGATCCCTGGGTTTTTCTCTGTTCCTTTCTTGAAGGAAAACAACCAGTTTTATGAGGAAATGTGTCTTCTGTGCAATGTGTCCTCTTCTGTGAACAAAGAAAGCCAAGCAGAAGAATATTTATGAAAAATATACAGTAGGGAACCTTGGGAAAATACACATAGGGAAAAATATATAGGGAAACTTGGCTATTGGGCATAGAAAATATTCCTGGAAGCTCTCAGAATTTTTGAGACAATTGCCTCTCCTTTCACATGGAAGTTAGTCAGCCATTTATAATTAAGGAAACTAGACAGGTAAGACAGAGAAATTGTGACAGCTCATGTGGAAGCTTTGTGTTGCTGTGAAAAGCTGAGAAACTTACTCCCAACCCTGTCACTTACTAGTTGTGAATTTAGAGCAAATTACTCATGCTGTGTCTGGACAAAAGATTCTCCACTAATAAGCCAGAAACATGATCCTTGCTCCGGGTTTTATAGCTATGTCTAGAGCTGTGTTAAAAGCCCATGCCCTCTGAACACATTGAGGAGTTTTTGCTTAAAGGTTAATAGAACAAGGTGTAGTGGATGTTGTGATATGTATTGCAATTTCCCCACTTCAAGACCAAGGCACTCACTCCTCAGCTGTTGGCATGGTGGTGACAGACAGCTCTCAGCCATGTCCCTCTCAGGGAATCACCCACAGTGGCTGAGAACCATCCTGCCTAAAGTAAAGCGTCTTCTCCTCCTGCCCCCACCCGCTGTCCCCAGCAGTCCATATCTAGTGAATAAACAATGAGGGGGTTTAAAGACCTGGCCCCTTTACCTTAATTCAGGACAAGTCTGAAGGGTCATTCTAGTTCTAGAGCTTCTTGTGGGATTGGCTGAGACCTTCATTGTGACTGCATCAAAATTCAACTCCTCCTTCTGCTCAGTCATGCTTCTTTCACTCCCTATTATAGGGTTGTTAATTTAGGGAGACAATTTTGTTTATTGTCAAGGACCAAGAAACAAAGTCTAGAGATGCTCTATACAAGTGGTGATATATTGAGGGGTGAGTTGGAGAGGAGACAGTAACATACAACATTATTTTAAGTGAGCTCCAGCTCTTCATTCTAACACTTGAACTAAGGAGAGATAGCCACCCTTTTTCAGTAAGGCTACAGAAGAATGGAAACCTCATTCAATTGATCATTTCCTACAGGGCAGGACAAGCAAGAGGCTATTATTTTAAGCTACTGCAAGAGGCCACTCATGATGCTGGGATCTCCCATCCCAAGAATACAATGGATACTGAAGGTGGTCCAGGGTTGCTGGTGGTGGCTGGTGGTGGTGGTCCTTAGGTCTTGGATTTCTCTTCTCAGTTATAATCTTGGCAGTCAAATAGAGTTGACCGATGTGGATCTGTCCACAAATCATTCCAAGGTCTCTTTTGGCTTTATTCACTAGTATGAATTTCTACAGGATTTTTTTTACATTCTTATTTTCTTTGAAAGCATCCCTTATCCTCCTGATAGCCTCAGTTCTGTAACTGTGAGCACTGAAATGCTTGCTCTCTCTTAGCATTTCTTGACACAGATCAAACACTTGTGCATGACTGGAGGCTGCCATTTTGGAAAGAAAGAAAGAAGTAGGTCCTCTTTGCAGAGGTCCTGAGTTTAATCCAACCACACAATATCAGTGTATGCAAAAACCACAAATGAAATAAAATACAGTGGGGTTCGGTCTTACTAGCAGGTCAGGGGCCTCAGCCTGGGTAGTACCTGGTTGCACTTAGGGTCACTGTGGAACCTTCCATAGGTATTGATCTTAAGCCACTTGCCAGTAAACTTCCTGAATACAAGTCTTTATCTCAGTGTCTGTTTGCCAGTGAACCTGACTTATGACACAAGAATATAAATGTAAATGTGGATGGGTTTTATTTTAGAATGTGTACAGGTTTAAATGTTATAAACACCCAACAATAAGAAATTTGTTTAATGGATCATGCTGCATCCATAATATGAAATACCATGCTATAGAGACATGAATAGGAATAAATGATTAGGATACATTTTTTGAATAGCTTTTTTTATTATATATAACACATATGCAAAAAAATTAACAAATTTTAAATATATAGCTCTAAAAATTAATCCAAAGTGAACATATCTTTGTTCACCACTATCAAGGTTAAGAAATTTAATTTTATCAGGAGCCCAGATACATTTTAAGAGAAAAAGCAGAACCTGAAGCAGTATTATAAAGTATATAGCATTTATTTTATTAAAATTTTATTTATTTATTTTGTTTGTTTTCTTAATTGGTACATTTATTAAAAACATAGACTAATGGTCCTGTGCTTAAATGTTGTTGCAGCTGTGTGCTGACTTCTGTAAAATATAACTAATCATAAGGAGCTCTTCAACGAATACATTCCAGACAGAAGTAAAAGGTCAACAGAAATGACTGACAAGACAGGGCTACTACAGACAAAGTTCTCTTATATAATTAATACTTGCTAGAAAATGGAATTTGACATTATTTACAATTACAGCAACATTCATGGAGGCTGAATATCACAGGCATAAGAAATGTCTTTTCATACTTCCCAAAATAGTTTTCTATTTTAGCTCTGAAGGTTAGTTACCACAACCAAACTTGTTCTTAATAAGCAGAAGTTTTATGTCCATTCAAAGAGTCTCTTACATCTTTCTGGGCCTATTCATTTGCAGATTCATTTGCAGAGCAGAAACTGTAACCAGGTCCTTCATATCGTGCATTCACATGCAATGTCCAATCTTTATATTATATGCTGTCCACTTTCTTTAAGATAAAAGGAGTGACTCGCAGCAGGGCCAAGTAGATGAGGAAGTTCACATAGATAAGGAGGAAATCACATCCCCATGCATCTTTCATTTCATCTCCTCAGGGTCCAGCTTCAGCGCAAGGCCCTCAATATGAAATATCGAGGTGCTGCCTCGCCAGCTTCTAGCTGCCACACTCTGCTTTTCTATTTCTTTTTTTTTTTAGAGACAGGGGAAAGAAGGAAGAAAGAGAAACCTTGATCAGCTGCCTCTCACATATGCCCCGAACTGGGATAGAACTGAAACCGAGACACGTGCCCTGACCAGGAATCAAATTGGTAACCTTTTGCTTTACAGGATGACCCCCAACCAACAAAGCCACATTGGTCAGTGCAGTGTTCCATATTTTATAAAAAATGTACATAGCATAGACAAAATTATGGAAAATTACACAGTAAAATATTAATGTTTTAATAGATGAAAGTATAAGCGATGTATTTCTGCTTGTTTATCAGGAATTTTACTATTTTGTGTCTTTTTCAATTTTTACCATCCACTTGGTAATTTAGAGAAATGTATACTGGAACTTTCTAATGAATAATAACTTACTATTGACTTGTTCCCAAAATTAACTAATGGGAATCCTCTAATTCTGTATTATGAACACTATTGTTCAATTTGTCTCTCATTTCTGGGTCTCTGATAAGTCTGTATTCCTGAAACTTTCTATTTACCCAATGAGTTGATGATGGAACCACAGATAGTCCAACACTTTTTTCCTACCATAGAAATCAGCAACTGTGGGGTGGGCGGGGGGCTGGGGGGAGGAGGGCAGAGGGGGAAAAATTAGGACAACTGTAATAGAATAACAATTAAAATTTTTTAAAGAAATCAATATATAATAAATTAGTGTATTAAATTACTTATTTTTATGCTACCTCAGCTATACAATTAAAGCTTTATTAAACTTCTTCAAATGTGGACACTCTAAAGACATTTAATTTGTTTCTCATTGAAAGATAGGAGTTTGTGCATTGTAGTTAATATTAAAATATACAAAATCCATATGTGGTAAAAATTCATTTCTTGCTGATCTTTTGATAGGAGTAGGGGTAAGTGAGAACATTTCTCTCCCTTTCTATGGATCTGTGTTTCTGTGTGAATAAGTTTGTTTTTTAGTTATACCAAAGGCAATTAATTGGTGAATACATCCACAAAAGCAACTTTGACTCTTTAAAAAGCATAAATGTCCTAAAGAAATAGATTTTGTATTGATATCCAATCTTTCCTCCTGGGAGGTATTGAGAGAAAGTTCTTTAGAAGAAAAAAAATTGAAAAACATGTTTTAACCAGGTGCAGTCTTAGAAATCATCTTTCTTCACTCTCTCATTTCTCAGAAAACAATACTATGGCTCAGAGAAGCCACATGGTTTGGCGCAGTCACTGCAGATCTGCTGACAGGGGCCTTGTGATCATGCCGTGGGAGGGGGCTGGGTTCCCTGGCATCCACACTTATACTCACACAAGTGCTGCCAATGGTGAAATACTCTCCCCTGCTCATATAAAAACAACCAGAACATGCTGAGGTCTGCTTTTCTAGCTCCTCTGTAAGACAGAAAATGAATTAAAGGGGAAAAACATAGAACACTGGCTGCTATGGCTCAGTGGGTTGGGCATTGTCCCATAAAGTTAAAGATTGCCAGTTCAATTCCCAGTCAGAGAACATGCCTGTGTTGCTGACCAGGTCCCGGGTTGGTAGTGTATGAGAGGCAGCCCATTAATGTTTCTCTCCCCTGCTTCTTTTTCCCTCCCACCCCTTCTCTCTAAAAAAAAAAATCAATAAAATCTTTTTTAAAAGTTTGAATCTTTTAAAAGAGTTGCATTTGGAGCAGAAACAAAAAAGCAGAGAGGGATTAAGGATTAGCCTTTCTGGAGAAGTGAGACCCATATTCAGGGAGAGGAAACTCATTTCAGATGAGATTGCAATGAGATAAGACATTAGGACTATTTAATCTAAAACTCAAAGTAGATCGGCCAGTGGGGTCAGGAGGTTGAATTTAGTGAGTAAACAAAAGATTCCACTTAAAGTAGATGTGAGACTTGTCCTCTGAATTGGATAAGGCTGAATGCTCTGTACCGACTTCCCTATCCACGTGGTTTGCTCTTGACAGTATCTCCCGCTTTTGGGAAAAGAAGCACTATTGTGCTTGATGATTAACACAAGAAGGAAAGCAGGAGGTAGATTTGAGACAAGAAAAATTTCTAAGCAAATAGCTATTCTCAAGACCTTGCTTTCTTGATGGAGCCAGCACGTGAGGACTGTTAAAGAGAGGGAAGGAACTGCTTGAAGTAACTATCCTTCTGGGGACCTCTTCCTCCTAAACAGGATCCCCTTCCTTCAGGGTCTCCAGTGGAATCAACAAATGCACCCTAGATCTCAGAGCTGGGAGCAGAGTGTGGAACAGAGAGTGTGGGCTGGTGAGCAGAGTTGGGGTTGGAAGGGGAAGCTGTGAGAGAGAAGCAAGAGCTGGCTACTAGGAACAAGAAGGGTCCATATGCAAAGAAGCATTTACAAAGAAGACAGACAGGATTTCAAAGAGGTGCAGAAGGCAAGTAACTCAGCCTCCTACAACATGTCTAGGAGGGTCCTTGCCATACAGGTGGACAAGTGCCGCCTTCTCACAGGTCACATGAACATGCCTGGTGGAGTCCTTGTTGTAGTGGTAGCAGGAGTGCTGGGTCCCTGCATTGGCAAAGCAGTTAGTGACTCTGACATTGTGAGTACTGTTGTGACAGTTGGGCACAGAGTGGCCATTGGTGCAGGGCACAGATGGACTTCTGAAGAAATCTGCTATGGTGGCAAAAGCTCCTGAATGAAGGTTTTAGTCCACTTGCATTTATACACATAGATCACCATGGTCACCTCATCAACATATCTCCCAATGTCTCCCAGTGGTATCCTTCAGGGACCCATGACCTGGGGTTGTCTACATGTTGTGTTAAGAAGGGCAGGCCTGGAGTGAAGACAGGTTGCTTCAGGAAGAAAAAGAGGAGAGCCCACATCAGATTCATGTTTCCTGTGGAAGTAGGTAAAAGAAGAACAAGGTCAGAGACCTGGCTATGGTCCCTTTCACCAAGATACCCATTTCTACAAACTCTCAGCCCAAACACCTAATGTAAAATTTCCCCACCTGTCCCTATCTACAGTTACTCTTCTTGTACTCAGGGCAACTATTGTTTTCATATCCTCCTTCCAGTTTATACCTCTTCATTTCTATGGGTAAGAGGCAAGGAGAAGAGAGAACTACTCATCATTAAAAGGTGTTCCTTCCACTCACTCACTTCTTCATGGGTCTGTCATACAAGGTTATTTCAAACCCAAGGTGATTCTTGCTCCTTACTTATGCACACCAGTTAACCTAAAAACACCCATCTCTAAAGTATTTGCATCTATCAGCCACCTGATAAATCAGCCTGTGAGGGAGGTGGATGTCACTGCCATCCCTTTTCTGTAAAATGCTAGCTCAGAAAGGAACTAACAGATCCACAGGCCTTGCATCTTATGCAACATTTCCCCCTTCTGTATGCATGCCTGTTTTAAATGCCATAAGGAAGGAAAAAATGTGACCATTTCAATTTTAACAGAGTAATGTTTCCCCCACATATTTCTCGGACTCACAATAAAGGTTCCCCACTCTTCCATACATGCAGCCCAACATCAGGAAACTTCTCAACAGATGCTCAGGGTTTCTGAGTAATGGCTGAGTGTCAGGTTCCTCTCTCTGGGTCTAATATTCTCTTGTCTTTCTTTTTTCTTTCTTTTCTCCCTCTTTTCTTTCTTTTCTTTCTTTCCTTTCTTTCCTCTCTCTCTCTCTCCCCCCCTTCTCTCTCTCCTTCTCTCTCTCTCTCCCTCCCTCCCTCTCCGTCTCTCTCCCTTTTTTTTTGATACTTAGGAATCCCAGAGAAGGGTTTTTGCAGAATAGATGACATCCACTGACGGAGATGTGTACTTCTCAGAGGTGGATATTCCTAGCACAAATGGAACCTCCATTGCCTCTATCTTTCCTCTAATCCTGTAGAAATTACATTGTACATATCTTTTTCCCAGGCCTTAGGGTGGAGGCCATATAGAAAACTCCCAGGCCTGTCAATGATCTTAAACAGATTGCTTAGTAGGACTAATTTAATGTTTTCAATTTCACATCTAGGATCTTTATCAGCATCACACAGAGTGCCTATGACATCACTACAAATATGAAGAAAGAATCCTGCAGTTTGGTGCCTGTCTGTCCCCAGCTTGCTATTGGAAGTCTGCAAATCACCTCATTCTTCTATTCCTCATCTCTAAAGTGAAAATTACAGACTAAAAATTGCTTCCAGCTCTGTTATTCTCTGTCTTTCATTCCCTGGTCATATGTTACTATGTGTATGAGTCCATGCATGAGTGTGTGTGTGTGTGTGTGTGTGTACATGTAATATATATATATTCATGTAAGGAGAAATATTTTGTTTTCAGATTGGGTTTGATGAAGTCTAATTTTCCTTAAAAGCATTTATTAGTGAATTTAGGTCAACAAATACAATTACCTTTGTGTAAAGATTATTTTGGTTTTGTTTCCACAATTACAACTGAGTATTCTCATTACAGGAATAGTTGCCTGAGACTTGGATCTCCATTTCAGTAAGGCAAGGAAAGAAATCAGCATGTATGATTTCCATACTCAAAAATCAGTTAGGTTAGGAAACTTGCTAATGAAGGTTTTGAGTAGTGTATATAATCAACAAATTGTAAAGTAAGTAGACTTCAAATGTTTTGCTGCATCTCCTGGGCAGATAGGTCTCAAAAGCCTTTTGTCTAACAAGGCAAAAGGGCAAAAGCTGACTAATCTCTGGCAAGAAACTGAGTTGAGACCTAATACATAGATTTCAATATTCTTTAACTCCTAGCTGCTTTAGAGTTGGCCAAGAAAAGAGGAACTACCTCTTTTTGAACTTTATTATACTCAATTATTTTTCTTTAATTCACAAAACAGTTCTGACAAGTGTATGTTAATGTTTACAGATTTCACAGTTTCATGTGTTCATGGCCCTGCATAACTGACCATTTGGGTTAAGGCATCCAATGCTCTGGGCTGCTCCACTTGGCCAACTAGTATGTATAGAATCTCATTAGTCACAAGAAGCAGAGCTCTGACTCAAACCAGTGTCCTTTATCTGACTTTAACTTCCTGAAGAGGGCATGTGGCAGGTAGCAGAACAAGAAAAGACGTAGTAATTTGTTCTTCATGAGAAAAAATTGTCTTTATACTAAGAAGAAAGGCACTTTTATAGTGTGAGATTAGCCTAACCTTCTGAAGATGACCAAGAATAAAAAGCACATTACCTAAAATTACTAGTTGTGATTGGTGGCACTGGACAATACGTGACCTAACCAACAAAAATTTATCTGAGGAAATTTAGTTTAAGGTAAAATGTTTGCTTATCTTAAAATGCATTTTAATAAATTGAACAAGGAACAGTGTTTTTACAGAAAGATCATGACTCATCATGAAGGTAGAAATATGTGTAGTGCAGCTAATTTCCATTTTTGTCACAAATAGAAGAAAAATGGAAGCAGTAAAGTTAAGATAGGAAAGTACAGAGAAAGTTCTAACAAAGGGTTTTCAAAAATGAGTTAAATGAAACCCAGGAAAATTTACAAACTCTTACTAATGTTGACACTGGTGTTAACGCCTTTACAGAGAGAAAAAAATAAAACTAAGCCACAAAACTGGACTCAAAACAGTTTATTTGCTCATTAGAAAACAACATTAAAAATATTGCCCTACAATATTATATTTAGAAATGTAGACCAAAGAAGTGGAAGATAAAAATTAGGAATGAGTCCTAGGAATCGTATGATGATTGTGTGTTGGCTGCCCACAAGAGACTGAGTCCCAGAAGACCATCCATCATGGAGGACAGTGTAAAAATATCACAGGGATAGAAATACCATAGAAGCACACATTTATGGGAGCCTGCTCTGTAGGAGCTAGGAGTTTGGAAAGTAAAATAACCAAGAAATAGCCCCTTTCTCTCTGGAACATTCACTCCAATCATCCTGGTACCAGAAGGGAAGGAGGACAGGCATAAGGTGGGTAAAGTGGTGTAGAGAGCTGTGGCCCACTGGGGAGGCTCCAAGTACAAACAGCAGAGTGAGGAATGTTGGCTGTTTGGGGATGTGCCAGTCTCCACTTACTCTTTTAGGAACTATTTGCCAGTTTTCTTTGGAAAACTAACCTTCTACTGTGTCCCAATCTGTGGTTTGGGTGCACTGGCTCTCTCACAGCCCCAGTGATTAGCTAATCAGTGCTTGTGTCTCATTTCTCTGGACACAGTAGCTGCTTCTGAGATGGGCACTTGACCCAGTGAGAGACATTTACTAAGAATGTAAATTCATCAGGGGAGGAATGTGGGTGCTATTCTCTACTGACCTTAATCCTGACAGAATGTAAGGTTTAGAGTTCTGCAGCCACCATACAAATATGTGAGGAATGTCTGTCTGACAGTGGTGCTATAATGGAGAAAAAAGAAGGATAAAAAACCGATCAACTGGGTACTTTACCATCATCTGAGTTCTGATAAGCTGTTCATTAAGCCATAACTATCCTTTATTACTTACAATGGTTTATCTGTATATTCAAGTTCTTGCAAAATTATAAAGACCAATTTATACTTGAAAGGAATGGGATTTGAGTGGCTTTAAGTGGCAGAAAGAAGATTATAGTGAATTTTCTATTAGAAATGTTTGCAGCACCATTTATTCATTCCTGCAGCAATAGCATTTATAAGGAAAATAGTCAAACTAGGTCTCCTTGAAAAATAACTTGTAAGCAAGGATTTAGAGGAAGTGAGGAAGTTAGCATGCACACAGAGGATAGGGAGAGGCTGGGTGTCCCTAAATCATAAATATGCCTGAAGTCTTTGAGGGACAACAAAAAGGCCAGAGAACTAGAGAACACCTGAAAAGTAATGGGTTTGGGAAGCTAGATCCTGTATGAGCATATGAATTGTTATAATGATTTTAACTTTTACTCAAAATGACATAAAGAAAGTTTAGAGGATTTTGAACAGAGTTGCATAGTCTGAGTTACGTTTTAAAAGGACCACTTTGGCTGTTCTTGTGTAGTAGGGCTCAAGGGTAGAAGAAGGAAGCCCAGTAATCCCAGTAAGAGGTAATGGTACCTCTGATTGGGGGTAGCAGTGAGGTCAGTAAGAGGTAGCCAGATTCTGCCTGTGTTTTTTTTTTTTTTTTTTACTCTTACCCAAGGACATAATTTTTTCATTGCTTTGAGAGAGAGAGAGAAGCATCAGTTGCCTCCTGTATGTGCCCAGACTGGGGATCATACATGTCTCACCAAGGGTGGCACATGCCTGTGCCTGGACCGGGAACAAACCTGCAGCCTAGGTACATACCCTGACTGGAGTCAAGCTTGCAACCTTTCAGTTACAGAATGATGCTCCAACCAACTGAGCCACACTGGCCAGGGTAGATTCTGCCTGTGTTTTGAAGGAAGAAACAACAGGTTTCACTGACATATTGAATGCGGCCTATAAGAGAAAAGATGATTATTTAAGGATTTGAGAGGATAGAGTTACATTCATCTGAGATGAGGAATGTTGGGAGAGGAGCAGGTTAGGAGAGAGAGTATAAAATATGATCAGTATTTCCACCAGAAACATGTTGGATTTGATATACTTATTAATAAGACACACCAGAGGAGATATTGAGTAAAAATTACTATACACACCAAAGGTTCAAGAGAAAAAGCTGGGCTGAAGATTTGGACATAGTTAGAAAACTGGTAGTTTAGGACAGAAAGAATAACTTTGCAAATCTTCAACATCAAGAGGCCAGAGAGAAGGGAAAGATGTGGTGAAGAAGTCTAAGAGTCTAGAGATATAGGGGGATAAAAATCAGGAAGTGATGATGTGCTGTAAGCCAACACACATCCTTGACACAACTATCTCTCTTGAAGGCATGAGGACTGATCTCACAAAGTTTTTCATTCCTGTTTCTGTCACTAAATAAATAAATAAATAAAGCTTTAGGTTGTTCTCATTAAGAAGCAGGGAAAGAGCATGAGATCTGCCAAATGTTGTTGAGCCTGGAAAATCAATCTTGTCAAGGCATGCGGGTTTTATACCAAACTCAAGGGCCACTCCCATGACTCCTGCTTACAGAACTGAAGAGTCTGGGGAATTTATTGAAATGATGCCCAAATTTCTGGGTCTAGAAAGACAGTTTTCTCCAGGTGATAGGTAGGAAGATGGTCCACACCTGAGCTGTCTCTACTTTCGGGAAGGAAATGAAGATGCAGTGAGTATGGCATCTGGATTTATTTCTGCTAACATACTGTTCTCTCCTTAACCCTGCCTACCCTGGACTCTCAGCACTTCACATCCTCAGCATTTCTTCATCTCTCTTCATCCTCTAAGTATTCATCTGAGCTATTTATTCCATCAAAGCCTCTTTCCTTCTCACACACCCACCCTTACCTCCCCTTTTCTTTTCTTCCTTCCCATCTCACTGCCCAGGCACAGAAGACATATTTTCTAACTACCCCATCTAGCATTAACTTTTTAAATGGGTTTGAGAGATCACCCTACCTAGATTGTTTTTCAACTAGGAAATGAGAGGTTTTTTTTAAATCAATGTCTTTAGGAATTGTTTTTAGCTCAAATTCTATTTAGAAATCTAATGCCCAGAGTTAGGAGTATAGAGTGTGTGTGCATGTGTGTTGTGAAGCTGCATGGGAAAGTTGGTTGACATTTATGCATTGTTTGCTTATATAAATCTGATTTTCCTATATCATTGTGAATTTAGACAGAAAAAGTATAATAAAGTAAAAATGATATTGTTCTTATATAAAGATTATGTCATTACTTTAAGACTATGCAAGTAATTTTTAAACTGATTTCATTGTAGGGAAGATGATAAGTCCTGTCACTCAGAACTGCCGTTCCAATGAGCAAGAGAAAAGGTCAGCTCAAAAGATTGTAGATGATGTTAAGCCCCTGAGACTATCTACAGTAGATTATAGGACTGATAAATACTCTGGGATACACCTCTTAGTCAGCAAACATCAATGTAGTGTATAGTTTCCTCCTTGGTTATCTTTGGTAAGGTTTATTCCATTTACCTTCCTTTGGTTTAATAGTCAGTTTAGAGTCCTATAACTTATTACGTCAAGATAAAACTTTGTTTGATAGGTGCTATATATCCTAAGGTATCTTGGCTTTGCTCCTAATTTATATACATTATAATTTTCCATTGAGCATTGGAAATTAAGGAACTCAACACCATATGGGTGTATATACTGCATCCTAGACATTTATATTATGCCTCACAACAATACTATTCTGTATATAACCCTATCCTCCACTTTTCCAGAGATGATATAGACTTGTCTCTGTGCTCAGAATCCAGAGTTACTATCAGATGTGTTATGTGTGTACCATAAAGAATTTTGCTGTTTCCCTGGTAAAAAGGCAAGCTCCTTATCTGAAGTCATATGGTTGGTGAATAGCAGAAACTGTGAGTCAAACTCTGATCTCTTTTATAAACCCATGCTCTTTAACAGAAAACCAAGCCTGTTCTAATTCAGGGAAAGTGGGGTACTATGAAAAAGTAAGGGATGATGCTCCATGCAGGAAAATATCCTGGTTTTGAAGGAAGAACATACCCTCACAATGTAAGAGGTCAAGGTTCCCTCTGAAGAAAAGGTATGATTTACTAGGAAAATCAGTAAGAATGACCATTGTTAGGAAATAAGTGGATTAGCACAAACTGAGAAATGCAAGAAAGTACATTGTAGACCTAGACCAACCCAGCTATTTATCTCAGGGCTTTCTAGACATCAGGCATCCCTGACCACAGCTCCATTTCACTTGTTCTATTAATTAATATTATCCATTTTAGCACCTCATGCTTTTACACAGCTTGGTCTTAAGCAAAAAGTACATGAAATTATGGATCAATGTGTAATTATATGACACATAACAATTAAATTTTTAAAGTATTTGTCTGTATATCCTGTAACAGGATCAATCATCTCTTGTCCCACATGTTGTACATATTTCATAATTTGTGCACAACTCTATCAGAAGGTGTAATTTGAAAATACTAATGTTCCCTTGAAAAATGGGAACTTCTGGCCAAGATAGAGGTGTGGGTAGATACACTTTGCCTCCTCCCATAACCAAAAGAAGGACAACAACCAATTTAAAAACAAGAAATGACCAGAACTGCCAGAAAATTGAACTGTATGAAAGTCCAAACACCAAGAAGTTAAAGAAGAAACATTCATTCAGACTGGTAGGAGGGGCAAAGATGGGCAGTCAGGGCACAGAAAACTCATGGCAAGGTGAAGGCTGGTAGACCAGGCAGCCCCACATTTGCATGTGGATGAACTGGGAAGAACAATTGGGGAGCAAGACAGCCTGCACAACCCAGGATTCTGGCATAGGAAAAGAAAGCCTCAAAACCTGATTGTAGAAACCTGTGGGGACTGAGGCAGTAGGAGAAACTCCAAGCCTCACAGGAGAGTTCATTGGAGAGACCTAGAGGGTCTTAAAAGGTACACAAACCCATCCACCCAGGAATCAGCACTAGGAGGGCCCAATTTGCTTGTGGGTAAAAGGGGAAGTGACTGAAAGCTGGCTGAGAGCTGAGCAAGCAGTATTGTTCCCTCTTGGACCCCTCCCCCACATACAGTGCCACAACACAGTGATGTGGGTTGCCATGCCCTGGCGAATACCTAAGGCTCTGCTCCTTACAAAGTAACATGCGCACAAAAACAAAATAATATGGCCCAAATGAAAGAACAGATCAAAGCTCCAAAATTAGTGCTAAGTGATGAAAATATAGCCAACCTATCAGATGCAGAGTTCAAAACGCGGATAATCAGAATGCGCACAAAAATGGTTGAGTATGGTAGCAAAATAGAGAAAAAAGTGAAGGCTATGCAAAGTGAATAAAGGAAAATGTACAGGGAACCAACAGGGACAGGAAGGAAACTGGGACTCAAATCTACAATTTGGAGCAGAAGGAAGAAATAAACATTTAAGCAGAACAGAATGAAGAAACAAGAATTCAAAAAAATGAGGAGAAGCTTAGGAACCTCTTGGACAATTTTAAATGTTCCAACATACGAATCATAGGGGCACCAGAAGCAGAAGAGGAAGAGGAAGAAATTGAAAACTTATTCGAAAACATAATGAAGGAGAACTTCCCTAGTCTGGCAAAGGAAGTAGACTTCCAGGAAGTCCAGGAAATTCACAGAGTCCCGAAGAAGTTAGACCCGAGGAAGCACAAACCAAGGCACATCATAATTACATTATTCAAGATTATAGGTAAAGAGAGAATCTTCAAAGCAGCAAGAGAAAAGGAGACAGTTACCTACAAAAGAGTTCCCATAAAAATATCAGCTGAGTTCTTAAAAGAAACCCTGCAGGCAAAAAGTGGCTGGAAAGAAGTATTCAAAGTCATGAAAGGCAAGGACCTACACCCAAGATTGCTCTATCCAGCAAAACTATCATTTAGAATGGAAGGGCAGAAAGTGCTTCCCAGATAAAGTAAAGTTAAAGGAGTTTATCATCACTAAGCCCTTATTATATGAAATGTTATAGATTCTCATCTAAAAAAAGAAGATAAAAATATGAACAGTAAAATGACAACAAACTCACAACTATCAACAACTGAACCTAAAACAAAAACAAAAACAAAGCAAACAACTAGAACAGGAAGAGAATCACAGAAATGGATATCACATGGAGGGTTATCAGAAGGGTGGGGGAGAGGGGAGAATAGGGAAAAAGGTCCAGGGAATAAGCAGCATAAATGGTAGGTACAAAATAGACAGGGGATAGTTAGGAATAGTATAGAAAATGGAGAAGCCAAAGAACTTATATGTATGACCAATGGATATGTACTAAGGCAGGGGGGAATGTTGGTGGAGGGTGCAAGGCAGAGAGGAATAAAGGAGAGAAAAAAATGGGACAACCATAATAACATAATCAGTACAATATATATTTTAAATTTTTTTAACAAGAATAAAGGACAAAAGGATAGTAGAAACAAATGAAGCCCAAGGTCAATGATTTGGCCATATTTATCAAATTCTACACAAAAGAGAAAATAAATCACAAAAGTACTATATTCTTATTTCAAAGGAGTGCTCTGATTGTTTGCTAAGACAGTTCTTAAAATTTACCACTGAACTGATAAAAGATTTAAGTCTTTGACCATCTGTTTCTCTTTGTTCTGATTTCATGAGTAAAGCAAGATGTTAAAAGGTGGTTTCTTTCATTTTGGGTGAAGCTCCCTGAATAAAGGGAGTTGCCAATATGAGTTGCGGTTCATCCAAGCAGGACTTGGTCAAAAAGAGATGAAAGCCTGAGTTTTAGTTCTAATGCCTTGAAGAGTAAGGAAAACAAACAAGCATCTTCCAGCTCATGGTAAACATCACAAGAGGGTTACAGCAGCACTAGATACTACACTGACACCTTGATGAATAGGGTTGATATTTCTTATTCAGATAGCTTTACTATCATGTGCTATGAACCATATTTTACATACAGGCATATATTCCACATTAAATTTTCCCACAAAACTGTTATGTTTATATTATTGTTGTTGGTGTTTTATAGATTAGAAGACAGGCACAGAGGAATAGTAACTGAGCAACTCTTATAATAAAGGCCTCAGAAAAAAAATTGAGACTGAAAACTGGACAAGGCAATTCAAAATCTATATGCATTATCACTGTACCACAATACTTACATAATCAGTTTAATTACAAACATACCAACCCACATATATAATTATTTAATTTCTCATGAGCCCTGAGAACTCAGTTAATGCCTCCATGTGCTCAATATATATTGGGTCAATTTCACTTGAATGCAACTTTACAATTTTTTTTGGAAAACACTGTATCATCCCTCTTCAGACATACCTGTCCATAATTATATCTGAATTCTCCTCCCCTCTCCAGGGTGGGGAAGAACTCCTTCTAACTGAGGAAAAGAGAAAGGCTCATTCTTTTCCTATGCCATTCAGAAACTTAATCAAAAAGTCAAGTTCTCCATCTTTTCCAGCCAAGATGGAGGCATAGGTAGATACACTGTACCTCCTTGCACAACCAAAATAAGGACAATAATTTAAAAACAAAAAAACAATCAGTACTGGCAGAAAATTGGACCATATGGAAGTCCAACAACCAAGGAGTTAAAGTAAACACATTCATCGAGACAGGTAGGAGGGGCAGAGTCAGGGAGCTGGGATGGACAGGGCTCACAGCAGGGCAGCTGGCGCACCCCAGCCATGCAAGGCAGCAGTTGGTGGACCCTGGGCACACAAAGTGGCAGCTGGTGGACCCAGCAAGGTGGCAGATTGTGGAGGGGCGCTGCACACAAGGTGTCTGGCAGGCTGGGAGTTCCCACATTCATGTGCAGATAAACCAGGTGAAACTGGGGAGTGAGACAGACAGCACAACCCAGGGTCCCGGTGCAGGGGAATAAAGGCTCAAAACACTGATTGAAAACACCTGTGGGGGTTGAGGTGCAAGAAGAGAATCCCAGCCTCACAGGAGACTTCATTGGAGAGATCCACAGGGTCCTAAAATGTACACAAACCCACCCACATGGGAATCAGCACCAGAAGAGCCCAATTTTCTTGTGGGTAGTGGGGGAAGTGACTGAAATCTGGCAGAGAGCAGAGCAAGTGCTATTGTTCCCTCTTGGACCCCTCCCCCACATACAGCATCACAACCCAGTGACATGGGTTGCTCCACCCTGGTGAACTCCTAAGACTCTGCCCCTCACTACATAACAGGCACATCAAGACAAAAAAAAAAAAAGTGGCCCAAACGAAAGAACAGATCAAAGCTCCATAAAAAATACAACTAAATGATGAAAAGGTAGCCAACTTATCAGGTGCACAGTTCAAAACACTGTTAATCAGGATGCTCACAGAACTGGTTGAATTTGGTCACAAATTAGATGAAAAAATGAAGGGTATGCTAAGTGAAATAAAGGAAAATGTACAGGGAACCAATAGTGATAGGAAGGAAACTAGGACTCACATCAACAGTGTGGACCAGAAGGAAGAAAGAAACATTTGACCAAAACAGAATGAAGAAATAAGAATTGAAAAAACTGAGGAGAGGCTTAGGAACCTCCAGGACATCTTTAAACATTCCAACATCCAAATCGTAGAGGTACCAGAAGGAGAAGAGGAAGAACAAGTGGAAAAGCTTTTTGAAAAAATAATAAAGGAGAACTTCCCCATTCTGGCTAAGGAAATAGACTTCCAGAAAGTCCAGGAAGCTCAGAGAATGCCAAAAAAGTTGGACCCAAGGAGGAACACACCAAGGTACATCATAATTACATTAGCCAAGGTGAAAGATAAGGAGAGAATCTTAAAGGCAGCAAGACAAAATGAAAGAGTTACCTACAAAGGAGTTCCCATAGGACTGTCAGCTGATTTCTCAAAAGAGACCTTACAGGAAAGAAGGGGCTGGAAAGAAATATTCCAAGTCATGAAAGGCAAGGACCTACATCCATGATTGCTGTCTCCAGCAAAGCTTTCATTTAGAATGGCAGGGCAGATAAAGTGCTTCTCAGATAAGGTCAAGTTAAATGAATTCATCATCATCAAGCCCTTATTATATGAAATGTTAAAGGGACTTATAAGAAGATAAAAAACATGTACAGCAAAATGAAGATAAAAAACATGTACAGCAAAATGACAGCAAACTCACAATTATTAACAACCACACCTAAAATGAAAACTAAAACAAACTAAGCAAACAACTAGAACAGGAACAGAACCACAGAAATGGAGAACACACTGAGAGTTATCAACAAGGGAGTGCGAGGAGCAGAGAGGGGGAAAAGTACAGAGAATAAGTAGCATAGATGGTAGGTAGAAAATAGACAGGGGGAGGGCAAGAATAGTATGGGAAAGGTAGAAGCCAAAGAACTTATAAGTATGACACATCCCCCCTTTAGTTCATACTGAAGGGGGGAATGTGGGTGGGAGAGTGTGTGCAGGGTGGAGGGGAGTGAAGTGGGAAAAATGGGACAATTATAATAGTATAATTAATAAAATATGTTAAAAATAAATAAATTAGAAAATCTATAGTCAAAATAAAAAAGTCAACTTCTGCTTTTGTTCAATGGTCTTCAGGGAACATACATAAGCATTGCTATATGAAAATGAAGCAGTGCTGGGGCCACCTTGCTAACTAAAAGTCCACAAAGAGCCCAGCACACCAAACAACCTTTGACCTTACACTTAGTTAAATCTTACTTCATTCACTGCTAATTCAGTTAACTTGCACCATGTTATTACAGGACTACACAAGAGGTACAAGCAAGTAGTATACAATACTGTTAACCTAAGCAGTGCCTGCATTAAAAAGGCATATGCAGGAAGGTATTGACAGCATCTATCAGCAGGTTAACATCAGGCATTGCAAGAGTACCCAAGGCTGAAGAAATTGTAAATGATGCACAACACATTGTTGTACATAGGCCCTTTATGAAAAAGACATTGGCAAATGCTGAGGTCAACGTACTCAACACTGGTTTTTACACAAATGCAGAACTCTTTCCCTGGGACAATATCTTAAAATGTTCCTAGATTTCAACAAGTGACTTAACAGTATTGGGACATAATTCTGGCTATTCCTCTAAAAGAAAATAGGGATCCTGTCCAGAAATGTGCACTAAGTTGGCCTGCAAGGAAGGTTGTGTTATAAAAAGCAGAAACAGAAAGAGCCCATGAAAAGTGTCTGTGATCTAGAAGAGGCAATATTACACCAAGACAGTGTATTTAAATTAACATAGGCATATATTTATTCCTGCTTTATATAAAGAAGTCCTCCTCAAAAGATCTTAAATATCAAATTAGAACATTTGTGCCAGTCCTGGGGGCAAAGAAGGGCAGCTGAAAATGTTCAGAGGCAATCTATAGAGGAAACATTCAGAAATATCTTAGCAGGCATGCACTAAATACACTTATTGAAGGAAAACCATGGTTGGAAGTTGGGCGGATATTATGTGAGCTGCTCCTCAGTAACAAGGCTCAGAGGTCATAAACACATTGTCTGCAGGAGCCAGGCAGGTTCCACCTCTGAGTGAACAGATAGGATGTGAATCAGTAGGAAAGAGTGGGTCAGGGGAGGAAACCCCTAAACAACTGCCCCTTTCTACAGGGAAAGTACCTGACACAGCTCCAATTGATCTCTTATGGTAATGATACTCACAGCACCAAGCAACATTTCCTGATGTTTAAAAATAGGACAAAAGTGCAAACTTTTATGGGAACTATCCCAATTTCAAAAGATAACATCAAAAACCCAATATTGTAAGTCATACTGTATGTGCTCATCAGAAAAGGTTTGTGACCAGATACACCTCAGGTGACTGTAGAATATGACTTTCATCTTATAACAAAGACACTTGAGTACAGGTCTTTCTACCCAAAGTGGCAACACAAAGGGGTGACACTACATATAATGCATTTTTATGTCCTCATCACTTATAAAAATGACTTCCACAAAAAACACACCAAAAAAACTTATTTCATGATAAAAGATATTCATGAATTTCAGTAAGAAGAGGTTAGTAAGGCAGACTCCCTGTGCTCTGCACTGTGTCCTGAGCAGGTCACCACTGTGCCCATGTTGACACAAAGACATCAAGAGTAAAATGACTGCAATTCCAGAAAGAAAGAAGGAGCTCCTACCCTTTGGAACAGCATGGATGGCACTGGAAAGTATTATGCTAAGCGAAATAAGCCAGGTAGTGAAAAACAAATACCATATGATCTCACCTTTAACAGGAATCTAAACAACAAAACAAACAAACAAGGAAAATATAGCCAAAGACACAAATAGAGGACAGGCTGACAGTGACCAGAGGAGAGAGGGGAGGGAATTTCAGGGGGAAAGGGGAAGAGTTTATAGGAACAAGTATAAATGACACATAGACAAAAACTAGGGTGGGGGAGGTGAAAATGGTAGGGATGTGGGGAGTACTGGAGGGGTGGCCTGAAATAGGAGCAAAAGAGAAAACTGTACTTGAACAATAATTAAAACACACACATACACAGACACACACGTGTGCACACACACACAAGAGTAAAATGACTGCATTTCAAGACAAACAGAATATAGGAAGGTAGTGAAAAAATTAAGTCACTTATTTTTGTTAGAAGGCTATACGATACCATTACAGGGTCTAATTCCAGGTTTCTAACCTGGAAGGTGGACTAGAAACTTAACATCTCTTTGTAGGAGGCCTGCCCCACTGGGATATCTGTCCCGTCTCTCTACATTTTCCATTAAATACCACTACATGATTATTCTGTGGCAGAGTGTCCACAAAGGCTTTATCCTGGGTGTTTTCAAGTTATGCTTCTTCACAGAAGTGAATGAAAATCAAGCCTGTGTTAAAACAAGTCAAAGTGATTCCAAAACAAGGGAGCCAAAAAAACAAACCTCAAAGATATGTCAGAAACTACTACATACCTTCAGGATTTTAAGCAGCAAGAAACTCAGAGCTCAAGATGGCAGCACAGGGAGGTGATGAGAAGGGGAACTTTTGGCTGAAATGGAACCAGGGAGGTCATGCAAGTGAGGGGGCCCTGGGATTCTCCTATGCCAACAGCCCTCCGGCTCTATTTGTTCTGAGAAATAGGCTTGTCTTTCTGTCCCTCAGTGTCTGCCCCAAGTTCAGTTAAAACCAAAGGCCATTCCACAACCAGTTTGTGGTTTTCGTCAACAGAAAGCAGACCCACGAGCAGAGCTCAGTCCTGTGTGGACACTGGTAATTAGAGTTGAACCATGTAAGCAGCAGCCAGCTGTCCTTGGGTATGTGTTGATCAGCAATGGATAAAACAAGAGGCTCGTTGCACATTGGACCATGTGCCAATCTGTGGGTTTCTTCAGATCTTAGACTCAGACCCCTACAAGCTCTGCCAGCCCCACCCACAGGAGCTGCTTTATATCTCCAGTCCACAGGACAGGGGAGACCAGCTGCTCCTGAATCCCAGGACAACCAGCTGGATTTCTGCTCAGAGCAGCCACAGCAGAGACTGGGTAAGTAAATGAGCCTCCTAACCCAGAACAGGAGGAACCAATGGGACAAAAACTGTGGGAGAACTGAGCTGAATTAGTGCCCAAAACACAAGACAGATTTGGAACAGCTGAAGGGGAAGGACATAGAACCTCAGTTCACTGCAGGGCACCTGCAGAGAGATGAGAGGGTTGTCACTTATGGGGCAGGGAATCAGAATATTTTTCTCTTTTTACAGGAAACATGGTTCCAACACAGTGGAAATCCCAGCTTTGTCTCCTGCTGCTGGGGCTCTTGGGAATGACGATCTTGGTCCATGCCCCACCTCCTGGTATAACCCCAGCTCAGTGGTTTGTAATTCAGCACATTAATATGACCAGCGATGTATGCAACATTGCAATGCGGGCAATTAACTTCTATAATCGTCCTCCAAGGATATGCAAAAACAAAATACTTTTCTCAACACAACTACATTAGCTGTTGTAACTAATCTTTGTCATACTCCTAATATAACCTGTTTCAGGCAAGGCCGTAATTGTCATAGGAGCCCAGCTGCAGTGAATGTTACCTACTGCAACTCCACAGGACAGGCTCAATCTTACTTGCAGTGCCAATACCAGCAATATTTTGTGCTGAAGAACTACAGCATTGCCTGTGACAATACAAATGTTCCGGTCCACTTCAACTCTACTAAACCTAGGTCAGCCCTCTGTGCCAAGTTTCTGTGCCAGCCCCACAGTCACAGCCACCATCTCAGACCACCATCCACCCTGGATATCAGCATCAGCCCACAACCCCTTTTACTCTCCACTGAGCTGAACTCCTGTGCACCTGCAATAAACTTCTCTGCAGAATCACCTACACATCTGTGTGCATCTGTTTCTGTCCCTCCGTAGTCACATAGACACATCTCATCCAGATCACTTTTTCTTCCTCTAATACTCGATTTGAGGGAAATAGAGAGATACGAGGATAACAGGATTCTTGTAAAATAAAGCAACTCAAGAGTTTTCTCTCCCTCCCTCGCTCTCCTTTCTTCCTCAAGTTGAAAACCTGAAGCATCAACTGATCTGCATATTTACACCCCAAGAGGTAAATGGCCCAGTTGAGTAAGTGGAAAGCAAATGTCTTTGATTCTGTCTGACTAATGAGTAATAAATTTTCCATAATATATGTAAACTTTTGTTTAAAAAAAATACTAAAGCTATGGGTGATGTAGCTCAGTGAGTGGATTGAGCTCTGGCCTGAAAACCAAAGGTTCAATGGTCAATTCCCAGTCAGGGCACATGCCTGAGGTGCAGGCCAATTCTTCAGTGGGGCAGCCTGTAAGAGGTAACCACACATTTATGTATCTCTCCATCTCTTTCTCCCTCCCTTCCTCTCTCAAAAAAGTAAATAAATAAAATCTTTTTTAAAGTAAAAATTTGCCATATTTAATGAGACAATAACAGAAAAACAAAACTATAACCTCAAAGAGAGTTTTTCTGTATGAGAGTGTATCAATTCCACAGGTATTAGTGGTTTTACTAGGGATGAGTCCAGGGAGGGAAGCAACTATGGAATGAGATCACTTGCTCAGGTAGCCCATGGGCAGGTTCTAGCCCAGCCTGGAGAAGAGAGGAAGTCTTCCCTGGCAATTTCTATATTCTGGTAAAGGGCCATCTGCTCCCATATGGCATGGAAGGACAGGGAGGAAGCCCAACATTGACATGTCTCACCAGGGTGAGGGCCCTCTTGCTCAATCTGACCTCCACTGCTGTCCCCAAGGGGGAATCAGTGGCTCCTTCTCACTCAGGTCAGGAGAGGCCTAGGCTCCAGCATTAGGGGACTGTAGAGCCATGGAGACAAAGGCCAGATATTGACATCCCCCACCTGCTTTCTTCTCAAGGCTGCACTCAGGGCTCAATGAGGAACAGGAAAGAAAGCCCCTGAGAAACTGTGGTCAGCAGCAGCATTCAGGTGATTGCTTTGGTGAGAATGGGTTGGGGGTGTTTTTTTGGAGTGTCTGACTTAGGTACAGCAGATGTGGCAAGTCATCGAATCTGCACTTCTGTTCCTAGCACTGGGAGCCCTGACCTCCCTTTTCAAGGCCCTCTCAGAGAATGTCTCCATTGCAAGCACTACTCCACTATGGCTACTGCTTGCTCTTATTAGTACTACAAACAGCAGCTGCATTTCTGCATTTCCCCAAGAGAAGTCAATGGTGGTGTTGCACCTCCAGGTGTGTTGTTCCTTGAAGCTATTGAACAGGGACTCTGGGTTGGAAAATTGCCATGCTCAACAGAATCCATTGACTTGAGGTAAAATAAGTCCTGGCTTAAGTATGTCCATTCTTCCTTTAGACACAGAACAGCAGAAGGAGGAGACTGAGCACAGCAAAGGGGGAATCACTATCTTGTGAAGGACATGATCACTTCTGTCATCAGTTCATATGACTTTTCCCGTCTAGGATCTAGGACAAGCATCTTCCACACCTCAGGAGAGAGATAATCAACTACCCACCTTCCGAAGCTCTCTCCACTTTGTATTTTCATCCCTCCCTCAGTCATTTCCTCATTCATCCAGGACTATTGAACATGTTTTGTGTTCCAGGCACTATTACAGGTACTAATAATGCAAAGTGAACAAAGACGAGTTTCCTCTCTCATGGTACCACACTCTCCTGGGGCTAAGTGCTAAACATATAAAGTTAACTTTCCTAGTGATAACTGTCAGGAAAAAGTAAGACAGCACCATGTGATGGCAACAGTTTGGATGTGTCATGGAAGTGACAGCAGACAGGAGGCAAGAAAGACCTGTGAAAGGGAACAAAATCTGAGCAAAATGAGAAGCAGTTGGTCATGCAGTGAGCAGAAGGAGAACCACCCCAGCAGAACAAAGAGGATGTTCAGAATCCCTAAGATAGAAGCAGGTTTAGCATTTTGGAAAGATAAATGCCTAGCCTAGTAGGACTAGAACATTAATAACCATGAGCATCAATAATGGAAGTAATGAGATTCAGACCCTTCAGGACTGAGGAGATCTGGGTAAAGAGGAGTCTAACTGAGAATCAAATGAAGGGTTTAAATAGCACACTGACATCACCTGAGATTAGTCTGGCTGCTGTGCTAGAAATGAACTTCCTCACCCCTTCGCTGGGAAATAGCTTGTGGTGGAGTTCAGATCAAGATTCTATATCTTCCTGATTTCTCTTAAAGATCCTGACCCTCACTTGCTCCTTATAACAACATATGCATTCCTAAAATATATTAATTTTTTGTCTATACCTACTGCATTTGACTAAGAGGAATTAAAACACTGTTAGTTGTGAAAAGTCCTAATACATCAATAGTTCCAACATCCTCTTAAGAATGGCAGAAGAGAAAGAGGGAAAAAGGGCCAAATTCCCTAAAGAAAGAAGCTCTACACTCTTCTTCAGTAACTGTTCTCCTGTCTGACCCTCTTCTTCTCCATACATGCTTCTCAACTCTACCAAAAACTGCCTTTCATTCCTTGACATAGAACTTTCCCCTTTTTTCTAGTTGGAAGGAAGAGATGTATTGACTAGTACATATATCTTTTCTGTGTAGGTCTGTTCTTCTATTCTCATGTTTACATCATTTCTTTAAGCTCCTAAGTGTCTTATCTCCCTCTCTTATCCTAGAGCACAAACATTGTGGAAAGGTTTTACACAAGTAGTTGGATGATGAGCTGTAATGAATGCACATGGGAAACAGTGATTTCCTTGCACAAACTGTCTACAATGAGTCATTTTATGACATTACTTCACAAAACACAGCCTATGTATATATTTATGATTGTGGTATTGGGCTGTGACGTGACCTCAGCTAAAGAAATAGAATTCTCAGGACAAGAAGCTACAAGATTTAGTCTAGGTTTTCCACTACATGGTTGTGTAATTTTGGAGGATCATCCCAACACACTCTTCTTCTTCTACAAATAATGGGCTTGTGTTAAACTATGTTTCAGCCAAGATACTTTCAAGTTCGTAGAGTCTGTAAGGGAGGAATGCTTTTCTGTGTGTAGGTATCTGTGTAATTGCAGACGTACATGTGGAATTTTGAGTAAATATTTGTAAATTGTTTAATGACTTAAATTGGCTTTTTTATAAGACCCATGAATTTGATAGAAAAAGCATGACTAATTAAAAATAAATAATTACATATGCATAGTTTATTATTACTTTAAGACTCCACAGTAAAATTTAAATGTATTTACGGTTGGTCTGACCTTCATCCTACACTTGGCTGAAATCAAAAACTAGCACAAAAGCTTAAGGTGTCATTTCAGGAACCTAGGAGCAAGAGATGGTGAGACCACCTGGGTGAGTGGACCTGTGCAAACCCTGGAGAGATCAGTCACTCATCAAGTGCAAATTTATCAGATATGCCACAAACAGAAAGACCTTTTCTTCTTCCTTTAAACTGCCACTAGTCCAGTACAGAGGCAAGAGGACAAACCTTGTTTATCTGAAAAAGGAGCCACAGGTGAGTGATGATACATAGAGCCCCACACTCAGGTCACCCACTCTGTCTCATTGGAATATTTCAGAACAGTTCCTTAGGACCAATAGCCAACCTTCTTTCACAATAAGTTATATGACCAAACATTATAAACAAACCCATGAGTAACCCTTCTGCCAACATGCTTATGGGATGCCACATGTGAAAAACCTTCTATGACACAACAGTTTCTACTGTAATCACCTGAGGAGCTTTTCATACTGTCAATTCTTGAGCTCCACTCCAGGTACACTGACACAGAATGTCTGGAAGTGGAGCTCAGGACTCAGCACTTCCAAATCTTTCTTCAGGTGGTTCTGACATGACCTGTCCCCAGCCTGGCATTTGGGGCCTACTTTTACCTGACCCTGTGTTGGGAACCGCACTGACTGGTATCAGAAGCTGAAACCCCCGCCTAGCTAAGGCTAAGGGAACGCCCTTGGAACCGTGAGCCAGCAAGGAGACAAAAGCTTATCTCCCTGGCAGGAATGCTGCTTCTGCTGCTGAACCCCAAAAAGCTTGGTCGGTTAGCCAAAGATGGGTAAGATTCCCCACGGGGGGAACAACCCAAGCCAGGCACGATCACTTTGGGAGGCCCCCCAAAAGAAGGACTTGGGGGGCTGCAGCAAAAGGGGGTGATGGACCCTCACTCCTCGGCTTTGACAAAGTCTGAGTTCTCAGCGTCTGGAAGAAAATCTCCTTATCTCTCGGTGGCCTTTGTTCCCGTGCTCCACCTAAGCCTGAAACAATGACAGGGTAGTACAGCTCGGTACTGGCAAGTGCGGATTTCCCGGGGTGATCAGGCCTAAGAAAGAACATGTAAATTACTGTGAAACCTTCTTTGTTCAAGAATGCTCTCAGTTGAATGAGAAGGGTCTTAGGAGGAAGTTATTTTGTTCCTCAGCCTTACAGCTCTTTGACCCCCAACTCAATAGACTGGCAGAGTTCTTTGTTTTCTATAGTTCCTTACTTCCCCTGGTGAGTGCTGTACTTTACCTGAATTATTATGCAAAATGAGCCTAATAAAAGCAGGTATGGACGGTAAATCAGCGCGCTCCCCACTAGGGGGGTGGCCATTTCGTCCCTACTTCCCCACAGAAACTAGTTTGTCTCTGTGCATGTGGTGTTTTTTCTCGCGTGTTTATCGTCGAGCCATCCACAGTGTTCCGTGGTCACTGCTGGCCGGTGACCCACGCGCAACAACCCTGTCTTCAGAATCCTGTGATAGTAATTGCTATGTCTTGGTATTGGGACCGTTTCAAGGTGAGAGAAAGTGGAGATGCCATTTGCCTTGGAGCCCAAGATCATTCTAGCTACAAAGACTTCTAACCAAGCTCCTATATGCCACCATAGGCCAGTGTTAACCTAACTCAATCAGCACCTCAATACACACAACTGACATACCTGTCATTAAGACATTTTCCCTTAAATAAAGGGAACCATAGTTGAGGGTTTGGGTGAGACCCTCTATGTCAGTGAAATGCCTCAGCCTCACTGCTATGTTACCTGTGCCTAGAACTCACCTAGGGCTTAGCAGATGTGCAATAATTTTTCTGAATAAGTGAAGAGAATAGATTGTACTAATTTTTTTGCATCATAAGTTACCACAAACTTATCAACTTAAAAACAATATACAGTTATTACCTCGCAGTTTCTGTGGGCCAGGAGTCCCGGCTCAGCTTAGCTGGGTCCTCTGCTCAGGGTCTCCCAAGGCTGCAGTCCAGGTGTTGGCCAGGTTATATTCTCATCTAAAGGCCCAGTTCAGGGAGAAGGTATTTCCAACTTTATTTACATTGTTGGCAGAATTCATTTCCTTGCAGCTGTAAGATCGAAGGCCCATTCTCTGGCTGCTTGTCAGGAAGGAGCCACACTCAGCTACTAAAAGCTGTCAACAATGTCCCATCCACTATCCCTCTCACAACCTGGTTGCTCTGAGGGTGAGACTACCTCACCTCCTCCACACACCCCAAGCTTCTGCCCAATATTCTACAGCAGCAGGAGTCAAACTTCTCTGCTCTTGTCTCTCTTTTACTAAAAACTAGTAAGGATTCCAAAGAGCTTTGTGAAATTATATCTATTTATATTTACCAAATTATATAAATTGAACACTGAGGAAGCTTTTTAATACTTGCTCATTAATTCATTTTAAAATAACAATAGTGGACCCATTATATACAGACATAGAAATCATATTTTATGTAAAATAATTCAATTTTCAAAAACAAAAATTAACATGAAGAATTGCATTGTTTTACATTTTTGAAAATTTCTTAAAGTTTGCCTTAAAATACATAGCTGGGTTGTCATATCCGTTTTCTAGTCAATCTATTGTATAATGTTATTTTGTTGAATTATATAAAGAAAACCCAGACTCGCACAGATACATAGTTGCATAGATTAGGACCTCATAGACATACCAAAAGGGTTTGGGGGACCATCAGGGTCCTTGGACCACACTTTGACAACTGCTTTACCAGAGAACAAGTAGTATACTACATTATATTGCAACCACCCCAAAAGGAACACACATATTAAGGATAAATAAGGGGAGCTAACAAACATCAAGTGTCTGTGCTGTGGTAAAACCACTTAACTCAGGTACTCAGAAGTATCATGTGACAATTATATATATACGTGTGTGTATAATCAATTAAAGTGGCAAAACAATCATTTTATTGCTTGTGTTTATAAACAGCCTCCACATTAAGGGAGAATGATAACAATTTTTGTGGATGTAAAAGGTAGAGAACTTTTAGAAAGGAGATTAATTCATCTCTCACATTCTGAAAACACATTTTATTAGGGAAACAACATTATTACCTGGGGTTGGGGGAAACCCTGATAAAGCAGGTATTTCAGTTTGGATGATATGCCCCACTTAGAGATGAGACTCTCTAAAGGCAACCTGGATGGATAGAACTTCCCTAAATCCACAGTGCATCCAGCCTCCCTCTGAGAAGCAGCCCACCAGGTAGGAGAACTCACAAGCTTTGAGGGGAACACTGAAGGTTCTGCTACTGCCTGCCATTGTGTCACTATCTGGGCCTCAGGAAACTGCAGACAATCATACCAGCCTGACAGACTACTGTGAGAGTCAAATGAGTCCATTTAAATAAAGAAATTATTTTACAAACTTTCAATTGGCTCTAGAATAAGCTCTATGTGAATGCAAAAATGTTAGTTGTCCACCCTGGCATCTTAGCTTGTTCACCATATATAAAAATAGTTATTATTTTAACCCTCTCCAGTATTAAAAGACCAAAGCTTGATCCAACTGATACTGACTTTCTGGGTTCTCGCTGCAAGAAAAAAATAACTGGATAGTGCCAAAAATGTTCACTTTCCCCAGGCTGGTACAGTCATCCCACGTGTGTGTGGAAGAGATTTCCATTGTCAATTCACAGCTCCTCCCACCTTACACTCATGCAAGAGCTTTAGAACATCTGGTCCTGAGAGTGCATGGAGTGACTTATCAGAGGCACATACACTGTACATAAATACATGTGGGTTTGATGTCACTGCTTTGTTCCAGGGTATTAATTCCAGCTTGTTTATACTAGTAAAAGTTCAGAAACAGAGCATCCTGAATATGAGACTGATTAAAGTGTCCTCACAACAGAATATAATGAAGCCATTTAACAGAGTGAGGTATTCTTGCTACTGGTGTGGAATATGTCCAAATATATTGTTAGCAGGAAAGAGGTAATGGTGTAGAACAGTGGTCCCCAAACTTTTGGCACCAGAGACCGGTTCTTCGAGGCAGGAGTGGAGTTGGTGAGGCAGACAGGAGGTGGAGCTCAGGCTAGTTCCTAAGAGGCCTCAGGCCAGGCCACTGCTGGTCCTTGGCGGTGGAGGTGGGGGTTGGGGGACCCCTGGTGCAGACCACTGTGTGTAAAATGTTACTATCTGGGGGGGCGGTGGGGAGGAGAGGAGATAAACACACACACATCAATAACCTTGTGTGTGTGGCATACATAGATAAAGACTATGAAAGGGTAGGGGAAAACTGAATAATTACTGCTTTTGGAAAAGAAAGTCGGGGTCTGAAAGACGAGGGCCAGAGGAAGACATCCTTTTTACTCAGCTTGCTCTCAGTGTTTGAATGTATGTCTGCTACCTGCATGTACAATACCTCTGTATACACATAGAAAGGAAAAAGTCAGACTACCTTACTGTAGGTAGCCCTTTCTCAGTTGAGTAAGGAAGGGTCCCTGATAAAAGAAAGGTCAAACAATGAAGTTATGAAGTACAACTTAAAACTACCCTGGAGATGCAGCATAGATGTGATCTCGAACCCCCTACCCCTCGTTACAGAGCAAACAAGCAGTGCCTCAGATATCACCTTCTTCCTGGCTCTACCCTCCTTCCTCCTTTCTCAGGAGAATTCACGGTACCCTGTAGGCGCCCGTTGTTTAAAACCTTTGTTTATTTTCCTGCGGTTTTCCTCAGTAATTAAATGAGGCTTTTGAAAATTTGAGGTCATCTCCAAGAACCAGAAGGGTACATCCTGGTCCTAGTTGGCCCGCGCAGCGCCCCCTACCGGCCAGGACGGCGGCGGCCTGAGCCAGAGAAGAGGCAGAGAACCAGAGGAGGGTTGCAGGCCTCAGCCCGCCGCTCTCCCCGCAGTGCCTGGTTCTGAGCTGTGCTCCAGTCGGGTTACTGTGGCTTAAAAGGAAGTGAGAGGCCCTCCAGACCCCTCTCCAGGAGCCTGTGGCCCGCCTCCGCAGAACTGAAGAATACCCCTGTGGACACTGGGCGCTCAGGGACAGCGTCCACGGAGGGTTTTTTTAGAGCGCCCGTGAGCACCTGGGACCGTGAGCCGGGAGAGAAACAACCCACGTTGAGAGCACAGCTTTCCAGCACAGATGCCGGCCAGGCAATCGGTGCCGCGCACACACACACACCCCATCTCTGGGCCTTCCTCCTCCCTCATTCCCACCCAGAAAGAAGGCGGGAGTTGGGGGGAGAGCAGGGACACCAGTCCAGAAAACTGCCCTGGAGCTCGGCTTGAGCCCAGCACAGGATTTCGCAGCAGCTCACGCTCTCTGCTGGCGGAAGGGAGCACTTACACAGAGCAGTCACTGAGGATCGCCTAGGGGGCCAACTTCTGCTGTGCTTTGTCACGGAGGGAAGAGGTAGACAGAGGGGCAGCTAGCTGGGGTCAGCGAGGGGTGCAGATTCCTGAGAGGCAGCACTGGAAAAATGAACTGAAATTCCTCACAGATAAAGAGGCGTTAGATCACCACAAGCACCTGCCCTACAGTGGAAGGGGATGCCTATACTAGCCGCCCCGCCCTCCCCCTCCTGGAAACCAGAGTGGAGATATCAGTGGCACAAGCAGCTGCTAAGGGCTGTCCTGGAGTCCAAATCAGTCAGTGACCTTGACATCTCAGGATCTTGAGTAATGGCAATTGGGCCCTTGATTTGGGGACACTTATTCAGCAAACATTATTTGAGTATCTGTGTGCCATGTACTGTTAGAGGTACGTGGGAGTCATCAGAGAATAAAACAAACAGAGAGGAGACGGGAGGGGAGGTGAGGGGGGGAGGAAAGGTATAATAAATACATAAATTATATAGATCACTAGGTGATAAGCCCTATGGAAATATATAACAGAAAGGGGGATGAGGTGAAGCTATGGGTAGCATTTTTTAATAGGATAGTTAAAGTTAGCCGCCTTGGTAAGGTGATGTTTAAGCAAAGACTTGAAAGTGATATGGTAGTGAGCCTTCTCTGTGAAGGAAGCTGGGGAGGCCCTCCAGACCCCTCTGCAGGAGCCCATGGCCTGTCCCCAAGGAACTGAAGAATACCCCTGTGGGCCTGATCACTCCATGTTCAGGGTCTAGGATGAAATGTCTGAAAGCAAGAATTCATCAGTGTCTTTCAGGAACAGCAAAGAGGCAGATGCTAGAGAAGCCTGTGTGGGAGGCAGAATAAATAGCAGATTTGTTCCAAAAGGTAAGGATGTGGGAGCACAGATGACTTAAATGTGTAAAGAGTTCGGTAAGGATTTTAGCTTTACTCAGAGTGAAATGAAGAGGCACTAGAGGGTTCAAAGCAGAGTCACATGATCTGAAATACATTTTGAGAGGATTTCTGGGGTTGCTGTGTGTGAGGTCAAGGGCAGAAGTAGGCACTCCAGGTCAAAGACTTGTATAGTAATCCTGGTGGGTGGGAATACCCTCTTAAACTAGGTGCTAGCAGTGGGGACAGTGAGAGACGCATGGATGCTGGATATGTTTTGAAGGTAAAAACAGTTGACTTTACTGACAGGTTGGGACCAAAGGAAAAAGGGATCTAAGAACACCAATGTTGTTAACCTCAGGGCAAAAAAAAGGATGATGTTACCTCCAACTGAGGTGGGGAATTTTAACAGAGGAGCAGTTTTAGGGGATCAGTCCCAGAGAAGATAATTATTTCTATTTGGGTCACATTAAGTTTGAGGTGTCTATTGACATCCAGTGAAAATGGCAAGTGGACAGTTGGTTGTACAAGTGTCAAGTTTAGTAGAGTGCCAAGCTAAAGATGCAAAGATGGGAATTGGAAAATCAATGGCATTTAGAGCCTCGAGAATGTGTAAGATCACTTTGAAGCTGACAAATTACTGACCCATGGGGCTCTCCAAAATTCAGATACCAGAAGAAGTGGAGGAACTAGTAGAGGAGGCTGAGGCCAAGAACAAAAGCCCTAGGTAGTCACACAAGAGGCAGGAGACCAACTTGCAGCTTGACAGTGAATATCTGCCTTTAGGGCATCAGCACTGGTCTCAGGATGCCTTTCATTCTTGTTCTGTCACAAGAAGCATCATTCCCAGATACTCATCAGCAAGGAGGAGAGGATGATCAACTGTGCCTAATGGTGCTGAGCATGGAGAATCAACCCTGTTATTGGGACAATCTTACTTCATATGCAAGGAGATCCCACAATCCCTACTGATGGAGCTGAGGAGTCTGGGGAGTTGATTGCTGAGACTGGCAAAGCTCTTAGCCTAGAAGAAGACAGTCTTGTCGAGAAGTGAGAAAGAAGAGGGTCCACATCTGAGTCATGTTTTCTGTCCTGGAGGAGGAAATGAAGAGACAAAGTAAGGCATCTGTCTCATTGCCCCAGACCCCAGACTCTCAGTACATCACATTCTCTCCCTTTCTCCATCTCTCCTCACTCGTCAAAGTGCACACCTGAGAAACTCACTTTGTCACATCCTGCTTCCTCTTACACATCCAGTTCTAGCACCTCATGAATTCTTTCAGCTTAGACTCTCTGTACTTCTCTGAATCCCCGATTAAGAAGTACGTGCGCATGGTCAATGTGGAGAGCAATGTCTACAGAAAATACAATCCACAGTTTTTAATTTTTCTATTTTGTAAATGTAACTTTCTTAAAAGAATATGCCTAGCCCTGACTGGTGTGGCTCAGTAGGTTGAGCATTGTCCTGCAAAGTGAAAGGTCACTGGTGATTCCCAGTCAGGGCACAAGACTGCATTAAGGGCCAGGTCCCTGGTTGGAGTACATGAGAGAGACAGCTGATCAATGTTTCTCTCACACATCGATATGTCTCTCCTTCTCTTTCTTTCTCCCTACCTTCCCCTGCCTTCTCTAAAAATAAATGAATAAATATTTTTTTAAAAGATTATGCCTGCCGTGGCTGGTATAGCTCAGTGGATTGAGCGCGGGCTGCGAACCAAAGTGTCACAATTCAATTCCCAGTCAGGGTACATGCCTGGGTTGCAGGCCATGACCTCCAGCAACTGCACATTGATGTTTCTCTCTCTCTCTATCTCTCTCTCCCTTCCCTCTCTATAAATAAATAAAAAAAAATCTTTAAAAAATTTTTTAAAAAGATTGTGCCTAAATCCTGATTATCTGAAATAAAATTATTGTGTTATATATTCATATATGTAGTGTATATATGTGATGGTTAATTTTTTTAATTAAAAAAAAATATCTTATTGTTTATGCTATTACAATTGTCCCATTCCCCCCCACTCAGTGCCCTCTGCCCTGTACCCCATGTGATGGTTAATTTTAATGTGTTTATTTGATTGAACCATGAGCTGCCCAGATATTGGGCAAACATTGTTCTGGATGTTTCTGTGAAGGTATTTTGGGATAACATTAATATTTAAATCAGTAGACTAACTAAGGAAATTGCCCTCCCTAATGTGCATGGGCCTCACCCAATCAGTTGAAGGCCTGCCTGAATAGAACAACCATGCTGAGCCTGCCCTCAAATAAGAGAGAAGTCTCCTGCTTAATGGCCTTGAAACTGGGGTATTGGCTTTTCCCTGCCTTCTGACTCAAACATGATCTCATCATGGGTCTCAAGACTGCTGGCCTTCAGCCTGGCACTATACCACTAGTCTCCAGCTTACATGGAAACCTCAAGACCTGACAGCCTCCATAACTGCATGAACCAATTCCTTATAGTAAATTTCCTTATATACACACATGTATACTCTCTGGTGAAATGTAAATATAGTGTGTGTACTTACTGCTCTTGTCACTTTAAGACTACCAAGGAAAACATTTAACTAGTCTATTGCAGGCAACATGCAAATCACTATTCCCCAGAGCTGTTTTTCAACTGAGGGAGAGAAAAGCTCAGCATAGAAGATTTTGGATGCTCTTATGCCTCTGAGACTTTCTAGCTATGAAGACTGACTAATTGGCTAATAAACTGGGGGACATCAGTTAGTCAGTAAATATTAATGAAGTAGTTCCCATCCTTGGCTATCTCTAGTAAGGTTTACCAACCCCTGGTCTAGTAAAAACACGAGAGGCCTAAAACTCATTAAACCTCAGAGGAAGCTTTGATGGGTGCTTATACAGCCTAAAATATCTCAGCACCATTTACAATTTTTATACCTATGAAGTATTGACAATAAATGCAAGGAGTGTTGGGAATGAACAAGGAAGTTACCACTTCTTTGGTGCACCGATTTCAAACAAGGCATTTTGGACTAAGCCTCACAAAAATCCTGTCTAGTTGGTAGCACTCTCTACACTTTCCAGTCTTCACCTGTGCTCAGGACTCAGGTGGCCCACCCTCAGACTTCTTGTCTGAGGAATGCAAAGAATTTTACTATTTTTCTGGTAGAAAAGAAAAGACAAGCTCCTTGTCTGAGGCCACATGACTGCTGAATAGCAGAACTCTGAGGCAAAACCTGATCTGTCTTTTTTTAAAGCCCATGATCTGTAATAGACACTCTGGCTCGTACCTCTTAAGGGGACAATGTGAGGCAAGGAGGAGACTGAGATGGAGTAAGGGATGATGCCCTGCACAGGAAGACATTCTGGCTTCAGAAGAAGAGCATATCTTAACAGTTAAGAAGCCAAAGTTTCCTCAGAAAAAACATCGACCTACTACAAATAGCAGCAGTGATGTCTGTTGTTGGGAAATGGGTGGAACAGCTCAGACTAAGACACGGGTCACAGAGGCCAGAGACCCAGGTATGCCTGGCTGTTTCCCTGGGGCTTCTCAGACATCAGGCATACTGCACCATAGCTCCATTCTATCCGCATTGTTAACATACACTTTCATCAACTCACTTGTTCACACAGTTCTGTTCTATGCAATAATACACATGAAACCATGGATTCATTCCATTGCTCCTTCATTAACATCAAAACAAACACATAACAATGCACACATTTAATACTTATTCATATACTCCCTGACATCAGTCATATCTCAGAACACCAGTTGTCCACACTTCATATCCTTACAAACAGCTTTATCCTCAGCTTTAACTTGAAAAGTCCTACCCGGATAAATGCTTTCAGAGAAGAATGAAAGACCCAAGAGCAGAAGATAAAAATGAAGTCCAAAGCCAAATGTTGGGTCACAAATATCCAATTCTGTTCAAAAGAGAGGCTAAACCAAGCAGACTCTATATTCTCATGATTTTGGAAGTGTTTCTAATTGCTTGATAGAACTGTTTCTCGTATTTTTCATAAAATTAATGAAAGAATTCTGCAACCATGTATTTCTTTTTGCTCTGAGTCCATGAGTAAAGTAGTACATTAAAAAGCTGATTTTACTATGTTGTACTGTATGTCAAATGTTATTGACTTTTTTTTATTTTTCAAATGCTCATTCCTCTGTCTCAGTTTTAGCGAGGGTCCTCGAGAAGTGGGGACCAATGAATGACCCAGGTTTCTGGTACACCTTAGTGGGACTCGGTGAAAAAAAAGGTAAAACCTTGTTTGGCACCTTTAGCTCACTGCCCACCTTTAGCTCACCGGGTGTCTATCAAAGAGCTAGAAAGAAGTAAAATTGTCTTCAATATACATGGTAGTTCCATTCCCAGCAAAGTTTTTCTTTTAAAATTATGACAAATATAAAGGAATTGGTTAGAGTCGAGGATCATTATAAGCTACTTTCTCATTCACATCCAAGAGAAGAGTCGTAAGTGGTAGGACATGCACCAATTCTTCACTTTTCAGGACCTTTCTACACAATGTTGCTGCACACTGAACACAACTGGCCCCTGCCCGATAAATGCCAGTGCTGGCCCCACCCCATTCATTACAGCTTCCAAAAATTACCTCTAGAACTTTCAAAGCCACAAAGTCACTGAAAATAATTGACTTAAAAGTATGATAAAAATGTATATCAAATTACTTTTCTTGTGCCATTAAGTGATTAGATAGGAATAGCTCAGAATGCATTTTATTCACATCATCATATCCTAGTTGTGTATATTTGATTTCATAAGTCTTGGTTTATTCTTAAGGCACTCTAACAATATTCAACTATTCACTCATTCAGGATCCACATTCCAACTTTTATGACAAAAGTTGCCTGGCCCTCCTCCAAGCACTGGAAATGCAAATTATGTATAAAGACAATTTGTGTCCTCCAGAGCTCCAGTCATAAGACTAGAGGCTCACAGGCAATTATGATACACAACAACATGTCAAGATCATAGGATTTTTTGATCCCAAAATAACACATTCCAGAGGTTGGGGGCTCAGGGGAGGTGGAGTGGACTATAAGTGATGATCGACGGAGACTAGACTTGGGGAGATGAACACACGATACCGCATACAGATGATGTGTTGTGGAACTGTGTACCTGAAACCTGTGTAATTTTGTTAGCCAGTGTCACCCCAATAAATGCAATCAAAGAAAAAAATCAATTTAAAAAATGACTAGCAAATAAAAAGGCCCTGTAACACACTGAAGTTAGTTCCTTTCTATTCCTCCTTAAATTGATGAAAAACTGGCAAGAGACACCCCTAGGAAGTGTCTGCAAGGCCTCCCCACAATAGCCCTCCTTGGTCAGGCCCAACCACTGGCCCGCTCCACCTTCCATATCTGTGCCAGTGGCAGGGTGACCACCTCTAATGCATCCCTGAAGCCTTTCCTCTACTTTCCTCTTTCATTCCAGAAACTTAACCAAAGAGATCAAGATCTGCCTTTGTTCAAAGGCCTTCAGAGGAGATTCGTAGGAGGCTCCAGAAAGAATAAGGCAGACCTGAGAGACCAGGGAGAGACCAGCACACCAGCTGTCATTTGAGCTCAGGTTACTTAGCTCAGTCCACTCATCAAGTAAATTAACTGCACCATGTTATTACAACAGTCCTTCAAGTGATACCAACAAGCAATGTGTGTTGTCATTCCCGTAGATAGCTACTGCATTGTGAAATCCATGTGAAGAAGGAATTGGCAGTTGATGAACCTTGTTAGCAGCTTAAGGGCAGATATTGCCAGGGTGCCGTGGGGTGGAACAAATTGCAAATACTGGACAGTAAGATGACCTTAAGCAACCCTGTGACCAGTGTTCTCAACAGTTGTTCTTGCCACAATGCAGAAGACGTTTTCCTGGGACTTTATCTTACAATGTCCCTTGATTACAAATAATGGCATAATGAAGTTAGCTGATCATTCAGAGGCTATATATGCTCATCAGAGGAGGTTTGTGACCAGATACATCTTATGTGACTGCAAAATGTGTCTTACACCTCATAAAATACACTTGAGTACATGTCTTCTTACCCAAAGTGGCAACACAAAGGGGTGACACTACATCTAATGCATTTTTATGTCCTCATCACTTATACAAATTACTCCCACAAAAAAATACACCAAAAAACCTTACTCCATGATAAAAGATATTCTTGAATTTCACTAAGAACAGGACAGTAAGGCATACTCCATGTGCTCTGCACTGAGTCCTGACCAGGTCATCACTGTGACCATTTGACATAAGGACATTAAGACTGAAATAACTGCATTTCCACACAACAGGAATATAGCAAGGTACTGAAAAAGTGATGTCACTGATTTTGATTGGGAGGTTATATGTGCGAATGAAGGGTCTAATTCCAGGTTTCTAACCTGGAAGGTGGACCAGAAATTTAACATCTCTTTGTAGGAGGCCTGCCCCACTGGGATCTCTCCCCTCTCTCCACATTTTCCTTTAAATGACACCACATGATTATTCTGTGGCAGAGTGTCCACAAAGGCTTCTCCCTGGGTGTTTTCAAGTTATGCTACTTCACAGAAAGTGAACAAAAATCAAGCCAGTGTTAAAACAAGTCAAAGTGAAACCAAAAAAGGGGAGCCAAAGAAAACAAACCTCAAAGATATGTCAGAAACTACTACATACCTTCAGGATTTTAAGCAGCAAGAAACTCAGAGCTCAAGATGGCAGCACAGGGAAGTGATGAGAAGGGGAACTTTTGGCTGAAATGGAACCAGGGAGATCATGCAAGTGAGGGGGCCCTGGGATTCTCCTGTGCCAACAGCCCTCCCGGCTCTATTTGTTCTGAGAAATAGGCTTGTCTTTCTTTCCCTCAGTGTCTGCCCCAAGTTCAGTTATAAAATCAAAGACCATTCCACAGCCAGTGTGTGATTTTAGTCAACGGAAACCAGACTCACAGGCAGAGCTCTGTCCTGCATGGGACACCAGTAATTAGAGTTAAACAACAAAAGCAACAGCCAATTGTTCTTCGATACATGTTGATCAGCAAAGGATAAAACCAGAGGTTCATTGCACAACTGGGCCATGTGCCAATCTGTGGGTTTCTTCAGATCTTAGACTCAGACCCCTCCAAGCTCTGCCAGCCCCACCCACAGGAGCTTGTCTATATATCCAGCCCACAGGACAGGGGAGACCAGCTGCCCCTGAACCCCAGGACAGCCAGCTGGATCTGTTCTCAGAGCAGCCACAGCAAAGTCACTTGGTAAGTCAATGAGCCCCCAGACCCCGTGAGGAGGGCCAGAGGCAGCACAAATACTGCGGGAGGACTGAGCTTAGGTCAGCACCTAGCACACAAGACAGATTTGGCAAGCTGAAAAGGAAGAAAATAGAAGTTCAGTCACAGCAGGTGGAGACAGAGAGGGTTGTCCTCACTGGGCAGGGATATAAGAGATTCTACTCTTTTTTCAGGAAACATGGGTCCAACCCAGTGGAATTCCCGGCTTTCTCTCTTTCTGCTGCTGGGGCTCTTGAGAATGATGATCTTGGTCCATGCCCCACCTCCTGGTATATCCCGAGCTCAGTGGTTTGTAATTCAGCACATTAATATGACCAACAACCTATGCAACATCGCAATGCAGGCAATCAACCGCTATAATTTTTTTCCAGGGATATGCAAAGGCCAAAACACGTTCCTTCGCACATCCCTTAGTTCTGTAACTCCAGTCTGTCGAAACAAAAATATAACCTGCAGTGACAGATTCCATACAAATTGTCATAGAAGCCGAAGTCGTGTGAACATTATCCACTGCAACCTCACAAGACATGCACAAAATTATAGACTGTGCCAATACCAACAAACAAGGGGAAGGAAGAAGTACGATGTTGCCTGTAACAATTACTACCATCCAGTTCACTTGGATAGAGTCTACTAAACTCTAAACCAGAGCTCTGTGCCATGTTCCTGCGCCAGCCCTGAAGTCACAGTCATGGTCCCAGGGCACCATCAACCCCGGATATCAGCATCAGTCTTCACCACCAGCCCACAACCCCTTTTACTTTCTGCTGAACTGAGCTTTTGTACACCTGATGAAATAAACTTCTTTGTAGAATCACCTACACGTCTGTGTATGTCTGTTTGTGCCCCTCTGCAGTCACATAGACACATCTCGTCCAGATCATGTTTTTTCTTCCTCTAACAAGGGATTTGAGGGAAATAGAGAGACACAAGGATATCAGGATTCTTGTAAAATAAAGCAACTCAGAGTTTGCTCTCTCAGTCCCTTTCTCTCTCTCTGCTTCAAACCTGAAAATCTGAAGCTTCAACTGATCTGCATTCTACACCCTAAGAGATAAATGGCCCAGTTGAGTATGTGGGAAGATAATGTCTTTGATTCTGTCTGACTAGTGAATAATAAATTTTCCAGAATATATGTAAACTTTTCTTGTAAAGAAAAAGTAAAAGTCATCATACTTGATGAGAGAAAACCAAGAAAAAAAGTTTAACTTTACAGATATTTTTTCTGTAACTGAATGTATCAATTCCACAGATATTAGTGATTTTACTAGGGGTGAGTCCAGGGAGGGAGGCAAATATGGAATGGGTTCACTCCTTCAGGAAGTCCATGGGCAGGTTCTAGTGCTGCCTGGAGAAGAAGGGGTAGTCTTTCCTGGCCATTTCTATATCCTGGTAAAGGGCCAGCTGGTGCTCTGGTGGATCGAAGGGCAGCAGGAAGCCTGACGTTGAGATGTCTCATCACGGCAAGGCGGTTCTTACCCATTCTGGCCTCCACTGCTGTCCCCACTGGGGAATCAGTGGCTCCGTCACACGCAGGTCAGGAAGGGGCCCAGGATCCAGCATTAGGGGATTATAGAGCCACAAAGACAAGAGCTGGATATTGAGATTTCCTACCCACTTCCTTCTCAAGGCAACATTGAGGATTGAATGAACAACAGGAAGGAAAAGCCCCTTAAAAGTTGTGGTCAGCAGTGGCATTTAACATTTTGGGTGACTGCTGGGCATTTTTGAGAGTGTCTTTTTGGAATGCCTGACTTAGGCTAGAGCAGAAAAGGTATATCATCAAATCTCCACCTCTACCTCTGTCTGGGGTTCCTGACATCCTGTTCTCAGCTCCTTTTTCAGCCCTAGGGATGTGACAATTCTAATTCCTCCCGCCTTCCACATGGTCAGTAATTCTTGCTCTGTAGTACTTCAGACACAAACTGCATTTGAGCAACTCCTCTGGAGAAGCCATCTAAGTTGTACTCCTTCAGGTGGGCCTGTTGATCAAAGAATTGCAAGGCACACAGGGTTGGGGAAATTACAGTGCACCACAGCATCCCCTGACACTAGGTTAATCACAAGTAACAAGAAATGAGCTCACACTTCCAACAGCCCTGGAATATCACAGGGGGAGGTGGGAGCCACATGTCCTGAAAAATAAGATGCAGCCCATGTTCATCTTCCCAGTTGCAGATCATATGTCTCCTCCCAGACATGGACACAGTAGAGACATCCATCACCTAGCTGCCCCAAGATCTTTCTCCCTAGTGTCCTCATTTATGCTGCCCTCATTCACTCACTCATTTCTCATTCACACAACAGGTATCTGTTGAGCAAACACTCTGTTCTAGACATAACTCTAAAGTGGACATGACAGCAGGTGAGCACAGAAAAGTTTGTCCGCCTACGGTGCTTATTTTACCAGAAAGAGAATGAAAATAGAAAATTACTTTTCCAGGTGATGTGTAAGAAGAAAGATTATAGAGATCAATGCAATACAGAAGGTCTGCAGGTATTCATAAATGAGGCTGACACTGGCCGACAGAGTCTGCAGTGTTATGGATGAGACAAGACAAATTCACACGGACTACAGAAATCCTGTGGAGTAAAAGAGATGACAAGGCTGCTCTTTCAGTGAGAGAGAGGGCCAGCCTTGTCCCTTGCCTGCACAAGCTTCGATTGCTTTTCTGGGCACATTACATTGAGGATGCTCCTCATTTACTATGTATAGGTTCACTTTAGATGGTTACCTTTTACAGAAAACAAAGGAGAGGATGTTGCTAATTACTTCAAAAAAGAAGAGGTATTTGCAAATGTAAAGGGAAAAGTGGTTGAACTGGTTACACTCATCCTTGGGAGGTTTAGCATAGATTTTAGGAAGTTATTTTATTTTTTAAAGATTTTATTTATTTATCTTTAAAGGGGAAGGGAAGGAGAGAGGGAGAGGAACATCAGTGTATGGTTGCCTCTCATGCACCCCCTGCTGGGAACTGGCCTGCAACCCAGGCATGTGCCCTGACTGGGAATCAAACCACAACCTTTTGGTTCACAGGCCCGAGCTCTATCCACTGAGCTACACCAGCCAGGGCTTTAGGAAGTTATTTTAAAGATATGCAGTAAACGTTTACTGTCTCAACTCAGGGTCAGGGAGTTTTAGCAAAAAGCAATCTCAAAGCAACTTAGGTAAAATACAGACCTGATTCCCCATGGGAAAACCTATCTGTGGGTGTGAGTCCTGTGTGCCGGGCCTCGCTTTCCTCTGGCCTTTGTGGATGGGAGCTGGGCTACATCCCCCATGCCACAAAGAACGGTCTCCTATATTTCCCCCTTGTTTGTAGGTAGGACCACTATAGATCCCACAAACTTGATACTTGCTCATCTCTCACAAGACCCTGGGAAAATAATTTACAAATGCAGCAAAGTAAACAAAGCATTATTATAATCACTAAGCAACCAGAGGCTCCAAAGACCCACATTCTCAGATTAAGCCCATCAAACCAATTTTTGGGTTTAGCCAACTGAGATTGTCACAGGGATTCAAAAAACCTCTTGCTTAGTTAAGCATTGAATGTCCTGCAGCTGATGATGTAATTCTAGCTGCAACTTATCCATTTGTCCTTTTAAATTGGTAGAAAAAAGCCCCTCTTAGGCGATGTTGAATATCACTCCAGGAATATTGGCTGCAACTCCACTGGAGCAAAGTAACACACAGCTTGATGAATCCAGGATCACAGGTCAGCTGTTGGCGGGTCACTAGTGGGTCCTGGCACTCGCCAATCCAGTTGAATGCTGATTCGACTGTAGAAAGGCAAGTCAGGAACTCTTGATCAATCTGGGCCTGTTGAATCATTTCTAAAGTAGTATTGGTTAAGAGAACATCAACAGTATGAGCAGTTTGAACTGAGTCAATGAGAGTAGCGGCTGTTGTGGCAGTAGTTGCTGCAAAACTATAGCAGAGACGATGAATGCAACTAGGGTGCCAATGAACCATTGGACTTGTATAGAAACCAGTGCGTTGTTAAGTCCTACTATGCCATTGGGATCTTTCTATTCCCTGGGTACATCAACTGGCACCCATACTTGAGCTTGTCTTCTAACTATATAAACAGTAGTGAGATTTAACTGAATAATATTGAGATGGGTAAGGCAGCTAGCATATATGGAACCTGCAGGGACAAGCAGAGAATAAATCTTCATTGATTCATTATCAAAGACTTAGGCTGTCTCCAGGATTGCTACAAATGAGTAGGGGTGAGAGTTACAAACCGTAATCCAATCTTGTTCTGGAGGGCCAATCTGGTAGGAATATCCAAGAACACCTTTAGGGGCAGCTTGTAATTACCTTTTCCCCTTCCCAGTGTGGACAGACAGTCCTTGCACAGGTAACTGGGCTTTCCACAACTGTAACATCTGGGATCTCCCTTAATTGCAGCAGCTAAGAGAGAAGCCTTATGCTGCTCTGTGCCGACCACTTAGCAAGCCTTGAAAACTCACTAATGTGTCTGGTGGTGTTACAGGGTGCAGCCAAGAGGGGGGACCCCAAATAGGCATTTGAAATGGGGTCCAGAAATTAAGGTGTCCAGGAAATTTTAAGATGTCTCCACGCCCCCCCCCCCACGGTGTGGGTTGGGGGAATGAACAAATGGAGCAGGGCCATTGAGATCTATTTTTGCATAGCAACAGCCTTGCAGCTACCCTCTGGCGTGGTCATTTAACATATCTATAGCCTTTGGCTGGTCGCTTAGATATGTTAAATAGCTGTGATCAGCTCTGAGCCAGGGGAATGGAAGTAACTTCCCCACCAAGACGTGACTGGGGGCAGATCCCCCAAGCTACAGCACCTGCATGGGAGCTCGGAGAAGATTGGCTCCAGGACATGGGGCCACACCTGCCCAGACTCATGATGGCAGCCCAGTAAAGCTGGAAGGATACGAGTTCTGGCATGTGAAGCCGAGTGTGGGAGGAGTCAGAAATGAGGCTGCAGAGGAAGATTGGCCGCGGGGATTTAAAACCCGGACTTGGCGGCCATTGAGGGAGAGAACCGTGGTGCTTTAGGAAGGAGAACCATGCTGCCTTGAGAAGGAGAGCCAAGCGCAGCCCTGAGGAGGAGAGAACCATGCGGCTTTAGCAGAATAGGGAGGACCTCAGCCATTGAGGGAGATCCATGCTGCTTTAGGAAGGAGAGCCATGTGCAGCCCTGAGAAGGAGAGAACCATGCTGCTTTAGGAGAGAGAACCATGTGGCTGTGGAGGTGCAGAGAGGATCACGGCCATTGAAAAGAGAACCATGCGTAGCCCTGAGAAGGAGAGCCATGCACAGCCCTGAGAAGGAGAACCGTGCGGCCATTTGAAGAGAGAACCACGCAGCTTTAGCAGAGTGGAGACTCCCGCATCCCAGAGAGGGAGAACCACGCGGCCTTGACAGAGTGGAGACTCCTGTGGCCCTGGGAGAGAGGACCACGTGCCTGTGCCAGAGTGGGGACCCCCACAGCTTTAGAAGGGGGAACCACCACCTGGTTTTAGCAGAGATCCTGGCGACTCAGCCGAGGGTGCCGGGAACCCAGGGAGGTCTCCCAGTCGAGATGGAGGACTAACTAAGAACCAGAGGACTGCCTGAGCCATGGACTTCTATTTCCTTTCCTGAGATACGGTACTCTGGACTGGGCAAAGGGGGAAGGAAGGAAGGACTGTGACTGTGTTTGTGGGTGTTTTAAGGGACTTTGGGATTTTTGATGAAGACATTAGGTCACTACTTGAAGTCTGTTTAGCATTAAATAAACATTTCCTTTCCTTTTCACGAATCTCTGGCATTGAGAGACGTCTTTCCTCTGGCGGTGGACATAACGGACCCAGGGCCTTCTTTCAATAATAGTATATTGTCCCAGGCCCCCCTTGTCTGTTCTGTAACAGTGGTAGTTCCCAGGGATCCTACAGTGGCCCCACAGTCTTTGTTAGCATATGTTAGCTGCCACAAAAGAGAGTTGGCTGCTCTGTCATCATCTATTTTCTTTTCAATAGCTCCTTGGAGATGACCAATAAAGTCAATATATGCCTCCACAGCACCCTGACAGATATTGGTAAAGGAAGAAGTTTCCCTGGCCTGAGAATCAGGCACAGCCTTCATGGCTCTGAAAGCAATTTGAGCACTTTGACTAAAAGCATGAGGATCAAGCCTGGCTTGACCCACAGCAGTGGCAAAATCATCAGACCCAAACAGCATAGGGAGGGTGACAGGATTATTCATTTGTGCATTCTCGCCAGCTTGGTGGCCAGTTCACTGAGAGTACTCCAAATGCGAGACTGTGGACTGAGCTGGGGTTCAGATTGTCCTGGCCAGAGCAATCCAGTCACAAGGAGCCATTCTATAGCTGTCAGTGATTGCTTGAAATAGCCCGTTCGTATAAGGAGACTGAAGCCTATTTTCTCTAATGCTCTTTTATAGATCCTTGTAAAGGGAAAAAGGAAGGTGTTCATGGACATTTCTTTGACCCTTGATTATAATGGGGCAGGCAGAAAGGGCATCTAAATCCCCAGCCTCTGCTGCCTGCCAAAGGCACCATCACATGGCCCTAACAGGATATCTGTCTAAATTATCTGGCTCTCTTGGTGGTGAGTCATCCTGTGAGGAAGAACACTCCCAGGGATAAAGTAAGGAGCAAAGGCTATGAAGCAGGTCCTCCAGTGGCGCTGTAGGCAGAACTTTCATACCTGGTTCTTCCACTACATCATATATGACCTCCTCCTCTGAGCTAGACTCTTTAGCCTCCTCTGTGACTAGTCCTGGTCTCTTAGCCCACACGGGCGGGAGAACAGTCCTGACTAGCCCCCAACTTATTAAGTTTTGGGGTCTGATAGAAACACCACTGTCCTGTAAAGGTCGTAACTTATTGCCTACATCTTCCCAAATCTCAATATCAAAGTTCCCTTGTCAGGAAAAGCAGGGTAGTATTCCTTTATAGTTCATAAAAGCTGATGAGATTCTGTTTCTTTACCTCAAAACTTACTCCTTGGAGGAGCTGCTGTAACACCCGAGGGTAAACTTCCTGGTCTTTAGATAAACCAGAGCCCATTCTTGCTATCGAAAGGCTCCTTTTTACTTTTGATGGTTGACTTTTCAGATTCCACCACCTGTACTCAGCCCTAACTAGTTAGCTATTGAGGGATATAGTGTGGTGGGTCGAAATGAGTCTGGTTGCAACCAAAACACTCATTCACTATCCGCTTTTTTCTTATGCAGGCAGATGGAGGGAAAAGGCAAAATCAAAAGGACTGCAAGAGGCAGCTTAAAAGAAAGAATTTGCTGAGATGCTTCTAAATTGTCCTGTAACTAGTTAATGTTTTTAAAGCCGATTAAAGGGAAAATCTTTGCTCTTTCTCCCAAGCCTAGACTGATTTGGGGGCTATGCCACAGGGATGGGCTTGTGAGTGTGTTTACAGTGTGCCTCTCATTGCATGGACTTTTGCTTGCAGCTGGTGGGAAACCTAGTGCTCTCTCAAGGCCCACATCCAACTAATCCTCTCACGGGAGTTTTTATTGCAGCACGTGCCCTTGTAGCTATTAATGTCTGGACCCGTGCCAGCAAGATTTCAGCAGATGCTTGGGAGAAAGAGCAAGGGTCCTACTTACTAAAGAGGGTGCAGATGTAAAGCATTCATAAGAGAGGGCAACCTAGGAAGAAAACCCTTTTCCTCTGAAATCCAACACACCCTATGACCTAACCGAAAAGCACTCAGTATCATTAGCCATTACCTGGGCTGATGTGCCCACGCCAATGAAGTTGGTGTGTTCTCTACAATGATGGCTCCTAGCCCTGGGTCCCCGTTCCAGGCACCAGCTGATGTGGACACCAGCCTGCACTGTCTGCGGCATTATGGATGAAACGAAACAAATTTACACAGACTACAGAAATCCTATAGAGAAAAAGGGATGACATGGCTACTCTCTCAGTGAAAGAGAGCCCCAACCCTTGCCTGTACAAGCTTCTATTGCTTTTCTGGGCACATTACATTGAGGATGTTCCTCATTTACTATATATAGGTTCTATAGGTTTGCTTTAGGTGGTTACCTTTTACAGAAAACAAAGGAGAGGATGTTACTAATTACTTCAAAACAGAAGAGGTATTTGCAAATGTAAAGGGAAAAGTGGTTGACCTGGTTACACTCATCCTTGGGAGGTTTAGCATAGATTTTAGGAAGTTACTTTAAAGATATGCACTAAACATTTGCTGGGTCAGGAAATGTTTTAGCAAATTCGGAGTCAGGGAGTTTTATCAAAAAGCAAGTCTCAAAGCGGCCTAGGTACAGTACAGGTCTGATTCCCCACAGGGGAACCTAGCTTTGGACATGGGCCTGAGTAATGAACCTCGCTTTCCAGTGGCCTTTGCAAATGGGAGGTGGGCTACATTTCCTACACCACACCAAATGGTCTCCTATACATAAAGGTGATTCTGAAAGTGCAACCAGAAAGGACCCAAGAAGGGAATTCTGAGCATGAGGAGAAGCAGCTGGTCATGCAGAGACCATGGAGAGACTCATCTCACCACACAGAGAAAGACAGAAGGTCACAGGGCATGACATGAATGTAGACAGGGCAAGTTGGAAGAATAAATGTAAAACCACCAGAACAAGAGCACTATAAGCATGGACATTAATGACACAGGTTAATGAGGTTCAGATGCTTCATAACTGTGCAGACACAGGCAAAGAGTCATTCCCAGTGGGGTCCAAATGGAGCTTGTTAAGCTCTAGAATAATGTGACCTAAAGGTCAGTCAAGCTGCTATGTTTAAGGTGATGACTGGAGAGACAGGTGTGGAATTGAGAATAACAGTCAGGAGATCCCAGTATCAAGGCCAAATGCTAAATGCTAAAGTGAGAGTAATAACAAGGGAACAGAAGAGAAGGTACAGATACAGGATATGTTTCCATTTAGAATCATCTGGCCTTGATGCCAGGACAGAGGTGGAGGGACAGGGAAACAGAGGAGTCTTCCTATCCCAGTAAAGCACAGGGTCATTCTCTCACTCTAAAGCCTCATCCTATTTCCCTCCCCATAGCCATGTCCTGCCTCCTGCCTTGCCATGGCTTCCCCACCCTCTTGCCAATACCCTGTTCCTCCTCTTCTGCATCCCTCCATCCTGCAGACACACCTGAGGACTTGGCTGATGTCATAGGGAGCTGGGGGCTATGAAGCTCAGGGGCAGGCCCCCCTCCCAGGCAGGTGGATGGTGCAAATCAGAGCCAGTAGGGTTCTGTGCTCAGAGATGAGGAAACTGAGGTTTGGCTCACACCATCCTGAGCAACAGACATCAGAGTTCATCCAGATGCATTGATCCCGAGAAGTTCATTGTTCACATCAGCATATTCTAAGAATGCATTCTTTGGAGTTCACTTCCCTTCTCGAAGACTCCATTTCTGACTTTATAAAAACACTCAGAATGATACAACATCCTCAAAGGAGTCTGGGAGGACTAAATGAAGTTAATGGTTGCAGCACAGTCGGAAAAGTCCAAGTTCAGGTGCAAGGGTGGCTCAATACTGCAGTTGTTTTCACTTTACGTTTTAACCTCAGGAACATCGCAGGGCACAGGCACCAGTGCAGCTGATGGGGTTGTCTGGATTGACCCTCAGATCAGGGACAGGAGCCCCCACTGTCCACTAGAGGACAAGAATCTAAGCCAAATACTGTGCTTGGTTTCTGCTTGATATTGAGAGTTTAGAGACAATGTTTCCATTTAAATTCCATAGAGCAATGAGGTAATGAGTAGAAAAGGAAGCACAGAAATTCTGTTTTCCTTTCTAATTCAAATTACCTACGAAAAATAGCCTTCTTTCTGATCTACAAATTTATTTATGTTAGTGAATTTCCCACCCAAAATGCACATAAAAATAAGGCAGAGTTAACTGTCATTGGAGTCTCAGTCTGAGTTACATTAATCACATAAGAAGATCCATGCCTACTTCAGAATTCTCAGCACTGCCAATTTTTACTGGATTCAAAATGGGTGAGGTGAGACACTTTAATATATAAGGGTAGCAGGGGGATCACCGTGGACAACTGGAACCTTGAATAGATTAAATCAACATCCTACATTCCCACTGAGTTAGCATAGTAGCCCCATTTCTTCACCTAGATGTTATAAAATCTGGCACCATACACAAGGACCCACAAATGCTAACTTAGCACACTTCTGAATTCACCAGTGATTCACTCTCACGTGTGAGGTGAAATTCTCTGGAGTACAGGAAATAGTCAAGACATACCAAATAACAAGTAGAAATGAATCCTTCATTTGTTTTTTAACTACATGAGAAAGGTATTTGCTTCAACTGTTAGTCACAAGCATTTACTTCCAAAAGAAAGATAATCCAAATCAAGTGGAGTGCATAATTAAGTCATTTATTGATGTATTTGAATGACTTTTAAACAAGCTATGTAGCATCCTTTGTACTGGGACCCACAAATACATATGTGTCCTGACGACAGATGTATTGTGCAGTGTCCTAGCTGACCCCGGACAATTTACAAGTTGTCCAAGGTTCTATTGTCCCTCTCAACTTTTTAAAACCACAGTAAAGTGGTCTCAGGAATTCCTATTGACAGCCACTCTAGACATTGGAATATTACGATTTATAACTGGATTTATTCAGCATGCAAAAGAAATGTTGAAATCTAAACTCTACGGAAAATAGCCCGTCATAAAGGAGTTGCCATGTCTTCTGAGTTTTCTGTAAGGGCTGAAGCTCATGCGTGAATCAGGGTGACTCAGTGGAACACAAAAAACGCATATCAGCTTCCAGTCAAATTGGCAGCACAGGCAGACAGGACTCGACTATTTGCACAACCACATCAAAATTACAACAAAAAGATAGAACAACCATCACTGACCAACATCAGAAATTGAGCTGCGTGGAAGTCTGACATCTATGGAATTAAAGAAGCCACATCTATTCAGACTAGCAGGAGGCGCACTACACGAAACAGGCTGGATAAAAATTCAGGAGGGATATCTCGGGAGCAGGGAGTCCCAGCCCCATGCCAGGGACCCCAGCCCAGGATTCCAGTGCCAGGAAGATAAATCCCTACAACTTCTTGCTGCAAAAACTAGTGGGGATTGAGTTGATGGAAGAAACTTCTGGAGTCCCAAGCAGTTCCTCCTAAAGAACCCACAGACTTACCTACTCACACTCACTCCCTACAAGCTCCAGCACTCAGGTAGCAGCTTGAAAGGCACCAGTTGTATAATGGGAGAAAGTGAAGTGTCTGGCACTGGGGTAAGCAGAGGCCATTGTCCCATTGCTAAACCCTCCCACCACAGAGCTGGTAAGCTGGTGCCATATCTGAGACCATCAGTCTGGCTAACACTATTTGACCTGCCTTGGAGATCCCCAGAGGCTGTGCCGCACCCAATTTACCAGCCCACTCAAGCTGCTTTTCCATAAAATGTCTGGTCTTGGCTCCTAAATCCTATCAAACAAGCAACAACTGTCTTCAGTGAGCCATAGCAGAAGCCAGATGAGATTCACAGCTTGGCTCCACCTGGGAATCTCCAAGCCCAGCACAAGTAGCAGCCATCTCAGATTACTTTATAGCTCAGGCTCAGTAGCCCGGGCAAAACAGAGGTAAGGGCTGACCTTGGTTGGCCTGCACCACCCAGGGCCAGCACACCCAGTGAACAGCTACACACCACATGGGACTACTGTTACAGAACAGACCCGGGAAGGTATGAATCATATGCTATTACTGAATGGACCCACCCTTGTGCTCTGGGGGTCCCCCCACCCCATACTAGATTTGCCTTGCCTGCCACCAGGGAAAGATGTCTTTCAATGCCAGAGATTGGTGAAAAGGAGAGGGATTATTTATTTTAAAAGTTACAGAGAGTAATGACTTAATGTCTTCATTAAAAATACTAAAGTCCTTTAGAATATCCACAAACGCACAGTCCATCCTTCTCCCCTTTACCTGGGCCAGGGTACCATGTCTCAGGAAAAGTAGAAGTCCATGGTCCAGGCAGCCCCTTGGTTCTGACACCACCAGCTGTGTTGCCATCGTGTTCTCCAGTTAATCCAGAACCATGTGGCACCTTCTCATGGCCCACCAGCATGAATCCTTCCACCCCTTTTCTTCTAGGCAAAGTCTCTCCTGCTTCCTAAGCCACATGGCAAAAAGGGAGCATCCCCAGGCCACGTGGTCCCAACTAGCCCCACATGGTTGCCATGCCTGGTTTAAATCCCAGCACCAATCTTCCTCTGCAGCCCCATTTCCAACTCCTCTCACAATCAGTTACACCTGCCAGTATTCCCGTATTCTTCCAACTTTACTGGGGTGCCATAGTAAATCTGGGCATACATGGCCCCATGGCATGGAGCCAATCACCTGCAAGCTTTTATGCAGGTGCTGTACCCAGAGGGAGTTGCCTCACAGTTACATCATGGGTTGAAGTCACTCCCATCCCCCTGGCTCAAAGCATGGCCACAGCTATTTAACATATCTATGGAACTAGTTAAAGGTTATAGATATGTTAAATGACCATTCTAGAGGTTATCTGAAAAACTGTTGCTATTCAAAACAACTTTCAAAGGCCCTGCTCCATGTGTCCCACCCCCCAGCTCACACTTGTGGGGGTGAGGACATCTTATATACATGTATTCTTTCTAATACTTCCTAGACACCCTGAGTTCTGGACCCCATTACAAATCCCCATTTGAGTGCCCCGCCTTGGCTGCACCCTGATATAGTACCACTACCCTGCCATTGCATGGCTGATCCTCCATGGAGAGCAGAGGTTGGTGGTCAGTGGTCATAGCTAGTCCTTGCAGCTGACTGGCCTTGGTAGACCTGCCATTGACCTGCCGACAGCAACCAAAGCTCAACTACAAGAAGAGGCTATACTCAGCCAACATGGGGGGGTGCACCTTGAGTACCCAGCCTGGGTGATAGGGGAGGCAGTACCACTGGACTCTACAGGACACCTGATACATTAGGCCACACTACCAAGACAAAAAGTCAAAGCAGCTCTACCTAAAATGTAGAAACAAACACAGGAAGGCTGCCCAAATGAGGACACAAACATGGCCCAAATGAAAGAACAGATCAAAACACCAGAAAAAGAGCTAAATGAAATGGAGTGAAGCAATCTATCAGGAGCAGAATTCAAAACACTGTTTATAAGGATGCTTAAGGAGCTTAGTGAGGACCTCAGCAGTATAAAAATGACTCAGTCAGAAATGAAGGATACACTAATAAAATAAAGAACAATTTACAGGGAAACAACAGTAGATTGGATGAAGCCAAAAATCAAATCAATATGGAAGCAAAAAAACAACCAGTCAAAGCAACAAGAAGAAAAAAGAATCCAAACAAATGAGGATAGTATAAGCAGCCCTTGGGACAACTTCAAGAGGTCCAACATTTGCATCATAGGAGAGCCAGAAGGAGAAAAGAAAGAGCAAGAAATGAAAAATCTATTTGAAAAAATAGTAGTAAAAAAACTTCCCTAATTTGGTAAAGGAAGTAGACATGCAAATCCAAGAATCACAGAGAGCCCTAATTATGATGGATATGAAGAAGCACACTCCAAGACACATCATAATTAGAAGGCCAAAGGTTAGGTATAAAGAGAATCTTAAAAGCAGCAAAAGAAGTGAGTTACCAGATGGTTGCCAGGTGTGAGTGGGGACAGGGAGAATGAGTGAAGAGATGAGGGGATTAAGAAGTACAAAAGGGTGGTTGCAGAATAGCCATGGGGGTGTAAAGTACACTGTAGGAAATGGAGTAGTCAAGGAATTTATAGGCAAGACCCATGAATGTTAACAATGTTGGGAAGATTGCCCAAGGGAGTAGGGGGGTGCTGGGTGGAGGAGGGCAAAGGGGAAAAAATCAGGACAACTTTAATAGCATAATGAATATAATATAATTTTTTATATTGGAGGTCCACTCCAAGACACATCATAATTAAAATGCCAAAGATCAAAGATAAAGAGAAAACCTTAAAATCAGCAAGACAAAAGCACTTAGTTAGCTACGGGGGAGTTCCCATAAAACTATCAGCTGGTTTCTCAAATGAAACTTCATAGGCTAGAAGGGATTGGCAACAAATATTCAAAGTCAAGAAAAATAGGGACCTACAGCCAAGACTGCTGCACCCAGCCAACATATCATTTAGAATCAAAGAGCAGATAAAGAGCTTCCCAGACAAGAAAAAACTTAAAAAGTTCATCATCACCAAACCATTATTATGTGAAATGTTAAAGGGACTTATTAAAGAAAAAGAAGAAGATCAAAACTAAGAGCAATAAAATGGACACAAATACATATCTATCAACAATTGAATCTAAAAAACAAACTCAGCAAAGAAGAACTCATGGATACAGAGAGTGCTTTGATGGTTGTGATATGTAGAATAATGTAGATTATGTAGATAATGTAGAATACCTCCAGGCTATGATGCTTAATGACTTGGTCTCCTGAAAGCACGCTATGGAAGGATTTCTCTATGAACTTTCATTTATTTTAAGAGCCTTTATACATTCTTTGCAATAAATGATAAGGTCTCCTTAATAGATAGGTTTGCAAATTCCTTCATCTACTCTCAGAGGTCTTCTTGACAGTCTTACAAAGGGACAATTGATGAAATGGATCTTAAGCTAAACAATACCAAGACAAGGGCTTACATAAGGCCAGGGAGATTAACAAGTTTTCCCAATTGAAATTTAACTACCTTGTTTGTTTGTTTGTTTGTTTGTTTGTTTGTTTTATAATCCAGAGGACCAGGGATAAGTGCAATAAAAATGTTTCAATGCCAGCCAAGAAAATTTCCAAGAATTTTCCAGCTGCAAAATTCGTCTACTAAAATAGGTTCCCCAACCTTATGGGACCTGTAGCAATTTTCCAGGCAGGAAAATAAATCCTTTATTTAAGTATTAAGAAGTAGCTGCTGCTACTGTAGCCCTTCAACCTGGGGATGCTTCTAGCCAGTGAGAATACATTCTGATCATCATTAAGACATTTTTTATCCTTAAGGGGGACAGCTGGATTGAAATCTACTTTCTAAACATCAAATAGGCCTAATTAATGGCATTAGGCCTGTTAGTTTCATCTCCCCATTCTATAAAGATAGGTGTATTTATTGTAGGTATCCATTTAATCATCCACTTTGGGGTTTTTTTTGCATTTTTTAAGTATTTTTATTGATTATGTTATTACAGTTTTCCCAATTTTTCCCCTTTTATCCCCCTCCACCCTGCCCCCACAACCCTCCAGCATCCACACCCCCTTACTTCATGTCCATGGGTTGTACATGTAAGTTCTTGAGTCTTCCGTTTCCTATACCATTTTTTCTCTCTCCCGTCTATTTTATACCTACTAACCATGCTTCTTCTTCCCTGTACTGTTTCCCCCTATTCCTCCACTCCCCATCCCCAATGAAATCCCTCTGTGTGATGTCCATTTCTCTGATTCTGTTCCTGTTCTATTTGTTTGCTTAGTTTTTGTTTTCGTTGTTTTTCTTTTCTTTTAGGTTCATTCATTGATTGTTGTGAGTTTGTTGTCATTTTACTGTTCAAATTGTTGATCTTATTTTTCTTACATAAGTCTCTTTAACATTCCATATAATAATGGCTTGGTGATGATGAACTTCTTTAACTTGACCTTCTCTGGGGAGCACTTTATCTCTCCTTACACTAATACTTCACCAGCAATTACAAAAAGTTAAATAGTTAGAAGCAAAATTTAGCTCTTTATATATGATGGCTTGGTTCACCTAAAAAAAAAAAAAAAAGACCTGGTGGTGCACAGCATGTAAAACCTTTAGTTTCTCATTTGAATTTCCTCAGATAAGGACTTAATAACTAAACTTTTTAAACCACTTAACAAACCAAATTGAAACATGGGCAAAAGACCTGAATAGACACTTCTCCAAGGAGGATATACACATGGCTAATAGACATATGGAAAGATGCTCAACATCACTAATCAACAAGGAGATGCAAATTAAAAACACAATGAGAGACCATCTCACACCTGTCAGAATGACTATCATCAATAAGTCAAAAAACAAGTGCTACCACAGGGGAAAGGGGAGGGAATTTCAGGGGAGAATGGGAAGGGTTTACAGGAACAAATTTAAAGGACACATGGACAAAAACTAGCGGGGGTGGAAATGGGAGGGAGGTGGGGAGGGCTGGATGGGTGGGCTGGGATGGGAGTAAAGGACAGAAAAATATACTTGAACAATAATTAAAATAAAATGTTTTAAAAGTGCTGGCAAGGATGTGGAGAAAGGGGGACACTTCTGCACTGTTGGTGGGAATGCAGAATGGTGCAGCCACTGTGGAAAGCAGTATGGAGATGCCTCAAAAAAATTAAAATGGATCTGCCTTTTGCCCCAGGAACTTCACTTCTGGGAATACAGCTAAAGGAACCCAAAATACTACTTCCAAAGAACATAAGCACCCCTATTTTTGTTGCAGTGTTATTTACAACCATCAAGATATGGAAGCAGCCCAAGTGTCCATCAGTAGATAAGTGGATAAAACAACTATGGGACATTTACACAATTGACTACTTGGTTGTAAAAAACAAGAAACTTTCATCTTTTGTGACAGTATGGGTGGACCTAGACAATGCTGTTCTAAGTGAAATAAGCCAGGCAGTGAAAGACGAATACTAATTGATTTCACTCATATGTGGAATCTAATGAACAAATGGAACTAACAGGCAAAATAGAGACAGATGCATAGATAGCAGTATGACAGGTAAGTGGGGAGGTGAGGGACAGGCACTGAGCAAAAAAGAAAAAGGACTCATGGAAATGGATGACAGTGTGGTGCTTGCAGGGGGACGGAGGTATAAGGGGACCAAATGCTTTTGAAAAAATACAGTTACTAGCATCGCTCTATCAGCAGGTTAAGAGCAGACATTGCAAAAGTACCGTGGGCTGAAGAAATTGCAAGCAATGAACATCACACTGTTGCACATGGGCCCTTTCTCAAAAAGACATTGACAAATGCCAAGGTCAATGTACTCAGCACTGGTTTTTAACACAAATGCAGAAGTCTTTTTGTGGAACAATACTTCAAAATGTTCTTAGATTTCAACAAGTGACTTAATAATACCAGGTCATAATTCTGGCTATTTCTCTCAATGGAAATGTGGATCCTGTTCGGAAATAGGGATCCTGTCCAGAAATGTGCACTAAGTTGGCCTGCAAGGAAGGTTGTGTTATAAAAAGCAGAAATAGAAAGAGCCCATGAAGTTTCTGTGACCTAGAAGAGACAAAATTACACCAAGTTACAGTGTATTTAAATTAACATAGGCATATATTTATTCCTGCTTTAGATAAAGAAGTCCTCTCTAAAAGATCTTAAAACAACTTCCATTATTTGTGCTAGCCCTGGAGGCAAAGAAGGGCAGCTGAAAATGTTCAGAGGAAATCTATGGAGGAAACATTCACAAAAATCTTAGCAGGTGTGCTCAGAATGCACTTAGTAAAGGAAAAGCATGCTTGCAAGTTGGGCAGGGTATTATGTGAGCTGCTTCTCAGTAACAAGTCTGAGAGGTCTTAAACCCATTGTCTGCAGGAGCCAGGCAGTTTCCATCTCTGAGTGAACAGGCAGGACGTGAATCAGTAGGGAGGAGTAGAGCCAGGGGAAGAGACCCCTGAACAATTGCCACCTTCAACAGGGGAAGTTTCTGATTCAGCTCCAATTGACCCCTTATGGTAATGAAACTGAGTGCACCAATCAGCATTTCCTCATTTTTTTAAAATAAGACAGAAATGCAAATTTTTATGGGAAATATCCCAATTTAAAAAGATAACATCAAAAGCCCAATATTGTAAGTCATACTGGATGTGTACATCAGAAGAGGTTTGTGACCAGATACACCTCAGGTGACTGTAGAATATGTCTTTCACCACATAATAGAGTACTGGTCTTGAGTATAGGTCTTTTTTCTACCTGATATGGCAACACAAAGGGGTGACACTACATCTAATGCATTTTTATGTACTCATCGCTTATAAAAATGACTTCCACAAATAATTCACTACAAAAACTTACTTCATGATAAAAGATACTGATGAATTTCAGTAAGAACCAGATAGTAAGGCAGACTCCCTGTGTTCTGCACCGGGTCCTGAGCAGGTCACCACTGTGCCCATGTTGACATAAGAACCTCAAGAGTGAAATAACTACATTTACCACAACAGAAATATAGGAAGGTAGTGAAAAAATGTCACTTACTTTTGTTGGAAGGTTATATGATACCATTGAAGGGTCTAATTTCAGGTTTCTAACCTACAAGTTGGACCAGAAATTTAACATCTGTTTGTAGGAGGTCTGCCCCACTGGGATCTGTCTCGTCTCTCCACATTTTCCTTTAAATGACACCACATGATTATTGTGTGCAGAGTATCCACAAAGGCTTCTCCCTGGGTGTTTTCAAGTTATGCTACTTCACAGAAGTGAACAAAACTCAAGCCAGTGTTAAAACAAGTCAAAGTGATTCCAAAAAAGGGGGAGCCAAAAAAACAAACCTCAAAGATATGTCAGAAACTACTACATACCTTCAGGATTTTAAACAAGAAACTCAGAGCTCAAGTCAGCAGCACAGGAAAGTGATGAGAAAGGGAACTTTTGGCTGAAATGGAACCAAGGAGATCATGCAAGTGAGAGGGCCCTGGGATTCTCCTATGCCAACAGCCCTCCGGCTCTATTTGTTCTGAGAAATAGGCTTGTCTTTCTGTCCCTCAGTGTCTGCCCCAAGTTCAGTTAAAACCAAAGGCCATTCCACAGCCAGTTTGTGGTTTTCGTCAACAGAAAGCAGACCCATGAGCAGAGCTCAGTCCTGTGTGGACACTGGTAATTAGAGTTGAACCATGTAAGTAGCAGCCAGCTGTCCTTGGGTATGTGTTGATCAGCAATGGATAAAACAAGAGGCTCATTGCACATTGGACCATGTGCCAATCTGTGGGTTTCTTCACATCTTAGACTCAGACCCCTCCAAGCTCTGCCAGCCCCACCCACAGGAGCTGCTTTATATCTCCAGTCCACAGGACAGGGGAGACCAGCTGCTCCTGAATCCCAGGACAACCAGCTGGATTTCTGCTCAGAGCAGCCACAGCAGAGACTGGGTAAGTAAATGAGCCTCCTAACCCAGAACAGGAGGAACCAATGGGACAAAAACTGTGGGAGAACTGAGCTGAATTAGTGCCCAAAACACAAGACAGATTTGGGACAGCTGAAGGGGAAGGACATAGAACCTCGGTTCACTACAGGGCACCTGCAGAGAGAGAGATGAGAGGGTTGTCACTTATGGGGCAGGGAATCAGAATATTTTTCTCTTTTTACAGGAAACATGGTTCCAACACAGTGGAAATCCCAGCTTTGTCTCCTGCTGCTGGGGCTCTTGGGAATGACGATCTTGGTCCATGCCCCACCTCCTGGTATAACCCCAGCTCAGTGGTTTGTAATTCAGCACATTAATATGACCAGCGATGTATGCAACATCGCAATGCGGGCAATTAACTTCTATAATCGTCCTCCAAGGATATGCAAAAATGAAAATACTTTTCTCAACACAACTACATTAGCTGTTGTAACTAATCTTTGTCATACTCCTAATATAACCTGTTTCAGGCAAGGCCGTAATTGTCATAGGAGCCCAGCTGCAGTGAATGTTACCTACTGCAACTCCACAGGACAGGCTCAATCTTACTTGCAGTGCCAATACCAGCAATATTTCGTGCTGAAGAACTACAGCATTGCCTGTGACAATACAAATGTTCCGGTCCACTTCGATAGACTCTACTAAACCTGGGTCAGCCCTCTGTGCCAAGCTTCTGTGCCAGCCCCACAGTCACAGCCACCATCTCAGACCACATTCCACCCTGGATATCAGCATCAGCCCACAACCCCTTTTACTCTCCACTGAGCTGAACTCCTGTGCACCTGCAATAAACTTCTCTGCAGAATCACCTACACATCTGTGTGCATCTGTTTCTGCCCCTCCGTAGTCACGTAGACACATCTCATCCAGATCACTTTTTCTTCCTCTAATACTCGATTTGAGGGAAATAGAGAGACACGAGGATAACAGGATTCTTGTAAAATAAAGCAACTCAAGAGTTTTCTCTCCCTCCCTCGCTCTCCTTTCTTCCTCAAGTTGAAAACCTGAAGCATCAACTGATCTGCATATTTACACCCCAGGAGATAAATGGCCCAGTTGAGTAAGTGGAAAGCAAATGTCTTTGATTCTGTCTGACTAATGAGTAATAAATTTTCCATAATATATGTAAACTTTTGTTGTTTTTTTTTTCTTTTTATTAATCATTGTTCATATACAGTTTTCTCCTTTTTACTCCCAATCCAGTTCCCCCTCCCACCCACCCCCCTTCCCTCCCATTACCACCCTCCCCTTAGTCTATGACCATGTGTCCTTTAAGTTTGTTCCTGTGAACCCTTCCCACTGTCCCCTTAAATTCCCTCTTCTCTCCCCTCCAGTCACCATCAGCCTGTCCTCTATTTCAGTGTCTTTGGTTACATTTTGCTTGTTTCTTTGTTTTGTTATTTAGGTTCCTGTTAAAGGTGAGATCATATGGTATTTGTCTTTCACTGCCTGGCTTGTTTCGCTTAGCATAATGTTTTCCAGCTCCATCCACGCTGTTGCATAGGGTAGGAGCTCCTTCTTTCTTTCTGCTGCATAGAATTCCATCGTGTAAATGTACCATAGTTTTTTGATCCATTCATTTACTGATGGGCATCTAGGTTGCTTCCAGCATCTAGCTATTGTAAATTGTGCTGCTATGAACATTGGGATGCATAGGTTCTTTTGAATTGGTGTTTTAGTATTCTTAGGATAGAGTCCCAGTAGTGGAATTGCAGGGTCAAAAGGCAGATCCATTTTTAGTTTTCTGAGGAAGTTCCATATTGCTTTCCATAGTGGTTGTACCAGTCTGCAGTCCCACCAACAGTGCACTAGGGTCCCCTTTTTCTCCACAACCTCTCCAACACTTGTTGTTTGTTGCTTTGTTTATGATGGCCATTCTGTCTGGTGTGAAGTGGTATCTCATTGTGGTTTTAATTTGCATCTCTCTGACAGCTAGCGATATTGAACATCGTTTCATGTGTCTTTGGATCCTCTGTATGTCCTCCTTGGAGAAGTGTCTATTCAAGTCCTTTGCCCACTTTTTAATTGGATTCCTTGTCTTCTTAGAGTACAGTCGTGTAAGTTCTCTATATATTTTGGAGATTAGACCCTTGTCTGAGGTGTCATTGGCAAATATGTTTTCCCATACAGTTGGTTCTCTTTTAATTTTCATACTGTTTTCTTTAGCTGTGCAGAAGCTTTTAATTTTGATGAGGTCCCATTTGTTTATTCTTTCCTTTATGTCCCTTGCTCTAGGGGACACGTCATTAAAAAAGTCTCTTCGTGAAATATCTGAGATTTTCTTACCTACGTTCTCCTCTAGGACTTTAATGGTGTCATGTTTTATATTTAAGTCTTTTATCCACCTTGAATTAATTTTTGTATATGGTGTAAGTTGGTGCTCAAGTTTCATTTTTTTGCACGTTGCTGTCCAGTTCTCCCAACACCATTTGTTGAAGAGGCTATTTTTATTCCATTTTATATTGCTGCCTCTTTTGTCAAATATTAATTGACCATGGAGACTTGGGCTTATTTCTGGGCTCTCTGTTCTGTTCCATTAGTCTATGTGCCTGTTTTTATGCCAGTACCAGGCTGTTTTGATTACAGTAGCCTTGTAATATAGTTTAGTGTCGGGTATTGTGATCCCTCCTACTTTACTCTTCTTTCTCAATATTGCAGCAGCTATTCGGGGTCGTTTATAATTCCATATAAATTTTTGAAGTGTTTGTTCTATGTCTGTGAAATATGCCAATGGTACTTTAATAGGAATTGCATTGAATGTGTAAATTGCTTTGGGTAGTATGGACATTTTGATGATATTAATTCTTCCAATCCATGAACACGGTATATGTTTCCATTTGTTTGTGTCTTCCTTGATTTCTTTCTTCAGTGTTGTGTAGTTTTTCTGAATACAGGTCTTTTACCTCTTTGGTTAGGTTTATTCCTAGATATTTTATTTTTTCTTTTTGCTATTTCAAATGGGATTTTTTTCCCTTGATCTCTGCTTCTGCTGTTTCATTGTTGGTGTACAGAAATGCCTTTGATTTCTGGATATTGACTTTGTATCCCGCTGTTTTGCCAAATTCATTTATTAGGTCAAGCAGTTTTTTGGTAGAGTCAATAGGATTTTCTATGTATACTATCATGTCGTCTGCAAACAGTGATAGTTTTGTTTTCTCCTTTCCGATTTGGATGCCTTTTATTTCTTTTTTCTTGTCTGATTGCTGTGGCTAAAACTTCCAGTACTATATTGAATAGAAGTGGTGAAAGTGGACAGCCTTGTCTTGTTCCTGATCTTAATGGAAAAGGTTTTAATTTTTTGCCCATTGAGAATGATGTTGGCTGAAGGTCTCTCATATATGGCCTTTATTATGTTGAGGAATGCTCCCTCTATTCCCACTTTGCCGAGTGTTTTTATCATGAATGGGTGCTGTACCTTATCAAATGCTTTTTTCTGCATCAATTGATATGATCATGTGGTTTTTGTCTTTGCTTTTGTTTATGTGATGTATTACATTTACTGACTTGCGAATATTGAACCATCCTTGCATCCCTGGAATGAATCCCACTTGGTCATGGTGTATAATCTTTTTAATGTATTGTTGGATGCGGTTTGCCAGTATTTTGTTGAGGATTTTAGCGTCAATGTTCATCAGTGATATTGGCCTGAAGTTTTCTTTCTTTGTTGTGTCTTTATTTGGTTTTGGAATTAGGATGATGTTGGCCTCATAAAAAGAGTTTGGGAGACTCCCATCTTTTTGGATTTTTTGGAATAGTCTGTGAAGGATAGGGGTTAGCTCTTCCTTAAATGCTTTGTAGAATTCTCCTGTGAAACCATCTGGTCCCGGGCTTTTGTGTGTTGGGAGTTTTTTGATTACTGCTTCAATTTCTTTTGTTGTTATTGGTCTGTTCAGACTTTCTGCTTCTTTTTCATTGAGTTTTGGAAGATTATATTTTTTCTAGAAAGTTGTCCATTTCATCTAGGTTTTCAAAATTTTTTGGCATACAGTTCTTCGTACTAATTTCTTACAATCCTTTGTATTTCTGTGGTATCTGTTGTAATCTCTCCTCTTTCATTTCTGATTGTGTTTATTTGGGTCTTTTCTCTTTTTTTCTTGATGAGTCTGCTTAAAGGCTTGTCCATTTTGTTTATCTTTTCAAAGAACCAGCTCTTGGATTCATTGATCCTTAGAATTGTGCTTTTAGTCTCTATATCATTTAATTCTGCTCTGATCTTGGTTATTTCCTTCCTTCTGCTTGCTCTGGGCTGTCTTTGTTGTTGTTCCTCGAGTTCTTGTAGACGTAGGGTTAGGTTGTTTGTTTGGAAAGTTTCTAACCTTTTTAGGTGGGCCTGTATCGCTATGAACTTCCCTTTCAGGACTGCCTTGGCTGTGTCCCATAAGTTTTGGGTTGTAGTGAGTTCGTTTTCATTTGTTTCCAGAAACCTTTTGATTTCTTCCCTAATATCATTCTTGACCCATTCATTGTTTAATAGCATGCTATTTAATCTCCATGATTTTGAGTGTTTTTTGGTTTTTTTTCCCTTCGGGTTGGTTTCTAGCTTCAGTCCCTTGTGGTCTGAGAAAATGCTTAGTATGATTTCAATTTTCTTGAAATTCTTGAGGCTTGTTTTGTGTCCTATCATGTGGTCTATCTTTGAGAATGTTCCATGCACATTTGAAAAGAATGTATATTTAGCTTCTTTTGGATGGAGGGCTCGGTAGATATCAGTAAAATCCATTTCATCAAGGGTATTGTTCAATGCCACAATATCTTTGTTGATATTTTTGTTTAGAAGATCTGTCCATTTTTGATAGTGGGGTGTTAAAATCTCCCACTATAATTGTGTTGCTGTCCATATCTTTCTTGAAGTCCTCTAAGATTTTCTTTATGTATTTTGGTGCTCCTATGTTGGGTGCATATATATTTACAATATTTATGTCTTCTTGATGGATTCTTCCCTTGAGTATTATGAAGTGACCTTCTGGGTCTCTCTTTATGGACCTTTTTTGGAAGTCTATTTTGTCTGATATGAGTATTGCTACCCCAGCTTTTTTTTCTTGACCATTTGCTTGGAAGATTTGTTTCCAGCCCTTCACTTTCAGCCTGTGTAGGTCTTTTATCCTGAGGTGGGTCTCTTGTAGACAGCAGATATGTGGGTCATTTTTTCTTATCCAATCAGCTATTCTATGTCTTTTGATTGGAGCATTTAATCCATTTACGTTTAAGGTTATTATTGATAGGTACTTATTCATTGTCTTTTATGTATGTGTGTTCCTCTCTCTCTCTCTCTCTCTCTCTCTCTCTCTCTCTCTCTCTCTCTCTCTCTCTCTCTCTCTCTCCTCCTTAAAGCAGTCCTTTTAGAATCTCTTGCAGAGCTGGTTTGGTCGAGGTGTATTCTTTTAGACTTCTTTTGTCTGAGAAGCTTCTCATTTGGCCTTCTATCTTGATCGAGAGCCTTGCTGGGTATAGTAGCCTTGGTTGCAGACCTCTGGTTCTCATTACCTGAAGTATTTCTTGCCATTCTCTTCTGGCTTGAAGTGTTTCCATTGAGAAGTCAGCTGTTAGCCTTATTGGGGCTCCCTTGTATGTTATTTCCTTCTTCTCCCTTGCTGCCTTTAAGATTCTCTCTTTGTCTTGAAATTTTGTCATTTTAATTATGATGTGCCTTGGGGTGGGTCTCTTTGGGTTCCTCTTGATTGGGACTCTCTGTGTTTCCTGGATTTGTGTGACTTTTTCTCTCGTCAAATTAGGGAAGTTCTCCTTCATTACTTGTTCAACCAGGTTTTCAATCCCTTGCTCTTCTTCTTCACCTTCTGGTATCCCTATTATACGGATATTATTGCGTTTCATATTGTCTTGCATTTCTCTTAATCCCTCCTCATTCTTTCTGAGCCTCTTTTCCTTTTCTTGCTCTTTCTGGATGCTGTTTTCTACTTTGTCCTCCAGCTCGCTAATCCGATCTTCTGCTTCATCGATCCTGCTTTTCATTCCTTCTACTGTGTTCTTCAGTTCAGAAATTGTATTCTTCATTTCCTCTTGACCTTTGTTGAAAGTTTCTATTTCCTTTTTCATGTTTATATAGTTTGCAGTGAGATTGATGTAGTTTCCCTCTAATTTCTGAAAGCTCATTGTGAGTTCATTGAACTTCCTGGTAATCATTGTTTTGAACTCACTGTCTGATAGTTGGGTTGCCTCTATTTCATTTAGCATTTTTTCCTGAGGCTTCCTCGTTTCCCTTCAGTTGGGGGTTGTTTCTTTGTTTTCTCATTGTTCGTGGGTTTCTTCTTTGTTCTTTTTGTTTGTTAATTTGAACTGTTCTGGTTCCCTGTATTTATGGTGTGAACTTCTGTGGTAGAATTTTTGTGTGTTTCAGTGGTGCAATCTCCTTCGTGTATCCTGGTGGTCACAGCTTCCCCCTACTCTTTTTTTGGGATCAGTTGGAGGAGTAAGGCAAAATGGTTTAAAACAGCAAGATAGTATACTATGATATTTACTTTAGCAGCCAGTAGAGAAGAGATGGGTTATCCTTTGGCTCCTTATAGTGTAGCCGTGATCCTCCACCCCCCTATCCACGTTTTAGAAAGGATGGAAAGAAGGTAAGACTCTTACTGGGGACGAGAGGATTGTTAGTTGGATCTAGAAAGCTGTGAGGCTGTGGGAGGTCAGCTTCTAAGGTAGGGTTGGACTAAAAGATTAGTATATAGGAGTAGTGAGTAACAGAATAGAGACAACCCCCACAATAGTATAGTTCAGAAAATTGCAAAGTGGGCTGAGATCAGGTAGGGGTATTGAGAAGCATTTACAATTGTATAGACTAGGTCTTACTAGCAGTAATAGTAAAGTGACAGTCTTGTGGCAGAATCGATGAGGTCTAGATAACAAGAATAAAGAGTATAGAACCTTGAGAAGTGTATTAATGGAACGTAGATGAAGGATAGTAACTTATCAATATCTTGTGACTGAGATACCAGGGGGAACCTATCAAATGACAGTATAACCAGCCAAGCAAAGAAGATTATACAGAAAGAGAAAGAGTAGCAAAATATTATTAAAATAAAAAAATGTCGTAAAAAGTGAGAAAAAAGATAATACAAATTTACAGAAACTTGCAAGATTAAAACAAAAGGAAAGAAAAGCAGAAGATGTGGTGCAGGAGAGCTAAATTTGGAGTGGAAAGAATAATATTAGGTTGAATGGAAGAGAAACGTAAGGGATTGTGATATAAAAAATAATGAGAATTGAAAAAAAAGTCACATAAAACACAAGATAAAATCAGTCAACCAACAACAGCCAGAGAAACCAATAAAAACCAAACAAAACCAAAAAAACTAACAAACCAACAAACAACAAACAAACAAAAAACCTCTTGTTGGTTTCTAACTGGCCAGACCAGTTTTTCTGATCTTGCTAGCTTCAGCTGGCTGAGGGGCCTTTGAAATGCTTCTCTCTCTCACAACCAGAACTCAGCAAGTCTGTCAGGTACCCGGGGTGCTCCAAGACACACTGGTGCGAGAGAGTGTCTTCCCGATGAAGGTGCGGGAGCCCAGCGGTTTCCAGCTCCGTGTTCCCCGCCAAACGGCTCTCCGACGGAATGTTGGCACCTTTCCCGGCTCTCCGGTTGGGCTGGCTGGAAATCTCTGGGCCACCACTGAAGGAACGCGCCAAGCCCCTCGTCCCTCCTGGGATTGCAGCGCGCGATTCCTGCCTCCCTATGGGGCGCGAGCCGAGCGCGGCCGGCTTGTGCTCACTACCGCTCTGCACTTCCACCGGGCTAAAGATGCCCCTGGTCCTGTTGGCTAGAGGCTCTCACTTCTCGGCCTCTGGGCGGGATTTTATATTCCCTGGGCGATTTTTTTCTCAGTCCAACTGGCCAATCTGTTCCTTCTAGCAACCCGTTCTCCCCTGGAGTTCTAAACTTTTGTTGTTAAAAAAAAAGTAAAGTTCTGGGTGATGTAGCTCAGTGGATTGAGCTCTGGCCTGAAAACCAAAGGCTCAGTGGTTCAATTCCCAGTCAGGGCACATGCCTGAGGTGCAGGCCAAGTCTCCAGTGGGGCAGCCTGTAAAAGGTAACCACACATTTATGTATCTCTCCATCTCCTTCTCCCTCCCTTCCTCTCTCAAAAAAATAAATAAATAAAATCTTTTTAAAGTAAAAATTTGCCATATTTAATGAGACAATAACAGAAAAACAAAACTATAACCTCAAAGAGAGTTTTTCTGCATGAGAGTGTATCAATTCCACAGATATTAGTGGTTTTACTAGGGATGAGTCCAGGGAGGGAAGCAACTATGGAATGAGATCACTCGTTCAGGTAGTCCAAGGGCAGGTTCTAGCCCAGCCTGGAGAAGAGAGGAAGTCTTCCCTGGCAATTTCTGTATTCTGGTAAAGGGCCATCTGCTCCCATGTTGCATGGAAGGGCAGGGAGGAAGCCCAACATTGACATGTCTCACCAGGGTGAGGGCCCTCTTGCCCATTCTGGCCTCCACTGCTGTCCCCAAGGGGGAATCAGTGGCTCCTTCTCACTCAGGTCAGGAGAGGCCTAGGCTCCAGCATTAGGGGACTGTAGAGCCATGGAGACAAAGGCCAGATATTGACATCCCCCACCTGCTTTCTTCTCAAGGCTGCACTCAGGGCTCAATGAGGAACAGGAAAGAAAGCCCCTGAGAAACTGTGGTCAGCAGCAGCATTCAGGCGATTGCTTTGGTGAGAGTGGGTGGGGGGTGTTTTTTTGGAGTGTCTGACTTAGGTACAGCAGATGTGGCAAGTCATCGAATCTGCACTTCTGTTCCTGGTACTAGGAGTCCTGACCTCCATTTTCAAGGCCCTCTCAGAGAATGTCTCCATTGCAAGCACTACTCCACTATGGCTACTGCTTGCTCTTATTAGTACTACAAACAGCAGCTGCATTTCTGCATTTCCCCAAGAGAAGTCAATGGTGATGTTGCACCTCCAGGTGTGTTGTTCCTTGAAGCTATTGAACAGGGACCCTGGGTTGGAAAATTGCCATGCTCAACAGAATCCATTGACTTGAGGTAAAATAAGTCCTGGCTTAAGTATGTCCATTCTTCCTTTAGACACAGAACAGCAGAAGGAGGAGACTGAGCACAGCAAAGGGGGAATCACTATCTTGTGAAGGACATGATCACTTCTGTCATCAGTTCATATGACTTTTCCCATCTAGGATCTAGGACAAGCATCTTCCACACCTCAGGAGAGAGATAATCAACTACCCACCTGTCCGAAGCTCTCTCCACTTTGTATTTTCATCCTTTCCCTCAGTCATTTCCTCATTCATCCAGGACTATTGAACATGTTTTGTGTTCCAGGCACTATTACAGGTACTAATAATGCAAAGTGAACAAAGACGAGTTTCCTCTCTCATGGTACCACACTCTCCTGGGGCTACGTGCTAAACATATAAAGTTAACTTTCCTAGTGATAACTGTCAGGAAAAAGCAAGACAGCACCATGTGATGGCAACAGTTTGGATGTGTCATGGAAGTGACAGCAGACAGGAGGCAAGAAAGACCTGTGAAAGGGAACAAAATCTGAGCAAGATGAGAAGCAGTTGGTCATGCAGTGAGCAGAAGGAGAACCACCCCAGCAGAACAAAGAGGATGTTCAGAATCCCTAAGATAGAAGCAGGTTTACAGTTTTGGAAAGATAAACGCCTAGCCTAGTAGGACTAGAACATTAATAACCATGAGCATCAATAATGGAGGTAATGAGATTCAGACCCTTCAGGACTGAGGAGATCTGGGTAAAGAGAGTCTAACTGAGAATCAAATGAAGGGTTTAAATAGCACACTGACATCACCTGAGATTAGTCTGGCTGCTGTGCTAGAAATGAACTTCCTCACCCCTTCTCTGGCAAATAGCTTGTGGTGGAGTTCAGATCAAGATTCTATATCTTCCTGATTTCTCTTAAAGATCCTGACCCTCACTTGCTCCTTATAACAACATATGCATTCCTAAAATATATTAATTTTTTGTCTATACCTACTGCATTTGACTAAGAGGAATTAAAACACTGTTAGTTGTGAAAAGTCCTAATACATCAATAGTTCCAACATCCTCTTAAGAATGGCAGAAGAGAAAGAGGGAAAAAGGGCCAAATTCCCTAAAGAAAGAAGCTCTACACTCTTCTTCAGTAACTGTTCTCCTGTCTGACCCTCTTCTTCTCCATACATGCTTCTCAACTCTACCAAAAACTGCCTTTCATTCCTTGACATAGAACTTTCCCCTTTTTTCTAGTTGGAAGGAAGAGATGTATTGACTAGTACATATATCTTTTCTGTGTAGGTCTGTTCTTCTATTCTCATGTTTACATCATTTCTTTAAGCTCCTAAGTGTCTTATCTCCCTCTCTTATCCTAGAGCACAAACATTGTGGAAAGGTTTTACACAAGTAGTTGGATGATGAGCTGTAATGAATGCACATGGGAAACAGTGATTTCCTTGCACAAACTGTCTACAATGAGTCATTTTATGACATTACTTCACAAAACACAGTCTATGTATATATTTATGATTGTGGTATTGGGCTGTGATGTGACCTCAGCTAAAGAAATAGAATTCTCAGGACAAGAAGCTACAAGATTTAGTCTAGGTTTTCCACTACGTGGTTGTGTAATTTTGGAGGATCATCCCAACACACTCATCTTCCTCTACAAATAATGGGCTTGTGTTAAACGATGTTCCAGCCAAGATACCTTGAAGCTCGTAGAGTCTGTAAGGGAGAAATACTTTTCTGTGTGTAGGTATCTGTGTAATTGCAGAGGTGTGTATGTGTGGAATTTTGAGTACATATTTGTAAATTGTTTAATGACTTAAATTGGCTTTTTTATAAGATCCATGAATTTGATAGAAAAAGCATGACTAATTAAAAATAAATAATTACATATGCATAGTTTATTATTACTTTAAGACTCCACAGTAAAATTTAAATGTATTTACGGTTGGTCTGACCTTCATCCTACACTTGGCTGAAATCAAAAACTAGCACAAAAGCTTAAGGTGTCATTTCAGGAACCTAGGAGCAAGAGATGGTGAGACCACCTGGGTGAGTGGACCTGTGCAAACCCTGGAGAAATCAGTCACTCATCAAGTGCAAATTTATCAGATATGCCACAAACAGAAAGACCTTTTCTTCTTCCTTTAAACTGCCTCTAGTCTAGTAGAGAGGCAAGAGGACAAACCTTGTTTATCTGAAAAAGGAGCCACAGGTGAGAGGTGATACATAGAGCCCCACACTCAGGTCACCCACTCTGTCTCATTGGAATATTTCAGAACAGTTCCTTAGGACCAATAGCCAACCTTCTTTCACAATAAGTTATATGGCCAAACATAAACAGACCCATGAGTAACCCTTCTGCCAACATGCTTATGGGATGCCACATGTGAAAAACCTTCTATGACACAACAGTTTCTACTATAATCACCTGAGGAGCTTTTCATACTGTCAATTTTTGAGCTCCACTCCAGGTACACTGACACAGAATGTCTGGAAGTGGAGCTCAGGACTCAGCACTTCCAAATCTTTCTTCAGGTGGTTCTGACATGACCTGTCCCCAGCCTGGCATTTGGGGCCTACTTTTACCTGACCCTGTCTTCAGAAGCCTATGATAGTAATTGCTATGTCTTGGTATTGGGACCGTTTCAAGGTGAGAGAAAGTGGAGATGCCATTTGCCTTGGAGCCCAAGATCATTCTAGCTACAAAGACTTCAAATCAAGCCCCTATATGCCACCATAGGCCAGTGTTAACCTGACTTAATCATCACCTCAATACACACAACTGACGTACCTGTCATTAAGACATTTTCCCTTAAATAAAGGGAACCATAGTTGAGGGTTTGGCTGAGACCCTCTATGTCAGTGAAATGCCTCAGCCTCACTGCTATGCTACCTGTGCCTAGAACTCACCTAGGGCTTAGCAGATGTGCAATAATTTTTTTGAATAAGTGAAGAGAATAAATTGTACTAATTTTTTTGCATCATAAGTTACCACAAACTTATCAACTTAAAAACAATATACAGTTATTACCTCGCAGTTTCTGTGGGCCAGGAGTCCCGGCTCAGCTTAGCTGGGTCCTCTGCTCAGGGTCTTCCAAGGCTGCAGTCCAGGTGTTGGCCTGGTTATATTCTCATCTAAAGGCCCAGTTCAGGGAGAAGGTATTCCCAACTTTATTTACATTGTTGGCAGAATTCATTTCCTTGCAGCTGTAAGATCGAAGGCCCATTCTCTGGCTGCTTGTCAGGAAGGAGCCACACTCAGCTACTAAAAGCTGTCAACAATGTCCCATCCACTATCCCTCTCACAACCTGGTTGCCCTGAGGGTGAGACTACCTCACCTCCTCCACACACCCCAAGCTTCTGCCCAATATTCTACAGCAGCAGGAGTCAACTTCTCTGCCCTTGTCTCTCCTTTACTAAAAACTAGTAAGGATTCCAAAGAGCTTTGTGGAATTATATCTATTTATATTTACCATATTATATAAATTGAACACTGAGGAAGCTTTTTAATACTTGCTCATTAATTCATTTTAAAATAACATTAGCGGACCCATTGTATACAGACATGGAAATCATATTTTATGTAAAATAATTCAATTTTCAAAAACAAAAATTAACATGAAGAATGGCATTGTTTTACATTTTTGAAAATTTCTTAAAGTTTGCCTTAAAATACATAGCTGGATTGTCATATCCGTTTTCCAGTCAATCTATTGTATAATGTTATTTTGTTGAATTATATAAAGAAAACCCAGACTTTCACAGATATATAGTTGTATAGATTAGGACCTCATAGACATACCAAAAGGGTTTGGGGGACCATCAGGGTCCTTGGACCACACTTTGACAACTGCTTTACCAGAGAACAAGTAGTATACTACATTATATTGCAACCACCCCAAAAGGAACACACATATTAAGGATAAATAAGGGGAGCTAACAAACATCAAGTGTCTGTGCTGTGGTAAAACCACTTAACTCAGGTACTCAGAAGTATCATGTAACGATTATATATATATTTCTGTGTATAATCAATTAAAGTGGCAAAACAATCATTTTATTGCTTGTGTTTATAAACAGCCTCCACATTAAGGGAGAATGATAACAATTTTTGTGGATATAAAAGGTAGAGACCTTTAGAATGGAGATTAATTCATCTCTCACATTCTGAAAACACATTTTATTAGGGAAACAACATTATTACCTGGGGTTGGGGGAAACCCTGATAAAGCAGGTATTTCAGTTTGGATGATATGCCTGTCTTAGAGATGAGACTCTCTAAAGGCAACCTGGATGGGTAGAACTTCCCTAAATCCACAGTGCATCCAGCCTCCTTCTGAGAAGCAGCCCACCAGGAAGGAGAACTCACAAGCTTTGAGGGGAACACTGAAGGTTCTGCTACTGCCTGCCATTGTGTCACTATCTGGGCCTCAGGAAACTGCAGACAATCATACCAGCCTGACAGACTACTGTGAGAGTCAAATGAGTTCATTTAAATAAAGAAATTATTTTACAAACTTTCAATTTGCTCTAGAATAAGCTCCATGTGAATGCAAAAATGTTAGTTGTCCACCCTGGCACCTTAGCTTGTTCACCATATATAAAAATAGTTATTATTTTAACCCTCTCCAGCATTAAAAGACCAAAGCTTGATCCAACTGATACTGACTTTCTGGGTTCTCGCTGCAAGAAAAAAATAACTGGATAGTGCCAAAAATGTTCACTTTCCCCAGGCTGGTACAGTCATCCCACATGTGTGTGGAAGAGATTTCCATTGTCAATTCACAGCTCCTCCCACCTTACACTCATGCAAGAGCTTTAGAACATCTGGTCCTGAGAGTGCATGGAGTGACTTATCAGAGGCACATACACTGTACATAAATACATGTGGGTTTGATGTCACTGCTTTGTTCCAGGGTATTAATTCCAGCTTGTTTATACTAGTAAAAGTTCAGAAACAGAGCATCCTGAATATGAGACTGATTAAAGTGTCCTCACAACAGAATATAATGAAGCCATTTAACAGAGTGAGGTATTCTTGCTACTGGTGTGGAATATGTCCAAACATATTGCTAGCAGGAAAGAGGTAATGGTGTAAAACAGTGGTCCCCAAACTTTTGGCACCAGAGACCGGTTCTTCGAGGCAGGAGTGGAGTTGGTGAGGCAGACAGGAGGTGAAGCTCAGGCTAGTTCCTAAGAGGCCTCAGGCCAGGCCACTGCTGGTCCTTGGCGGTGGAGGTGGGGTTGGGGACCCCTGGTGCAGACCACTGTGTGTAAAATGTTACTATCTGCGGGGGGCGGTGGGGAGGAGAGGAGATAAACACACACACATCAATAACCTTGTGTGTGTGGCATACATAGATAAAGACTATGAAAGGGTAGGGGAAAACTGAATAATTACTGCTTTTGGAAAAGAAAGTCGGGGTCTGAAAGACGAGGGCCAGAGGAAGACATCCTTTTTACTCAGCTTGCTCTCAGTGTTTGAATGTATGTCTGCTACCTGCATGTACAATACCTCTGTATACACATAGAAAGGAAAAAGTCAGACTACCTTACTGTAGGTAGCCCTTTCTCAGTTGAGTAAGGAAGGGTCCCTGATAAAAGAAAGGTCAAACAATGAAGTTATGAAGTACAACTTAAAACTACCCTGGAGATGCAGCATAGATGTGATCTCGAACCCCCTACCCCTCGTTACAGAGCAAACAAGCAGTGCCTCAGATATCACCTTCTTCCTGGCTCTACCCTCCTTCCTCCTTTCTCAGGAGAATTCACGGTACCCTGTAGGCGCCCGTTGTTTAAAACCTTTGTTTATTTTCCTGCGGTTTCCCTCAGTAATTAAATGAGGCTTTTGAAAATTTGAGGTCATCTTCAAGAACCAGAAGGGTACATCCTGGTCCTAGTTGGTCCGCGCAGCGCCCCCTACCGGCCAGGACGGCGGCGGCCTGAGCCAGAGAAGAGGCAGAGAACCAGAGGAGGGTTGCAGGCCTCAGCCCGCCGCTCTCCCCGCAGTGCCTGGTTCTGAGCTGTGCTCCAGTCGGGGGTACTGTGGCTTAAAAGGAAGTGAGAGGCCCTCCAGACCCCCTCTCCAGGAGCCTGTGGCCCGCCTCCGCAGAACTGAAGAATACCCCTGTGGACACTGGGCGCTCAGGGACAGCGTCCACGGAGGGTTTTTTAGAGCGCCCGTGAGCACCTGGGACCGTGAGCCGGGAGAGAAACAACCCACGTTGAGAGCACAGCTTTCCAGCACAGATGCCGGCCAGGCAATCGGTGCCGCGCACACACACACACCCCATCTCTGGGCCTTCCTCCTCCCTCATTCCCACCCAGAAAGAAGGCGGGAGTTGGGGGGAGAGCAGGGACACCAGTCCAGAAAACTGCCCTGGAGCTCGGCTTGAGCCCAGCACAGGATTTCGCAGCAGCTCACGCTCTCTGCTGGCGGAAGGGAGCACTTACACAGAGCAGTCACTGAGGATCGCCTAGGGGGCCAACTTCTGCTGTGCTTTGTCACGGAGGGAAGAGGTAGACAGAGGGGCAGCTAGCTGGGGTCAGCGAGGGGTGCAGATTCCTGAGAGGCAGCACTGGAAAAATGAACTGAAATTCCTCACAGATAAAGAGGCGTTAGATCACCACAAGCACCTGCCCTACAGTGGAAGGGGATGCCTATACTAGCCACCCCGCCCTCCCCCTCCTGGAAACCAGAGTGGAGATATCAGTGGCACAAGCAGCTGTTAAGGGCTGTCCTGGAGTCCAAATCAGTCTGTGACCCTGACATTTCAGAATCTCGAGCAATGGCAATTGGGTCCTTGATTTGGGGACACTTATTCAGCAAACATTATTTGAGTATCTGTGTGCCATGTACTGTTAGAGGTACGTGGGAGTCATCAGAGAATAAAACAAACAGAGAGGAGACGGGAGGGGAGGTGAGGGGGGGAGGAAAGGTATAATAAATACATAAATTATATAGATCACTAGATGATAAGCTCTATGGAAATATATAACAGAAAGGGGGGGTGAGATGAAGCTATGGGTAGCATTTTTTAATAGGATAGTTAAAGTAAGCCGCCTTGGTAATGTGATGTTTAAGCATGAGCTGCCCAGATATTGATCTGGATGTTTCTGTGAAGGTATTTTGGGATAACATTAATCTTTAAATCAGTAGACTAAATAAGGAAATTGCTCTCCCTAATGTGTGTGGGCCTCACCCAGTCAGTTGAAGGCCTGCCTGAATAGAACAACAGTGCTGAGCCTGCCCTCAAATAAGAGAGAAGTCTCCCGCTTAATGGCCTTGAAACTGGGGTATTGGCTTTTCCCTGCCTTCTGACTCAAACATGATCTCATCATGGGTCTCAAGACTGCTGGCCTTCAGGCTGGCACTATACCACTAGTCTCCAGCTTACATGGAAATCTCAGGACATGACAGCCTCCATAACTGCATGAACCAGTTCCTTATAATAAATTTCCTTATATACACACATGTATACTCTCTGGTGAAATGTAAATATAGTGTGTGTACTTACTGCTCTTGTCACTTTAAGACTACCAAGGAAAACATTTAACTAGTCTATTGCAGGCAACATGCAAATCACTATTCCCCAGAGCTGTTTTTCAACTGAGGGAGAGAAAAGCTCAGCATAGAAGATTTTGGATGCTCTTATGCCTCTGAGACTTTCTAGCTATGAAGACTGACTAATTGGCTAATAAACTGGGGGGACATCAGTTAGTCTGTAAATATTAATGAAGTAGTTCCCGTCCTTGGCTATCTCTAGTAAGGTTTACCAACCCCTGGTCTAGTAAAAACACGAGAGGCCTAAAACTCATTAAACCTCAGAGGAAGCTTTGATGGGTGCTTATACAGCCTAAAATATCTCAGCACCATTTACAATTGTTATACCTATGAAGTATTGACAATAAATGCAAGGAGTGTTGGGAATGAACAAGGAAGTTACCACTTCTTTGGTGCACCTATTTCAAACAAGGCATTTTGGACTAAGCCTCACAAAAATCCTGTCTAGTTGGTAGCACTGTCTACACTTTCCAGTCTTCACCTGTGCTCAGGACTCAGGTGACCCACCCTCAGACTTCTTGTCTGAGGAATGCAAAGAATTTTACTATTTTTCTGGTAGAAAAGAAAAGACAAGCTCCTTGTCTGAGGCCACATGACTGCTGAATAGCAGAACTGTGAAGCAAAACCAGATCTGTCTTTTTTTAAAGCCCATGATCTGTAACAGACACTCTGGCTCATCCCTCTTAAGGGGACAATGTGAGGCAAGGAGGAGACTGAGATGGAGTAAGGGATGATGCCCTGCACAGGAAGACATTCTGGCTTTGGAAGAAGAACATATCTTAACAGTTAAGAAGCCAAAGTTTCCTCAGAAAAAACATCGACCTACTACAAATAGCAGCAGTGATGTCTGTTGTTGGGAAATGGGTGGAACAGCTCAGACTAAGACACGGGTCACAGAGGCCAGAGACCCAGGTATGCCTGGCTGTTTCCCTGGGGCTTCTCAGACATCAGGCATCCTGCACTATAGCCCCATTCTATCCGCATTGTTAACATACACTTTCATCAACTCACTTGTTCACACAGTTCTGTTCTATGCAATAATACACATGAAACCATGGATTCATTCCATTGCTCCTTCATTAACATCAAAACAAACACATAACAATGCACACATTTAATACTTATTCATATACTCCCTGACATCAGTCATATCTCAGAACACCAGTTGTCCACACTTCATATCCTTACAAACAGCTTTATCCTCAGCTTTAACTTGAAAAGTCCTACCCGGATAAATGCTTTCAGAGAAGAATGAAAGACCCAAGAGCAGAAGATAAAAATGAAGTCCAAAGCCAAATGTTGGGTCACAAATATCCAATTCTGTTCAAAAGAGAGGCTAAACCAAGCAGACTCTATATTCTCATGATTTTGGAAGTGTTTCTAATTGCTTGATAGAACTGTTTCTCGTATTTTTCATAAAATTAATGAAAGAATTCTGCAACCATGTATTTCTTTTTTGCTCTGAGTCCATGAGTAAAGTAGTACATTAAAAAGCTGATTTTACTATGTTGTACTGAATGTCAAATGTTATTGACTTTTTTTTATTTTTCAAATGCTCATTCCTCTGTCTCAGTTTTAGCGAGGGTCCTCGAGAAGTGGGGACCAATGAATGACCCAGGTTTCTGGTACACCTTAGTGGGACTCGGTGAAAAAAAGGGTGAAACCTTGTTTGGCACCTTTAGCTCACTGTCCACCTTTAGCTCACTGGGTGTCTATCAAAGAGCTAGAAAGAAGTAAAATTGTCTTCAATATACATGGTAGTTCCATTCCCAGCAAAGGTTTTCTTTTAAAATTATGACAAATATAAAGGAATTGGTTAGAGTCGAGGATCATTATAAGCTACTTTCTCATTCACATCCAAGAGAAGAGTCGTAAGTGGTAGGACATGCACCAATTCTTCACTTTTCAGGACCTTTCTACACAATGTTGCTGCACACTGAACACAACTGGCCCCTGCCCGAAAAATGCCAGTGCTGGCCCCACCCCATTCATTACAGCTTCCAAAATTACCTCTAGAACTTTCAAAGCCACAAAGTCACTGAAAATAATTGACTTAAAAGTATGATAAAAATGTATATCAAATTACTTTTCTTGTGCCATTAAGTGATTAGATAGGAATAGCTCAGAATGCATTTTATTCACATCATCATATCCTAGTTGTGTATATTTGATTTCATAAGTCTTGGTTTATTCTTAAGGCACTCTAACAATATTCAACTATTCACTCATTCAGGATCCACATTCCAACTTTTATGACAAAAGTTGCCTGGCCCTCCTCCAAGCACTGGAAATGCAAATTATGTACAAAGACAATTTGTGTCCTCCAGAGCTCCAGTCATAAGACTAGAGGCTCACAGGCAATTATGATACACAACAACATGTCAAGATCATAGGATTTTTTGATCCCAAAATAACACATTCCGGAGGTTGGGGGCTCAGGGGAGGTGGAGTGGACTATAAGTGATGATAGATGGAGACTAGACTTGGGGAGATGAACACACGATACCGCATACAGATGATGTGTTGTGGAACTGTGTACCTGAAACCTGTGTAATTTTGTTAGCCAGTGTCACCCCAATAAATGCAATCAAAGAAAAAAAATCAATTTAAAAAATGACTAGCAAATAAAAAAGGCCCTGTAACACACTGAAGTTAGTTCCTTTCTATTCCTCCTTAAATTGATGAAAAACTGGCAAGAGACACCCCTAGGAAGTGTCTGCAAGGCCTCCCCACAATAGCCCTCCTTGGTCAGGCCCAACCACTGGCCCGCTCCACCTTCCATATCTGTGCCAGTGGCAGGGTGACCACCTCTAATGCATCCCTGAAGCCTTTCCTCTACTTTCCTATTTCATTCCAGAAACTTAACCAAAGGGATCAAGATCTGCCTTTGTTCAAAGGCCTTCAGAGGAGATTCGTAGGAGGCTCCAGAAAGAATAAGGCAGACCTGAGAGACCAGGGAGAGACCAGCACACCAGCTGTCATTTGAGCTCAGGTTACTTAGCTCAGCCCACCCATCAAGTAAATTAACCTGCGCCATGTTATTACAACAGTCCTTCAAGTGATACCAACAAGCAATGTGTGTTGTCATTCCCGTAGATAGCTACTGCATTGTGAAATCCATGTGAAGAAGGTATTGGCAGTTGATGAACCTTGTTAGCAGCTTAAGGGCAGATATTGCCAGGGTGCCGTGGGGTGGAACAAATTGCAAATACTGGACAGTAAGATGACTTTGAGCAACCCTGTGACCAGTGTTCTCAACAGTTGTTCTTGCCACAATGCAGAAGACGTTTTCCTGTGACTTTATCTTACAATGTCCCTTGATTACAAATAATGGCATAATGAAGTTAGCTGATAATTCAGCTATGGCTGTGACACCGATGTGGTAATTAAATTAGTGAAAGTATAGAGTTCATAACTGGCAGGTTTTATTGATAATAAAGACAAAATCATACTGACAATTCGGTGTGATTTTATTAGAATGTGTATGTATGGGTTCTTGTTCGAGATAAACTGGTCCTCAGCCCAATCTTTCCTATCCATTAGAATCTATTTACTTGGATTAAATTTGGGGACAATGGAGGGCAGTTTAAAATTTGAGGATGGAATCTATAGTAGAAAGTACCAAAAAATGTGTTTGGGGATGTGCTCTGAACACAATTTAAAGAAGGAGGATGGTCAAGGATTAGGTAGAGTATTGGCAAGACCTCTCTCAGGACACTTAAGAAGCCTGATGCAAATGTCTACACGAGTCAGGCAGGTATCGTGACTGCGTAAACAGGCTGGGAGTCGGGAGGACTGGAGTCAGTGAAAACCTCCCGAGCTTTTGCCCCCTTAAGAAGAGGCAGCTGCTGCTCAGCTCTAGCTGATAGTTACATTGCGTAATGGTGGCTCAACGTGGCTACATTTTTGGCTATTTTAAGTTAAACCAGGAATCCAAATTTTCTATGTGAAAATCCCTGTTAGGAAAGGTTATCACCAACTCCAAAATTTATTTTAGAAAAAAACAAGTTAAAGAGCCCCCTGAATAAGCCAATCAGAGCAGGTCCTGGGCCAGATGTACCCCTATGACTGCAGTGTGTGGGCTTTGCCTCGTAGTATAAACACTGGAGAGCAGCTGTCTCTCCAGAGGAGCTACAATATACTTAATTCATTTTTACATTTTCATAACTATAAAAGTACTTCACTATGGTGTCTATAAAAAAACTTGCTTAATAACAAAAGGAATTCCACAAAACAAGATGACAAAAATGGCTAAAAGTAAACATAGCTCATTTACTCAGTATGTTCTAAAAACATGTGTTTCACATGCAATCATCATGACAGGGGTCCCTGGAGATGTAATAAATGAAGACCCCCTTCCACCTCTCACCTTCCAGAATGCATACTTTATTATGGAAATAACATAATTCCTATCCTAGAAAATAAACCGGATAATACAGAAATGTTATCCTGGATGATTGTTCCTTTTTATATTTTTTTTAGAGAGGGCAAAACATTGATTGGTTGCCTCTCTTGCACCCTAAACTGGGGACCTGGCATGCAACCCAGGCATGTGCCCTAACTGGAAATTGAACCAGTGACCTTTTGGTTCACAGGCCAATGCTCAACCCACTGAGCCACACCAGCCAGGGGACTGTTCCTATTTTAGAGATGAAGAAACAGAGGCAAGAAGAAAAAGATTTGCTATAAATATACTGTGTACCCCAGTTCCCTCTAAGAGGCAGCCGGAAATAAATGGGAACACTCCAGCTCTTAAGGGAGACAGCCCTGGTTCTGCCACTGCTGTTTGTTAACTACATGGGCCTCTGTTTGCTTATCTACCTTGTGGGTTGTTGTGAGGGTTAAATGAATTAATTTAACTAAAATGCTTACCCCATAGCAGTTGCTTAAAACTGAGAGCTTGAAATTTGTTCTAAAATGCTCTATATTTTCTAAAATGAATTAGTTATCCTTACTTGTGAAACTGGAAAAGTTCATGCTGCCTGTCACCACCAGAACCAATAAACAGAGACAGGGATTGAATCTTTATGAGCACTTTATTTGGATGGCTGATGATCTGAGAAGACAGCAAGTTCTGTGCCCTAAAACGGACCCTCAACCCCCAGTACCAGGCCACACAGCAGGAGGTGAGCTTGATGTAATGAGCTTGGATCATCCCAAAATCATCTCACCACCACCCTACCCCCATCCATAGAAAAAAACTGTCCTCCACGAAACTGGTCCCTGGTGCCAAAAAGGTGGGAGACCGCTGCCCTAAAGGACTATCTTACATTTCATTCCAAGCCAGTCTCTTTTTTTTAGGAGAAAAAAAAGTGTAGGTAAGGGGTTTGGAATTCAGGAAAAAGGTTAATCAGATAAAAACCGCAGTCCAGCAATTTCCCTAGCATACTTTCATCTGTTGACCAGTGATTCTTAACCTGTGTCCAGGCAGAGGGACGGCTCTCCCCAGAGCACAATGGCTCAGACGCCATCTTGATTGCTTGCAGTCTTCCTGGGGCACAAAGGTCAAATGGCTTGTAGTCTCCTGGAACCAGGGTGGGTCATACCTTCAGTTCCTGTGACAATAGCTTTTATGCACATTAATTACTAAGCTTATTACTATGACTTAAAACTAAAATTTTCCCACTCTTGAGTTTCCCCATCACTTGTACCGAAGTTTATCTAACACATATAAACAGGTATCACCCTGGCCAGATGGCTCAGTTGGTTGGAGAATCCTCTGGTACACCAGAAGGTTACAGGTTCCATCATCCCCGGTCAGGGCACATATACAGGTGGCAGGTTCGATTCCCAGTCAGGGCGCACACACGAGGCAACCAATAGATGTTTCTCTCTCACATCTCTCTCTCTCTCTCTTTCTCTCTCCCTTCCTATCAAAACATATCCTAAGGTGAGGATTTAAAACACACACACACACACGTATTACTTTCACACTCTCCAGTAGTAAAAGATCAGAACTTTGAAACAATAATGCTGACTTCTATGTACAAAGATGGTACTGGAAATGTTATAAGGAAAAGATTCTACTGGTCATGTTATATGCTGAAAAATAATACCCTCTCGGACTTCCTGGGAGCCAGTGATACACATGTGATCTGGAAGATTTGGCATTGCCTTCCTGCAGCTTCCCCCATCCCACCTACGCAGGAGCTTCAGTATGTCCGGTTCTAGGAACACTGGTAGTGCCTGGGAGTGAGCTTCTCACCACCTAAAACACAGGGTTTATTGTTGCTATTTTGGTCCAGGATATACATTCCAGCTTGTTTATAGTAATAAAAGGTTGGAACAAACTGGAAAAGACCGTGACTATCCCCAGGGCAACAGGGAGATTGAGACAGAGCTTGGGAGACCAGTTCACTGCAGAAGGGTAAAAACCTTGTGCTTTGGGAGACGATCTGTAATGTGATATTTAAATCTTATGTGTCTACTTCTCGCTTGTTCTCTTGGGGGCTTAAAAAGACTTTTAAAAGATAAAGCAGGTTTCAGCCTTGCTAAGCAGAACCAGGAAGGAAAGTTCTGGGGATTTGTCGGTTCAGGGGAGCTAGCACCATAGCGCCCTCTGCCTTCCAGTGTAGCAGTGGCGCCTCTGCGGGAGAAGAGAGTGGAACCATCAAGTTGCTGTCCGCCGGAATCGGGATCAAGGTCTTCAGGAATTTTCTTAGAGCAGCTCCTGAACAAATTGGCTTCATAACTCAGAGGGCATCAGGGCCCCACGAAGTACATGCTACCATCCCACACTGTGCACCTAATAAAGATTCCCCAGGTGAAAGGAGAAATAAGGAAAAGCTGGAAAATAAGCAAGTCAGTTCAGGATGTGTCAGGGGCCCTGCGCTCATCTGGCACCAAGGGCAGCTATACTCGGAGGAGACAGAGGCTCTTCTCCCTCGGTTCATCTCCTCTAAGATCTACTACGGAGACATCATCTTATCCCAAAGTATCTTTGATCCTCACCTAATTGATTCTCAGTAATTGCCATAACTTACATTTGTAAAGTGGTTTAGGGATTACAATATTTTTTTCATCTGATTCTACCACAGACTTGTAAGTTAAGACAAGTATTTTTACAATCCCATTTTGTAGAGATAACTGACTCTCAGAAAATGTCCATGACCTGCCCAAAGTCAAAAAGCCGAGAAAGAAACAGCCTTGAATAATGGCAAGCCCTTCAAATTATCCATAAAAATAAAGTCCCCCAAGATTAGAAACCTGTTTCAGCCTACAAACTAAGCAAGCATCAACAGCCTCCTCTTTGCCTTGCACTTTATACCTAATTTATAACTATCCCACCTGGGCCCTTACCCACTCCTGCTTTCTCACTCTTCTCCCCAGTACCACAGAAGAGTCACCACAGCTACCTCTACTCCTCCAGGGCACATCCTCACATTCATAGTCTTGGCTTCGGCCATGAGGGCCCAGTTTACTAGGCCCTGGGCTGAGGACCCCACAGAGTTAGAGTTGGGGATTCTGCCACTGGGGAGGGGTTGTGTTCCTCCTCCTAAGGTACTATTATTCTAATGCCCAGATGTAGGGAGGAACTGGATATGGTGAGCCTGAGTAGGGTACTACCCCATTATCTTTCAGGGATGAAGGTTGAGACTTTCAGTCCTAACACTCAAATAGGACCTCAAGCAATGGGTGGGGAGACAGCACAGCAGGAGCCCAGTGGTCCTTGGGGAAATCAGACCTATGTATGGCCTGGAGAGTGAAGAGAAGCAAATAGAAGGAAGTCCCTACTCCTGGGCTCCCTGAATAAGTGTCTCCACTCCCTGAGCCTCCTTTTTGCTACAGGTCATATGAGGAAGGGATCCTGTGCCCATCCAGAAGAGCAGTGGCTGAGGAGGAGCAGAGTTTAAGTAGAAAGTATAAATCCTACACCAGCCTCCACCCTGACTGCTCTCCCCAAGATCTACTCCCCCTCAGTAGCCCTGTGGTTCTCTAACTTGAAGCTAGTATATCAAAGGGCCTGGGGAAAATAGTATCCATCATTTTCCAGTAAGGAAGAGGTTCCTGAAAGCTGGCTGGAAGGAAGGGAAGAGGACCTGAGGAGCCCTTGGTGGTGGGGAGGGGAGAGCAGGAGCTGAGATCTGAGGAAAAGAACGGGTTCTGCTGAAGTGGCCTCTCTCAGGCCCTCCCAGCTTCCATGAAGAAAAAACCCTGACCCCGAGTACTCTTTTCTTTCCGGCACCAGCGCTAGAGTTTTGGTCTCAAGATTTTTTGCCACAGTCCACACTCTGGAACAGCTCTCCAAATGCCTCACTAGCCTTATACACTGCGGCCTGAATCACCCCTGTGGCTCACCAGTCTTCATTTTATTTATTTATTTTAACTTGACCCCTTAGCCCTGCCTAGCCCAACCTCTCAACCCTGCCTCCTGGGTTCCCCTTCCTCCTGGGTTCAGGGCTTCCCCTGTGATTCTGACCTCATTCTGATCTGCCACAAACCCATAAACAGGAATCATTGTTTCTCATCTGGAAAATTGAAGTGTTACTAAAAAGATACATATTCATTTATGATGCAATGTCCACAGCAAATGCTAACTAAATTTTCATGGGATGAAATGGGGCTGCCTTGGTGAAAGGAAGGTTCCAAAACTAGGCTTCTCATCCATCTGGCCCTTTACAACATGGCAGGGTGATGACTGGGCTACTCCTATTTGTAGAGCTCTCCTGATTGTCCCAGCCCCTGCTCTAGTGTCAGCATGGCTCAACACTAGAGAGGGCTTTCTCCCATGTGCTGCTTACCTGAATGCCTTTGGGACTAATGGGGTCAATGCAATTGTAACCCATTCAGCTTGTCCTGTTTTTAGAAGAGATGGCATGTAAAAACTAACTATATGTTGACTCTTTTTAGTGTTGTAAAACTTTCCCTTTTCCAAGACTTTTCTTTGAGCTTTTCCTGTAAGTTATAATTCCTAAGCTATCAGTCATGTCTGCTGACCATCTCTGGTTCTTCTAAAAGATCCTCCCACCTCCTTCTTAGCAATGCTGGTAAGCAGAAATAAGTCCATTCCTCTCTGGAGACATTAGAGTATGTCCCCATTACTTCCTCCTGTGCTGTGGCCTAACACTCTCTTCTGCCAAGGTAGCCGGGGGGACCCTTGCCAGATGAAGAGGCTATAGAGAAGAAAAGGGATCATGCAGGTGCTGCCTGTCCTCTGCTTATGACACCAGCTGCCAGTCTCTTCCACACAAGAAGTCATTTCTGCTTCTTCTTAGGGGCTCAGGATCCTGAATCCCTGCGAGGTGGTAAAGGGACCCAGGGAGCACAGCTCCTGTTTGCCAGTTGCTACCACAGGGGTGCTTGTGACCAAGGTGGCATGGTTTACCAATGTCTTATCCTGAGGAAGGGAAGAGACAACTTTGTACCTCTAGACAGAAAATAAAAACCAGAGTCAAGGGAAGGAAACCAAACGTGTGAAATCTTTTTCTAGAGTCATCCTGGGGAATGGTTGAATGACTTCCAGAAATCCCTTCTAGGCCTGTTATGTAATCTTGGTGAACCAGGCACAGTCACCTCCAGGACTTGCTCCAGGACTTGCTCTGGCTGTGCCTGAAACATCTGTCCCCACTTGGTCTTCTAGGGAATTTATTATCTATCCTTCCAGATTCAACTTGGTGTCATCTCCTGGAGGAAACCTTTGCTGTCCCTTGCCATGAACTCCCTAGACCTGCAGTTAGTCACCCCCCGCAATCTTTCCTTCTCTTCTCACTTCTGTACTGTTATTATCTAATTATAGGTGTGCTTCCCCCCAGCTGACTGTCAGTTCCTAAAGGGCACAATCTACAACATCAGTTGCTGATGTCTCCACCTAGAATGCTGTCATATGGAAGGAACTTTGTAAATATTCATAAAATAACAAAAATGGAGTCATTGACAAAAAGACATGAACATCCTTTTGTCTCTTGACATATTGCAAACTGTCCTCCAAAAAGTTTGCATCTGTTTACAATGCCATCTGCTATGCATATGAGGCAGGATAGTAAAAAACTAGGAAAATTCCTTGACAAATAGAATAGGGAAACTGAGACAGACAGCTGAACAATTTACAGCCAGATACAGGTCACCTCCCTAGAGATGACATCTAAGCTCAGTAGTATCTCAGCTCCAGGCCCAGAAAAGCAGCAAAACCAAGTGGGCGAAGCCAGGACCTGCTGCAAAGACAAAGGACCCCGTGCCCTGGCACTAAGACCAAGACCCTGAAAGAGCACACCTGGAGAACTGACGAATTCTCCGCTGAAACCCTCCCCTGAGACCTCCCTGAGATTCCTGCCAGCAGGAGATAAATACCTCAAGACAAAGGACCCAGTCTGAGTGCTTTCCCTCTGGTGAGCAGCCTGAGCGGTTCCCTGCCCTACCCCCACCTTCTTCACCCGAGGCACGCGTCTCTTCAACTCTAAAGGTCCCCACAAGACTTGCAACCAGGGGAGAGATGGGCAGAGTCAGCTCTTCCAGGGCTAATCCCCTGATTACCCTGTCCCCAAGGCCCTCTTTTCCCAGTGAGTTAAGGCAGCCCAGCCTGGGCTTTCTTTCCTGTTGTTTCCTCCATGCTGTTCCATTCCACAGCTTTAGTAAATATGCCCTCATAGGCATCTGGATTTGGGTTGTGAAATTTTTCCTATACAAAGTCAAGAACCCACTCACTACCGGCTGGCCCTAGGCAGAACTGCTCAGTGCCAGGTCCCCTGTTCAATAACACAAAGAGTATAGGTCTCATGGCTATTTTATTAGGAGAAACTGTGTCCTAATATTTTAACATGTATTTCTTTACTAGTGAAGTTAAATAATTTCCCCACAGTTAATTTCACTAATTATAATCTTCTATCAGGAATTGGCTCTTTATATTCCAGTAATCATTTTCTGACAGCTTGCCAACACTACAAACAAATTTCTTTCTCCACTGCCTGCCCCACCTCCCCAAGCAAGGAGCCGCAAATTGCTTTCTTCCTTTAGGCAAGTTGTTAAATGAAAGGCTTTTTTCCCCTAAATTCTGTAGATCCATACTGAAGTAGTTCAGAAGGCAGTTTACAACCTAAGTTTGTTACAAGGCCTAAGGCAATTAAGATTCTCCACATTGCAGATGCTATTTTCTTTGGTGGGAGCTACAGATAAGAAATACTGTTATCTTGTTCAGCAGATGCCCAAAATTTCTGGAAAAGTGCAAGTCTGTAAAAAAAAATTCTCTCTCTTCTCTTTTGAAAGTTGCCAAGTCTATTGTCTAGAACTTCTCCCCTTAAACCTCTAGAATGAGAGAGAAAGCAGGACTAGAAGTCAAGTGGTATTGACAAAGCACAGCTCAAGGACACACTCCCACTGAGAACTTCTTAACCAGCTGTGTGGTCAGTTTGTTAAGTTGTTGTGATAAAACTTTGAGGGACAAAGTCTTTTTCTCTATGAAGGATGAGCTGAGATCCTTTTCTGTCCCTATACCCCCCTGCTGTCAGCCTCCCCATTTCCTCTGCTGGGTAGTTATGTAAAGAAAGTGTATTATTTGCCCTGACCAGTGTGGCTCAGTGGATTGGGCATTGTCCTACAGAGTGAGAGGTCAGTGGTTCAGGGCATGTGCCTGGGTTGCAGGTTCAAATCACCATTTCTCTGCCTCTCTTTCTCCCTGCTTTCCTTCTCTCTAAAAATAAATAAAATCTTTTTTAAAAATGCATATTATTTTACCACAGTAATAATGTTTTACAGCATGTACTACATAATATGTGGGAAAAATTATAGATACTATCTCATGCCACACAATTTGCCCTGGCACAATCTCACCCACCGTTCAGGCTTTGAAACCTCCTACAGTTCATTTCCAAGCTCACATGTACTGCCAATCCCCATCTAGGCCAGAGCTATTTATCCCTTGATCTCAGAAGAAACAGCATTCTCAGAATCTGAACTCTGAGTCCAGCCTTCATGGCTTAAGTAGAAACTACCCACCTTATGTCCATACAAAAGCAACTTAAGAATTTATCTGTGTTGTGTTGCAGAATATTCCTAAATATTGGTCTCTTCAGGTCAACAAGTCTAAACTTCTGCCCTAAAAGCTTTTTCCCCCATCTGTACTCTAAACAACCTCTTCAAATTCACCAACTACATAGCATCCAGGGAGCCACGTCTCTTTCAGGCACTCATCATATTCACACAAAATATATTTCATCAGTTTCTTTCCAGGAGCCTACTATGACTACTGACCTTATCTAAGAGCTGAAGATACAGCCAGAACTGCTTCACATTTAGGAAAGCCCCACCTGTTAACTAATACAAACATAAAATAACAAATTTATTAAAGAATACAGCAGTTCCTCTGTCACTCGGGATCCAGTGCAACCCATAACCCTCACCTCAGCTTTGATGACTGACATGGCTCATTCAAGAGAAACATGTCTCCACATCTCTTGTTCAGAGTCTTAAAAGGTGACTACATTTAAGTAACAAGACTGTTTGCAAATGGTGCCTTGGCCAGGAGAGCAGAAAGACATTACTTCCAAGTATTAGAAGCATCTGGGCAACAGAAGCATATGGATAAAAGAAAAAGCTAATTTATCAAATTCTTTCTCAGCATGACTGCAATGCCTTTTTAGATCATGATGTTTCACGATGCCAAGCATCCATTTTATTCTTTCCCTTTGGATTCCAATGCACTATTCAGAGGGTACTCACAAATTAAGCCCAGTATTCCCAAAGTTGTCCATGGCACCTGAGACACGTTTTACAACTATTTCTTTACTCTTAACTTTGTATAATTTGTATATTGTGTATATATATGTATATTATATATATGCATATGTATATAGGCTTGGACAACATGTGTGGAACTTGATACTAATTCTTTATAATACTCTGTAGCTAGATAGTGCTTTAAGAAGTGGTAAAATTACAACATAAATTATAGCACTTTATATGATAAAATTAGAATGATATGTAGTGTTTACTGTGATCATTTTATCATATGCAACCCATTTACAATGTTAGAACATGATATGTAAAACAATTACTTTCCAAACCTAAGTATTACTTTAAGAATTATATTGACAATATCAGTTGCTATGGCCTTAATAGCAATATATCTACAAATTAAAATTAATTTTAAAAGGAACTACCTCCTGGCTGGCGTAGCTCAGTGGATTGAGCACGGGCTGCGAACCAAAGTGTCGCAGGTTCGATTCCCAGTCAGGGTACATGCCTGGGTTGCAAGCCATGACCCCCAGCAACCGCACATTGATGTTTCTCTCTCTCTCTTTTTCTCCCTCCCTTCCCTCTCTGAAAATAAATCAATACAATCTAAAAAAAATTTTTTTAAAAGAACTACCTAATAACTACAATGATTCAGGGAAGATTGGCTAATTTGACATTCATTGCTATCAGCAGGACAAAAACCGGTGAAAATACAGACTATAATGACACAGTGGTTTTGCTGAAATTAATGCAAAAAAATAAAATTTCAGCTATGCCTTTAGAAGGACAACCTGTCTGCCTTCCTTCCATCAAACAGATAATGTCCAGCATACCATCAGTTCTCTGGTCCTTTCAACTTGCCAGGATTTGGAAAGATGAATTGAAAGGAACACGGTTATATGGACATTACAGAGCTATTTCTGGTACAGAGGATTTGTATGACTATAGAAAAGAGACTTGAGGAGAACTACACTAGACTCCAGGGCTCTTCATGTATTTCTGGGTCACTGATGCAATCAGCATTTGAGGTAAACGAGCAGAGGTCAGGAGATTTCAAGCACAGTGAGTCATGTTTTTTGCCTCCTGCCAACCCAGGAGCCCTTAGATTCTCCTTTAGCCACCTGTAATTTCAACCATCAGTGCTTCCTTCCCATGACCATTGCCTTTCCCTTTCCCAAGATCCTTACCAGTCAGAACAGGAACCATCTTTAGTCCAAACAATAGTACATCAAGTGCTGGAATAAGGCTAGAGAATGACCCCATAAAGATAACATCAAGATCAGGAAGAGGAAATATCTTGACTATTTTCAAAGGATATCAATCCCCAGCAAGGAGACAGAGAGGGTTAAAAGAATATAAATGTGATTTTTAAATGAGATTGAAACAAGAAAGGGTGGACTAAGAACAGGTGTGAGAACCACAGTACAGGAGAGAGCTGAGTTAGCTGGGGGCATGGTGACTAAGAAGCCAGGAGTGACTTAGGACCAGAACTGGGAACCAGGGAAAGTTAGGAAGAACCATGCCAACCACAGGGGGGCACTGCATCCCCATGGACTTGCCTGGAATGTCTGGGGCCAAGAAGTAGAGAGGTCAGTCAAGGACAGCAAACCCCTCTCCCTTGCTCCCAGCTGAGAGCATCTTTCCCTCTTCCTAACTCTTGGGTTTTGTGTACAGAGACACCTACAGGAGACACACACAGTCACCACCCATTTCACACCATCCCCATGGCAGCTTCATACACACCCACCGACATAGGTTCACAGGGATGAGCTTTGCTCCCTCTTCTGAAGATTACCCTGCTAACATAAGTGTTATCTATACAGATGAATGTGCTGAGAAGACCAGCCTACCCGTCCATATTCACAGCAGCAGCTACTGCCAGTCAAGGCTAATGATAGTTGGAGTTATTTGCCTTTTCCTCATGTTCTGCCACAGCTTAAAAATCAGGACTTTTACTGATACTCTATCTGTCCTCAAACTAAGCTTGTATGTTCTTTTTAACACCAAGCTTTGCCTTCATGAGAAAGAATAGCAGGAGACATGGGAGAAGTCAATGATGATTCATCTTGGAGGAAAATATTCTTGTAGCAAAAGTAGAAGTTCACTGGATGGTATGCATTACCAATCAACTTTCTGAAAGACAACAAAGTAAGTTTTAGTTATACAGAGAGTAAAGCATTTTTCTTAATGGTTTCTTGGGGAAAAGTAGACCCCATTTAAATCATTCGAGAATTCTCTGAGCAAACCCTAGTGCTCCAAACACTGCTCTATTTGTATCACCTACCTGGAGGAAGAATCCAAAACTCCAGTGGTCCCTGCTGGACCCAGGAGAGGGGTCCTGTGGGTCTGGAAAGGACCTCAGAAAGTCCAATTTAAAGAGTCAGTATTTCAGTATTTTTTTAACTTTTTCATTTTTTCTCATTAGAGAAGTCACACGCATTCAGTATGAAAGTGCTGGAAAACCAGAAATCTCACCAAAAAAATTGTTGTAATCTCAGTAGCCTAAGATAAAGATTATTAATATTTACAAATTTCCTACCAATCATGTTCCTGATTATATTGCTTGACAGTATAAAGGGAATATTCCAGGGGTGTCCAACCCGTGGCCTGCAAGCTGCATGCGGCCCAGGATGGCTATGAATGTGGCCCAACACAAAATCGTAAATTTATTTAAAACCTTTCTTTTTGCTCATCAGTTTTTATTAGTGTTTGTGAATTTAACATGTGGCCAAAAAGAACCTTCTCCCAGTGTGGCTCAGAGATGACAAAAGTTCGGACACCCCTTCTCACAGAATGTAATTGAGTGGCAGCATAGTTTTCCATCCTAGAGATGAGCTGTCACCTGCTTAACCTTTCTCTTATTGCTGAATATTTCAGGTATTGTCCCTACAACACACTGAGAGCTGACAACTGTGTTTGACATTTTATCCTCAGCAGTCTTGGCCTTTTCTGATGAGTTGTTTCAAATGCACATGATTACCATGATGGGGACTTGTTCTTATTGCAATTCTTTATTGTTTCTGATGCCCTCTGCCCTCTAAGGATGGTCAGGGCCCAAGGTTGCCAAGCTCTCAGGCTGGTTGCCTCTAGCCAAGAACAGCCTTTGTTTAGCCACTGGGAGCCTTTCTTAGTATGTATTTTCTTTCTCAGGGTCCACACAGCAGGGGCAAACTTTTACCTACCAGTCACCAGATTACGATATACCACAGTTGGCTGTGTTTGCAATAGGAATCAAGAGGTTACAGCACGGTGAATTCATTTTAATGCTACATGTTAATGTAACGCTTCAGAACATTTAGCACATTGTTCTTAATTTGCTAATTGCATTCCAAATACCAACAATGTGATAGGGCATATGTTTAAAGGTGAAGCTCAGACTCAGACTGCCTAGGTTTAAAGGTAGTTGTCACCTGACAAGCTAAGTAATCTTGGGTGTGGTATTTAACCATCTGAGACTCAACTTTCCTCAACTGCAAAACGGGTTAAAAGCAGAATCTACTCATAGGATTGTGGGGATTAAATGAGGTAATATTATGTAAAAGTGCTTGCTTGCCAAGTATCTGGCACATAATGATCTGTGTGTTAGCTATTCACCTTAGGGGGTTGGGTTAATATGAAGAGAAACTAACATGTAAAAAGCATTACACTTACTAGCTATTCATTTTTGCTCTCTTTAGTCCCCTAAACCTGGCTTCTATCTCTTCTTTAGTACATTCTCCCTATGATAGATAGTATGAGGGGATGGGGGAGGACCAAGACTTCAGAGTTCTCCAGAGAAAAATAATCAAGGGAACATGCAGAAAATAGCCTTGCAGGCTACCTTGCGTTCCTAAACACCGCAGAAAAGAGCCCTCACCCCGGCTTTGGGAACGCAGAAACTAGTACCAAAGTAGATCACTTCGCTTCCGCCTGGTAAAGTTGAAATTGACGTTCTAGTCCCACCCACGTACGCTGATCCCCCGAGGTGATTTACATATAGATTTGTCTATTGGCTGCTCTCGCAGCACTCGCTCTCCTCATTGGCTGATACTCCCGTGCCAAAGTTCCGTGGTGAGTGTTTTCGGTGGCGGTTGAGACTAAGGGTCACAGGCATTACCTTTCCGTTTCCGGTTCGCCTTCGGAGCCATGGCGACTGTGAGAGGCCAGAGGTATCTGTTGACAGTAGGCAGATGGCGCCGAGGCGTTGGAGTTGCACCCCAGTCCCGGGTGAGTGCTTACTGTCCCTTCCCTCGGAGAGACTCTGGGTCTCCGGAACAGCTCCGCGCGGAGCAGGAGCGCTCTAGGCAGCTCCTCCCTGAGCGAGCTCCGGCAGTCTTCTTTTCTGCCCTGCATGCAGCTTTTTTTCCCCGGGTCTGCAGGCTCACGCCGCCCTTGTGCCCGGCGTATCCCAGGTGGATAACAAGTCCGATTTTCTGGGAAAAAGGCCCCATCGCCGGCACCCCGGCATCCTGCAGCTACCGCGAGTGCGCCTGCCTCAGGCACTGGCTGACACCGCACAGTTACTGCTGCTCAGTAAGTAATGATGGGAAAGGGAAGCTCGAGAAGCAGAGACCGTTCCTGCATAAAACTGATGCGGCTTTTCACCTTTGGCCCCTAGAGAGCTCAATGCCCAATGTGGAGAAGCAGGTGCAAGCATTGACCAATTATCTCTGGAGCCGGCATGTACCCGTGGAGCCCGAGGAGTTGCAAAGCCGGGCTGTACATCTTGAGAAAAGATTTCTGGAAAACCGAGGTAGGGTTTAAGAATAGTTAAAAAAGTAAGTCAGCCCTTGCTGGTGTAGCTCAGTGCATTGAGCACGGGCCTGCGAACAAAAGGGTCGCGGTCAGATTCCCAGTCAGGGCACAAGCCTGAGTTGCAGGCCAGTTCCCAGCAGGGGGTCCGCGAGAGGCAAGCACACATTGATGTTTCTCTCCCTCTCTCCTTCCCTTCCCTACCCCTCTAAAAAATAAATAAATAAAATCTGTTTTAAAAAACAGTAGGTCAAATGGGAATGTCAGTGAGAAATGAAGAGCAAGAAGTAATTTTAGTCTCTCAAATAGATACTACCGTTTCTTATTTGATTTTATGCACAGAGAGTAATCTCAATGATGACCCACTAAGAGAAGATAGATTATTTCAGAGATTACTCTTGGGTCTTTGGTGAAGGTAAATGAGTGCTTTAGTATCTTGTCAAAATCTAGATCTTTGTTGTTTTCCTCCAATTCTTCTGGCATAGACCAAGGTTTTATTCCAGTGAAAGTCCCTGTATGGCTCCCTGTCCAATGCTGAAACCTTCAGGGATAGGAGAATAAGTATAATGCATCAAGTTAGTTTCATGATTGCGAGCTCCTTCATCTTACAGACCTGCCTTTTACTCAGTATATTCCCTGTACTTCCCACAGTACTTGGCTCATAATAGACGCTTAGCCTATAAAATAGCACTGAACTGAACATAATCATGATTCTTAAGATTTCCAAATCCCATTCTCCCTGTAGGAACACTGTCACAATATTAAGTTTGGGGGAAGTGAGGAAATCCACAAAATATTGTCCTTTTCCTATCCTTTAAATCTTGACTACATTCCCTGGGATGGGATGGATCAAGTAAATAAACTGCTGTTAGAGACAAAATACTATTTGATACGCTCCAATGGTAGTAGTAACGATTGTTGTTACTCTTACCTGAAATTTTTCTCTGGAATTGACTTCTCTCTTAACCTTTGAGGCTTTTCCCAAGTGGGAGTTGGGGAGGAATGGGCAGGCAGTGTATTCAAATATTGGATTTGAGCCCTGTTCTTTCTAGGTCCTCACTTCCAGTCCTTGTTCTCATCCCAGACTCACCTCAGACAGAGGAGAAACTTCGTGGAGCAGTGCTGCGTGCCCTGCGTAAAACTACTTATCATTGGCAAGAACTGAGGTAAGGGAGGCTAGAGGAACTGCAGAAGAAAGGTTTGTCTTTTGAAGGGAAGTTGGACAAGTACAACTGCACAATTTTGTATTTTAAAAAGCAACCTGGTTTGCAAGGCTCCCCAGGACTCTTCTGTGTTGTGAAGGGAAAGTGCTAACCAGAAGAGCCCTTTCCAAAGATTTCACTTCCTAAAAATCTAGAGGTAGCTATGGGATAGAGGTTATTTTTCAGTGGAAATGACTCTGATTTTTCTGGCAGCTATAATGAAGGACTGAGCCTGGTGTATATGGCAGCAAGACTGGATGGTGGCTTTGCAGCAGTCTCCAGGGCATTCCATGAGGTGAAAGTCCCACAGCTTCCAACCTGACCTTTTTTACCATCAGTTCCCTTATTCAGAAAGTAGTCTTCTGGGGTAGGATTCTTGGGACATTTTCATGTGTATTTGTTTAAGAGGCTTTATTTTCTGTAGGGATATTGTGACCCAGGGAAGGATTAGAATCACTATTTAGGAGCTTCCTTTTATAAAAGTATTTGTATTGCATCTCAAAATGCAATCACATCTCATTCCTCCTATCTTGTTCTCCTAATTCATATTTAGCAAAGCCCTAAATAAATGTCTACTTATCCTACAGTGTGGTATTGTATATTTCTTCAGATCCACGCTCAAATTCCAGGGTTTCAGCCACAAACCTTGATGGACTTTGGATCAGGTACTGGTTCTGTCACCTGGTGAGTATCTTTCTCTCCATCCCTTGTAGCTCTAGAGAACCATGCTTACACCACTCCAATATCAAGAGACTGGGGAACCAGAGGAAGAATAGGAAAGTTTCTTCCCTCAGAATAGGCAAGACATGAGAAGGTATATCAATTAGGGCCAGAACTTAAATATCAAGTGAAAAGAGACCCACGTTCGTAAAGAAAAAAAAGGGGGGAAGAATTAGTGTAGGGCATAAGTTTTATGTATCATCAAAAAATTTTTTGCCTACAAGTAGTTTTTTTGAGTCTACCTTTTTTTTTTTAAGGAGTCGTAAATTAAATAAATAGCACTGTTAGTTTTTCCAACATTTGTTTCTCCAGACGTAGGGTTCGTGATAGAGGGGTCTCTTGTAGTAATGATTCTTTGTCATGAAAAGTGGTGGTTTATATTTTGTCATCTTAGGGCTGCTCATAGTATTTGGGGCCAGAGCCTACGTGAATATGTGTGTGTGGACAGGTCACCTGCCATGTTGGATTTGGCAGAAAAACTACTGAAAGGTGAGGACAAGGTATAAGGAAGGGTTTTCCCAAAGTTGAAGGAATTAAGAAAACAAAGGAATACTAAAAAGTCTATTTTATTCGGGAGTAAAGGAGAGAGCTAAAAGTTGAAGATGAATCTGGTCTCCTTTCACTGTTATGGTCCAGCAGAGAGTGATGGAGGCCTTGTTGGACTGTGGATGGGTTGGGTAACATGAACAGGACAGGTTACCTAATATTCTCCCTGTCCTCTTCAATATTTTCTTACCTATGCATCTCACTCTCACCTAGCATTTTTCTTTATTCTCAGGGCCATGTTTCCTATCAGAATATCACTTCAGTTTATACCTATACACCAGCCATTTTCAACCTTTTTCATCCCATGGCACATATAAATTAGTTACTAAAATTCTTCAGCACACCAAAAAAATGTTACATTTTTTGCTGATCTAACAAAAAAAAATAGATATAATTTTGATTCATTCACCCTGGATGGCTGTTGTTTATTTCACTGTTGCCATTTTTTATTTGACATTCTAAGGGAAAAGAGGGCAGTGCCCCTGACTAAAGAGTCAGGTATTGCACATTTTAACAATTCTTGGGACACACCGGTTGGAAATCATTGCTATACACTTATGGTTGGCACACCTCTGCTTTCCTCCACAGGTGGTTCAGAATATGGGGAGCCATATGTTCCAGGTGTCTTTTTCAGACAGTTTCTACCAGTATCACCCAAGGCAAGTGGCAATGTGTAGAGTATGCTAAATGCAGAATTAGGTAGATGGAAAACTGGCCTCAGCTTTGCAACCCAGCTTTGAATGTTAGAAGACAAAAGACCACAAAAGAAATTTAGGGAGCTAGAACTTCACTGTGCTCTTGGAAGGGGGTGATGGCGGGTCTGTCACATTCCTTGTCTTGGTCCTCAGGTACAGTTCAGTGTGGTGGTATCAGCCTTCTCCCTAAGTGAACTGCCCAGCAAGGCTGACCGCGCTGAGGTGGTCCAAACCTTGTGGCGCAAAACAAGTGATTTTCTGGTGAGTAGAAAGAAATAGCTTTTTCCCTTCAAGCTTTAAAGCAGCCTCACAGTTTTTATGCTTTTCCTTCTCTACATTGGAGCTTGTCTTTGTTTTTGACCATTTTTTTCTCCTGTGTAGAGTCTTTTGTCCCTCTTTTAGGATCACCATCCCCATTTTATATATAATGCTTTTTCCTTTAGGACTGCTGTTCCATGTGTGAATGCTCTTACAGAGTACTGACCTTTGTGTTGTCATGTAATTCAGGGCTTCTGCTCACTCTCCCTTTGTGAACAGATACTGGTGGAGAGTGGAACTAAAGCAGGGCACCGCCTTCTCATGGAAGCCAGGGACCTGGTCCTTAAGGTAAGGTTCTTTCTCCTTCTCGCCCTCCTGCCCCCCACCTTTCTGTCACCAGTGACTAGTACTCTCTTGAAGACTGAAAAGACTATCATAAAAAGGTAAGGGTGACTCTCAGGAAAGTAGGCACACAAAGTCATTATGATGCAGAGTGGTGGCTGGCAAACTGGGGCCTGTGGATCAAACCTGGCCTGCCACCTGTGTGTGTGTGTGAGCCGGGCTTATGGGAGTGTCTGTTGTGTGCGGCTGCTCTCACACTACAAATGGCAGAGTTGAGTAGTTGGGACAGAAACACATTTTGGCTACTCTCTGGGCCTTAACAAAAATAGTTTGCTGACCCCTGACCTAGGACATGGCTGAGCCAAAAACTTGATCTCTTTGGGAGTATATGAGCCAGTGTATAATCCTGAATTTAATTGTCCTGGAGTGGGGTTTTTTTGAGAGTGGAGTTGCTGACAAGGAGAGCACCATCCTATGTGCCAAGTTCCTGCCCTTCTCCTACTGCAAAGAGTTCTTTGTTTTGAGTTTTAGAGAAGCGGCCAGCTTAACTCAAAGAACAGAGTTAAAAATTACCAGGATTGAATGTTAAAGGAGTCCTCAGTTGACTGAGTGCAGAGATTGACTTGTAAGAATAGACCCCTTAGGCCCAACTAAACTTTTTTTTGTTTCCTTTTATTTCAGGGAAGGGAGAAGTCACCTCTGGACCCTCGACCTGGTTTTGTCTTTGCCCCAGTGAGTATTACTTCTATCTTTCCCAGCATGCAAAGGTCTGGTCTGAGCTCAGCTGTGTCCAGGACAAGTGAGAGGGCAAAGCTAAGCCACCCTCCACTGCTTTGTGCCCCTATCCAAGTTGTTCTTCGTGGATTCCCTGCTTTCCCTTCCCCCTGCTCCTGTGCTCCCTTATCCTTGGCCCTTCCTGACCCTGTCACTCTTAGTTTTTCAGTTTTATGGTCTGTGGTTCTTTGTCTTACCTCATGTTTTTTTATGTGTGTTTACAGTGTCCCCATGAACTTGCTTGTCCCCAGCTGACAGCCTCTAAGCCCCTGGCCTGTAGCTTTTCCCAGGCTTACCATCCCATCCCCTTCAGCTGGGTATGTATTCTGGGAATATTATAGCAGGGAGAAATAGCTTGGGAAAGCAGGATGAAAATGAATCACCGGTGGGAAGAGTTGGAAAATTCACTGAATAGCCTGGAGATTGTAGGTCCTGAATGTGTATGACACAGAATATGAAAAGGGCTGCAGGAATGGGGTCAAAAATTTTTTCCCATATCTTTCTCCCCCCAAACAGTCTCTCTATCCTTACCTTAGAACAAGAAGCCAAAGGAGGAAAAGTTCTCGATGGTAATCCTTGCCCGTGGGTCTCCGGGGAGGCCACTCGCTGGCCCCGGATCACTCAGCCTGTCCTTAAACGGCCACGCCATGTGCATTGTCACCTGTGCTGTCCAGATGGGCACGTGCAGCATGCTGTGATCACAGCTCGCCGGCACGGCAGGTATACAGGCTGTGACCAAAATTAGGGGGAAGTGGTAGGAACCTACAGCCCACCTTGATTTCCCTATTTCACAGGGATTTGTATCGCTGCGCCCGTGTCAGCTCCTGGGGCGATCTTTTACCTGTGACCACGCCATCTGAGCTTCCTCTATCCCCTGCTGAAGATCCCCCTGAGAGTTGACAAGGACCTGTAACAAGAGTTTTCTTGTATCATGCCTGCCTGCCAAGGCTAGAGCTACCTGGTATCCAGGATGGAAGTGCTGGTACCCCTATATGCCTGCATTTGTTTGAGGTTTTAATAATTAAAAGTTTTCAAAGAATGGAAATGGATCTGTGATTCTTATAGAGGTCAGTCGTCCCAGCTGTAATGAGGCAAGTCCTCAGAGTTGCAACGCCTTTCTTCCCACACAAATCTCAAGCTCACCCTCTCCTGTAAGAACACTGCTCCTTCTACCAGAGACCGGGACTTCCTGGGGAAGTAATCTGGGGTCCTGGAGAAAACTGCCCCCAGCACTGAGAACTGGCTCAACGGGTCTCAAGGTTCTTAGGCCACCTGCATAGGGGACCAGCAGCTGCTTAACCTCCGGTTTTTCTCCCTCCGTCCATATCTTTCATCTGTTTCAGGGTTCATCAGCTCCCCCAGAACTTGCCTCGTGAGTTTTCCTCAAGAGTTGATCCCTTCGGGACTGTATCTTCTGTCTCCACCCCTGTATGGCCAGGCAGCTTTGCCTTCAGTTTGCTTGGTCCATTTCTGTTTTCCCCCAGGCCTTGCTGTTTCAGAGCTAAAGCAGCTTCCATTGTATTAAAACTCAGTCTCTCTCCCACAATACGCATCAGGAAATAGGCACAATCAGAAGTGGTAACAGAATCAATGTTGTCAAACTAGAAATCTCAACGCCCCACTAGACATTTCCATGTCTGGAGCTATTTTTCAGGGGTTACAGGAAAGGGGAGTCCCTCATGACTAATTCCCAGAATGGCAGCAGCACACTCAGCCCTACCTGCTTCCTACCCCCAGGAGGCCCCAAATCCCCTCTGAAAGGGTATGGTTCAGGTGTCAGCATAGCCACCTACAAGACCGGGGTGGGGTAGAGAGGGTATGGAAGGTTTAGATCAGATGTCCTGAGTGAAGCAGGACCAGATTATCCCCAACACAAAATAGCTGGGAAGTAGCTACCATAGACAGTCCCGTTTTGAATTAGGCCAGCCCCAGGCATGAACAAAGACAGTCCACAGCCCTGGATTAGTCATGGAACTGAAGAGAAGACAGCACAAGGGCTGTGCCTGGCTGGGAGTCTGGAGTTTCCAGTTTGGTGTGAGGCAGGGGAGGGGCCTCCACACAGGGGGCGTGCAGGAGGCTGGGGCAGGGCCCCAGTCAGCTATGCAAGGCTGCGTAAGCAGAGGCAGCACCAAACAGGACCCAACAGCCTCCTGAAACTTGGGGAGTGGACACCGCGGCTTTGACCACCCAAGGCACCACTCCTGTTCTAAAGCTTGTAACTCCATTTGTCATCTGAGGCCTCTGCTTAGCCTGTACCCCAAGGATGGAACTACTAATAGGAGTAAAAATTGGCTGCCTATTTGCCCTGCTGGCTCTCACTCTCGTCTGTGGCCTTATTCCCATCTGCTTCAAATGGTTCCAGATTGAGGCAGCCACAGGTATAGCCCTCTTGCATCTTTGGCCCCATAACCTAAGTCTGACTTCAACCCTGTCACCCTATCCTGACACCTTGCTCTGATTCTCTTGCCACCCCAAGCTTGGATGTTGGGTGCTGCCTCTTGCTCTTTAGTCGCCTGTGTCCATCTCAGTGACTCATTGCCTGCTGCATTGTCACTCTTGCTTTTCATTAGGTCATCACCGCCAGGTCCTCAGCCTCCTGGGCTGCATTTCTGCTGGTGTTTTCCTGGGCGCGGGGCTCATGCACATGACTGCTGAGGCCCTGGAGGGAATTGAATCGGAGATCCAGAAGTTCATGATGCAGGTGAGCAGCTGAGTAGCAGGGCTGAGAGGCCAGAATGATGAGAGAACCAAGGGGAGAAGGGGAAAGTGATGGAGCCAAGGACACGGGTGGCCTGGTAGGAAAGATGACAGCTCTTGTGTTCTGTGGAATGACGAAGACAGGTCACACTGAGCTTTAAGGAAAGCAGTGGAGCTGGAGGACAGGAAGCTGAGCTGCTCCATCCCCCATCTAATTTCTGCTTTTCTCTCCCTAGAACAGGACAGAGAGTGAGGGTTATTCCTCTGGTGATGCTAATTCAGCTTATGTAAGTAGTTCCCACACCCAACCTGGAGGGTGAGGAGAACCAGAGACTCCTCATACCCAGGCCCTTTTGAGGCAAGGATGTGAGGAATACCAGGAGTCCCTCTGCTCCTCACCTCAATAACTAGGGAATGGAGGAGCCAACCCAATCTTTTTGGGTTTATGGAACCCCAGACAAACCTCTTGCTTCACTCTTTCCTTCTTTCCCTGGTCCCTTAGACGTGCTCCCTATCGCATTCCCGTATTTCAGATCTGCTGACACTGTGTCCCTTGGTCCCTCTGGTATTCTTGTTGCATGTCCATATCTCCTTGGGACTTTATCCCCCCTCCCACTTTTTAATGTTCTAGTCCCACTTTTCCATTCTCTCCAGTCTCCCATCCCATCTCTACCCACTGCACTGCACTCCTTCCCCCGACCCACAGCCCCTCTCTCTGTTCCCAGACAGACTATCCCTACGGAGAGCTCGTCATCTCCCTGGGTTTCTTCCTCATCTTCCTTTTGGAGTCGCTGGCATTGCAGGGCTGTCGTGGAGCCGATGGAGGATCAAAAGTGCAGGAGGAGGAGATGGGTGGGGCTCGTGTCCTTGGACTCCACAGTCACGGACCTCCACCCTCACCCTCGAGGAGTCCCTTTCGAGCCCTCGTCCTCCTGCTCTCACTCTCCTTCCACTCAGTGTTTGAAGGCCTGGCCGTGGGACTGCAGACAACAGTAGCAGCCACCGTGCAGCTCTGTCTTGCTGTCCTGGCTCACAAGGGACTCATAGTGTTTGGGGTAGGACTGCGGCTGGTGCAGAGAGGCACTGGATCACGATGGGCTGTTTTCTCCATACTGTCATTTGCTCTCATGTCCCCCCTGGGCCTCGCCCTGGGGCTGGCTGTGGTTGGACGGGATGCTGAAGGGGGCCGAGGCTTAGCCCAGGCTGTGTTAGAGGGTGTGGCAGCTGGCACCTTCTTATATGTCACCTTCCTAGAAATTCTGCCCCGGGAGCTAGCTGGTCCTGAGGGCCCTCTGCTCAAGTGGGGCTGTGTAGCTGCTGGCTTTGCCTTCATGGCCTTCATTGCTTTGTGGGCCTGAGAGATTCCTGACTTTCCCGCAGACCCATCTAGAAGGGTGTCCCCACCACCAGCAGACACCCCCAGATGGCTTTGGCCCTCAGACATTTCTTTGCTGAGACTAAGCAGCATTCACTAGGCATCATCCGCATGAACTGGATCCCAGGTTTTCCTCATGAGATGCCTCTGCTCATCCAGTACTGGGAACAGGATGTGTATGTTTGGCTGAGTGCTTATTATCTGGGGAATTGGTACAAAGACCACCACTCCAAATTTGACTCTTGTTCCATTTTTGCTGCTATGTGTAATAAAATGTCCATTTTCCCCTCCCCCTTCAACCATGCTATGCTTCATTCCTCCAGGTTACCTAAGAGCTGCCCCGTGTAATGGGAAGGGTGAGTCTCCTCCTCTGGAATCAGGGCCCCCAGCCACTCTGTCATTTGCAGCCATGCCCCACAGACACGGCAGCATTGCTGAAATTCCAACCGCAGCTCTCACCTTGCCTACTGGTGCTGAGGTTCTGAGCCAGAGTTCCCAGCATTTAGAGAACAGGTGTAAAAACAAAGCGTGGGGATCTAGATTTTTTCCTACACTAGCCACACCCACTCCACTCCCAGTACCTATTATCAGCCACCCACATGTCCTGCAGACTCTCAAGATCAAGCTCCATGGAGCCTCCTTCCATCTGGTTTCTGTTTTTCACACTGAGCTCTGTGTGGCCTTGGGTACATGTTCTTTGAGCCTCTGTCTTCCTCCATCTGCTTTGTGCTGCGGGATTAAGAAGCAGTGTGTTTGGAAAGGGAGAAAGGCGCCAGAGAGATTCCAAGGGCAGTTACTTGGCTCTGTGACCTGCAAGGTAGTTTTCCTTGGGCCTGCCCTACCTGCCACTGTGCCTCTGGCCCCTCCCCCCAGACCATTTGTCTTTCAGGTGAGTAACCCTACAATGTGTTGCTTCTCATAAAAACTGCACAAGTACAAAAACCGGATATCTCAAATTGAGGAGGAGTGGGACGACTGCTGCCCAGCCCCTGGCCCGTGGGATGGAGGAACGTCTCAGACTCGGAGGAGAGACAGACAGGGAAGGTGTGTCCTGTGAGCTCAGGCACGCTCACCCATGTGCCCTTTTGTGTTCACTCAGTGTAGCAGCCCAAGTGGCCTCAACACGGGCAAGGTCTCCTGAGTTACACTCTCATCTCATTTCGTTTCTGTCTTCTGTCCATCCCATTCCCCTCCCCACAAATTAAGATGTGTAAACCTCTTCACCAGCCCAGCTTACACAGCCAGGGGTCAGTGAAAAGCCAAGCTAAAGGCAAAACCAAACTAAAACCTCTGACACAGGAAATAATTTCCCTGAAGCACCATCCTGTTCTGCTTCCCTTCACTGTTAAGCACACTCACACGTAAAACACTCAGAACAGGGCCTAGGATGTTGTCGTAATAATAGTTTCCGCACTGAGCACCCGCCATGTGCCAGGCACTCTGCTGTCGCTCCCACATGCATTGTCTCCCCTTCCCAATCCTGCCAGGTAGATGTTATGCCCATTGTGAGTCCAGGGAAATTACTCCAAAGTTAAATAACTTGATCACATAACTAACTGAGCTTCAAACCTATGCTTCTGTGATGCTAAGAAAAGCTCAATGTATAGATTCTCCTCTCCTTTCTGTCTTTACCTTCCCTACCTTTACTTTACTGGTACCTCCTGTCAGGTATATTAGTGTCTCTGGAGAAAGCAGAAAGCACGTTGAATAATTGAGGCAAGTTTAGTACAGGGACTGTGTAGAAGGTATGGGCAGGGTTGGGACAGAGCAACAAGTGCTGGTGCAACACCCTGGGGCTGAGTAACAGTGATGCTGGTACCCAGGCTGGAGAGAAGGAGCCCCAGGAGCTAGCTGGTTACAGAAACTCCAGAGAGCCATCCACTGAGAGCTGCAGCCTTTGGTAGAGGAGCACAGCCAGCCTGCAGCAGCTGGGCAAGAAGTGCTCTAAAGCTTCACATCCATCCCGCCTGCCACAGTTTCACTGTTTGGGTACCTTCAGAGAATTGCGCTTTAACATCTCTTGATAAGTTCCACAGTTTTCAAGCTGACACCTCAAGGCTCTCATCACTGTATTCTTCTGTTTTATTCTCCTTCCCATTGACTCTCTCTTAGCCATCTTGCACTAATGCCCCTAAAGTCAGGGAAATGCATTCCTTGAGAATGAGAGGAAGGGAGAAACAGGAGTCCTAAGCTGAAGCAAAAATGAAAAGTAGAGAGTTTGTGGTTCAGCTTCTGTGAAGTCACCCCTCCTCTTCTCTGAGCCTCTGAGCTCTGATCTTGAGAATGGGCAGGAGCTGCAATTGTGGTTGTCAGGCCCTCCCTATCTCCCTGAAGTAGAATCGCCAAGAACAATGGGAGACTGAGGAAGGGAACTGGGAACTGGGGAAAGTTAGGAAGAACCATGCCAACCACAGGGGGGCACTGCGTCCCCATGGACTCGCCTGCAATGTCTGGGACCAAGAAGTAGAGAGGTCAGTCAAGGACAGCAAACCCCTCTCCCTTGCTCCCAGCAGAGAGCATCTCTCCCTCTTCCTAACTCTTGGGTTTTGTGTACAGAGACACCTACAGCAGAGACACACATGGTCACCCATTTCACACTGTCCCCATGGCAGCCACATTCACACCCACCCACATAGGTTCACAGGAATGAGCTTTTCTCCTTCTGAAGATTATTCTGCTAACACAACAGTGTTATCTATGCAGTTTAATGTGCTGAGAAGACCCATCTTCCCTTCTTCCATAATGCCCAGCAGCAGCTATCGGCAGTCGTGGCTGATGCTGTTTGGAGTTCTCTGCCTTTTCTTCGTGTTTTGTTTACCTAGAAGCTAGCTGGGCCAATGATTCCAATTTTGCCACATTAAGCACCTGCTACCTGCCCTATGTGTGGTCACCCAATGCCCTCACCCCTTCTGAACCTGGCCTGCCGCATTTAAAATAGACTTGGTCCTATGAGAGTGATGAAATGCTCAAGAACCAAGAGCATGTTCCATGCCCTGCTTCCACGTCAGCACATCAGCACTAGACGTCAGGCTGCATTAGTCGTCAGCTCAGTTTCAGAGGAGACGTATAATTGCCTGTGGGTTTCTATAATCTGGCAAATGACCGTGTAACATTCCATCCACAGTATTCTGGCCAATGGTACTATAAACTGCCTTCTCCTTTTCCCTTCTTGTGCCTCAAGAGCCCAAGAATCAGCCTGCAATGGCCACAATATCTGAAGTTTTCTTCATGATTATTGTTGATACTTGTTGAGAGCCTTCTCAGAGAACCATACACATAGTCTAATTAACTCCCAGATTCTTGGATTGGTATGGGAGGAGGAATTCCTGAGGGGAAGCCCTGGTTGCTGTGGCTCACCTGAAGGAGCCTTCAGACTGGGATCCACTGGAGACCCAACAAGCCCTCTAGAAACTGCATGAGGCGTGGCCTGCTGATTTATTGAACCACCTAAAATGGAATCTAGGTGACCTCCCAGAGGATCCTGCACAAAGGTGGTCAAAAGATGTCCTTGGACACTTCAGTCAGCTTTCTGTCCTTCCTTCTTTAAGATCATATTGGTGACATCTCTGAAATCCTATGGTGCTTCTCAGTAACTGATATGGAAGTCTTCTAGGTAGCGCCTCTCACAAGACATGAAGATACTATCGATATCAAGGACAATACCATTCTACTGAACATGGCCAATGACTATGAAGTCACATTTTGTGAAATGTCTGTGCTATACTAGCCCCTCCCGTGGTTATGTCACTAGGAGAAGAGACTGAGAGCTGGGCCCGGAGAAGGTAGGAAAGGGGCAGGATGCAGGCACACCGAGACAAAGAATAAAAACGGTGCTCAGATTCCTCTACAGTTTATTGTTACAGCAGAAGCTGTGGGAGACAGAAGAGCACCCTCCACCCATAACACACTCTGGTCAGAGCCCCAGGTAGCCCTTCCCACCCGTATGCCAAGCCCCAAGCAGCCTTGCCCCAGCTTGGCCCCCTCCACCCCCCCACTCTAGACACACACTGTCTAGACAGCTACCAAAGTTAGTGCAGCCAATGGCCCCAGGCCCCTTCCCATTGCCCCAGCTCCAATACTTCCCTCAAACCTGTTCATTGCCTACCACCTCCCAGTCCAACTTCCATTCACACCCTGGATATTTCTATCACATCCTGAGGACTACTAACCCACCAGCAAGCCTCCCTGACACATTCATTTAGGCCCATATCCTTCAGAAATCTGAAGGGTTAATGAGAAGCCATATCCACTTTGGTGAATGGAGACCCAGCACCAAGTCCCTTACCCTCGCAACGGGATGAGTAGGGACAATCTGGGGTAGGCACCATGGACAACTACAACAACCCTTATCCCTCATCTATGGACACCTAGATTAAGGAGAGGAGATTCATCCCCTCTCCACCTTAACACCAGAATGAGGGAGGGGATAGCTCTCATTGAGGGCTCTGGGTCCCTAAGAGATATTAGGACAGCTCTCCCAGGAGCTGAGGGGAATCACAAGTTAGAGGTCAAGGTTAGGGTAGCAATCAAAGATCAAGGTCATATTTCCACATGATCTGCCCATCTTCCCTTGCTCACTCTGGCCCAATGCCCTATCCACCTCCCAGGTTAGTGCTGGGGGAGGTGGGGGCTGGGTCCCACACCAGGGCAACATGGGCCATTCAACAGGAGACCTCCATGGTGTGCCCTGGGGGCCCTGAAGGGAGAGTCCCAGACTCGCTGCTCTGTGATAGGGTTCGAGAGCGAGACCGGCTGCCATCAATAGATGCTGCACTGGTCAGGGAGGCTGTGCGAGACCGAGATAGGCGAGTCATGCAGGATGAGGCCACTGTGGAGACAGGAGGATATGCAGGCAGTCAGAGAGGAGGTGGAGAAAAGAGGCTGGCAACTCAAGTGGGGTGCAAGAGTTACAAATGGGGCTGGGGGGTGGTCCGTGAGCTCTATTTGACAGATAGTAGTAAGTCCAGGAATTAGCCTAAAATGGTTTCTCCCCTTACTGACCATCCCTCATCCTTGCAGCAATCCCTTGTCCTCATGATAGCCTCTGACCCCCATACTCACTGTAGCCCATGCCCTGCAGGAAGTACTTGAAGGCCTCTGTCAGCTTGCCTGGCTGGGGAAGTAAGACGAGAGGGAGACAATGAGGAGCCCAAGGCTGTGTGGCAGGATGGGGATGGAATGTATGGCAAAAGGTATATAGTTCAGTAACACTAATATCCCATCCCCAGATGGCAGCGGGGCCTCACCTGAGTCAGCTGGGGCTGACCTCCAGAGTCGGCCATCTATTCAAAAGAAAGCCCCCCAGAAAAATGATACACACGTGAATAAAGTGAGCCAGCCAGGAGGTAGAAAAGGGTAACTCCTCTCTGCTTCCCCACACAGGCCCTTAGGGTTTTTAATTACTTGTTTGTTTTATTTCATCTACCCCACTTGTTCCCAAGCAGGACCCTGGAGGCCTAGAAGCTGAATCTAGGATTCAGAATCTATGGTTCTGGACACAGGGCCAGGAATCAGGCACGGCATGGAGCAGGGTTACTGACCTTGAGGAAAGAGGTCTGGGTGGGGTCCAGTTTTGAATTACATTCCACCTGCAGCAAATAGAAGGCTGAATGAGTGACATCACATTCCCTGTAGCCCCTCTTATCCAAGGGACCCAGGGACCCAGTCCCCAGTTCCATTCTTATCAACCCCTACCCATTTCCTTCTTAAAAGGAATCTGTACCATACTTGCTCTCTATGTCCCAAAAGGAGCTTGCCTCCTGGCAAGAGACCCCTCTAACCAACACCCTAGGACTCCAACCCTTTCTCAGCGAGCCCCCAATTCCCTACTGACCACTGCATCTTCATGGGGTGCTTGGTCTCCTACCACCAGCATCACAGGGCACCTAGAGGCACAGTGTCAGGGAGGAGGTGGTGAGCCCCTGGCACTCACTCACCCACCTCTTCCCAGAAAGCAGCTGGAAAATGTTGGACTCCAAAGAAGAAACAGCTTTCTGAATCCCACCAACCCCACCAAGAGGATTTAAACATGGAAGACCTAGAGGGCAGTAATTTGCTAAATGGGATGGGATGGAAGGTAACAAGAAAATTCCCTGGCAAAAGACCCTCCTCCTAAAGGATATAAGCACCAAGGGAAGATTCAGGGAAAGAGACAAAGCTGTATCTCTTAAAGTCTTACTTGAGGGTGATATCACCTCCACGCTCAAAGTTCAGGTCTCGGCGGCTAGAGAGGGGTTAAAAAAGGAGTAGGAATTTCAGACAGGAATACCATCCATCCAGATATAAGGTATGTCTCCTATAAGGAAGCTGTCTTTCTCCCAATAACTATAGTCAAATATTGGTGATTGAAAGTGGGAACCAAAGGGGAAGGTGGTAGGCAGGCCTCAAGCACAATCCCTACAGCCACTGTGCCCCCAGGTCCCTGGTCAGAGGGTAGTGAATGAGGAGGAAAGGCACAAGGACAGATCATCATCTTACTTCTGGGAATCCAACATTTCAAAAGAAGTCAACAGGAGAAAGGGGGACAGACAGCCTGCCCACTGGGTCCATGTTGCAGCTGCCCCAGCGGCACACCAAGTCCTGCCCTCCTTGCACACGGTACACACTCTGGACTTCCCTCACCTCTCTGCCTCCCCCAACCCCAGTCACTGCCTCTAAATTACTTTCATATGCATGCAGGGACACGCACACAAACACTGCCACTCACTTGTTATAGCTGTTCCAATACAGTTCAATGTTGTCCAGGTTGGGTGCATGTGTAATGATGTTTCTATACTTTTGTATCAATTCGGAATTTCCAGACAGCTCTTCCTGAAGGAAAGAAAAGGGAGAAAGGTTAGGGTTAGGAAGAGAAGCCAACAGTTACTAGATGCAGAATGGCAAGCTTTCTTCCCTTCCCAGTTCCTGTCCTAGCTAAGGAAGTCACCCCAAGCATTCAAGCCCCTGCTGGTCCTCTCTTTCTCCTCTATCTTCCACAACCACTTACCTGGCTGAAGAGATGTCCAAGTATCATCTCCGAAATGGAAGAGGTGAGGCCTGTTAGCTATGAGGAAAGAGCAGGTGAGAGAGCTCAGAACATTGCGGGAAGGAGACCTAGGCAAGTGACAGAGCTGCTTTCCTGCTCTATGTACCCCTCCTTGAAGGTCACAAGCCAATCAGTTATACTGGTAGAGCCTCACCAGACCCATGCTAGGGTCGAGTCCCCACCCTAGATCTCAGTTCACAGACCCCTTCAAACCTTGTGCGCTGCCCAGTCCATCCAACCCTTGGCATTGGGATCGATGTTGATGAGGACAAGACCCTCAACTGTGTCTTGGTGGTTAAGCTGAAGGGCAGCAGAAAGAAGGGAAATCAGAGGCAGGACATGCCCTTATCTCTTCCCCACTAAGTTCTAGTCACTCTTAGGCTCCCATGGGACCTCCCTCCCCCACCCTCAGACCCATGTCCTCCTGCCAAATACACACTAGCAAACAATACCCTCTTAATCAGCCTTCCATGGGCCTTGGACCTGCCATTCCCTCACTGGGGCGGGGGTGGGGTTAATTCTTACAGCATATCGAGACAAGATGTAGGCTCCAGCTCCAACACCAATTCCAATTATTGTGGAGAAACTGTGAAAAGAAGATATATGTCTACTTGGTGTACAAAACTTTGGATCGCTAAACTCCTTACCCTTCTTCCTAAGGCCATGGGCACAAAAGACAGAAGGGACCTGCCAAGAAGCTAAAAACTGACACTGGTAGTCAGTGTAGGTCCCTGAAGTCTTTGCCCAGCTCCCTCTTGAAGAGCTAGTATCTAGAAAAGAAACACCCATCCACCAAACAGCCAGACACTATTTTCTTAGGCAGCTCTTTGTCCATTCTCAATTTTCAGAAGCTCGTTCAACTTGTTCTCTTTTAATTCCTACTTCCTCTACAGGAACTGAGGAGGAGGAAATTTGAAGCAAGATGTTAAAAAAACAAAACAAAAAACCAGCTTCAGTGAACAGCAAGAGTGGGTTTAAAGAGAGACAAAGATGTGCACCAGAGCTGTTTGGGGGCCTTGGTGTCCATGAAGAGCCAAGACAAGGACATAGCCCAGGAGTGCATACCAAGGAGGCCTCACCTGGCTTTCTCCTCCAACTCTTCCTTACACACAGAGCTCCCAGTTCCCAGATGTGTATACAGAGGAGGGGGAGTGGGAGGAACAGAGGAACAGAGACAGGTCTATCTGGTTCCTCAGGGATTATGTCACCCCCTCCTCTTCCTATCTAGCTTTCTGATCCCTCCTCAGCCTGAGGCAGGGCCTCACACAGCCCCTTCCCTTTTCTTTCCTCCATCCGTTAGGGCTACTCAACTGGCTCACGTCAGTTTTCCAAACCCACCCCTCCCCCTCAACAATCAGGCTGGGAACAGGGAGGAAAAAAGGATATATCTACACCAGAAACCAAAACTCATCCAGGAACCATGGTGGACATAGGAGTTCTAATGGCCCTTGTACTTGAAAGAGAAATCTGGTTTGGAGGGATCCCCAGGCTTCTCACTTTAAGTACTGCAGGATGCAAGGGATCATGTCCGCAAGCTGGTCCAGAGATGGGTACTGATATCTGGGGAAGAGGGGAATATTAAGGAAAATACCAACCTGCCCCAATGGCCCCCACATCCCCCACCTCAGGGTGTCCTACTCATCCTTTCCTAGAATCACCACTGTCCTCCCTTTCCTCCTCCCCTGGTTCAATCTCCCCCACACCTGCCATATGCCTCACAATCTGATGATGAGGGAGGGAGCTAATTCTCACCCCAGAGGGAACACAGGAGCCCCCTCTTCCATCCCAGGGGCATCCACATGAACCCGCACGAAGTTCTGAATGATTTCCTGCATATCCCCGAATTGAAACAGCGGCTGGAAGCAAGATTTATCTAAAGAGAATTCCCATCACCCAAACAATAGAATCAGACAGGGAAGAGTGTCCCCAAGTGAAAACCCACCCTCTTTCATGCCACAGTCAGAGTAGGAGAGAACGTCTTGACACATCACATGGCTCCATTCCTGCCCACGAGGACCCTTCCCCTTTACACTGTGGTTTTACATGCCACAGGGACCCCCACCCTCCACCCCAACTCTTCCCAGAAAGGAGTGAAAGGAGAAGTGAAGGTCCTTACAGTTGAGTCCCACATCATGGTAGGTGAGTATCGCTGGGCGTTTGGGTTTGGGGGTGCCATAGACAGTAAAAGTGACAGAGCCATAAGGTGTCTCCACAGAGTGAGTCTGCAGGAAAACAGGTCATCATCAGGTAGGAGTTAGGCTGAGAGGAAAAGAAGCAGAAGAAGGACCTCCGCAAAGGCCAGGAGTTAAATGGGGGAGGTTCAGATAGAGGAGAAGGAAACAAAGTATTACAAATACAATCAGAAAAAATTTAATTTAGGTAAATTAAATTTATAGTGGAGATGATTTTGAGGGTAGAAAAGAATAATGAAAGATTGGAGAGCACCAAGAAAACCTGAGAAGGGAGAAGGGAAGGAAAAGGCAGAGATGGGGATGGGCAAGGACTGGAATAGAAGGAAAAGGAGCAGAGGAGAGCCAGGTAGGAGGTCCTCTTTTACCATGGGGTGGGGGGCTGGGGGGGATGCCCCTTCTCGCCTCCCACCCCCTGACTGCCCCAAGCTGTTACCTGTCCCCGGTCCAGGAGGATTCGGGCAGCTAACTCAGCCTCCTGGAGAGAGACACACAGACAGACCCACACAGAGACACACAGCCACGTAGAGTGGAGAGACAGATGGAAAGACAGACACAGATAAAGAGAGGTAGGTTAAGAGATGAAAGACGGAAAGAAATGACAAAAAGAGACATGGAGAGGATTAAGATTAGTATAGTGACATGACAAAAGCCTGGACTCCCAACTGGGGTATATGTGGAGAGAAACATGGGGAGAAATAGAGAAAGTAGGAGTGTGGATTAGAATGAGACTATAATTTGGAAAGGCAGGACATGAGGGGGATGCTTGGATATCTAGAATTTGGGCCTGGGAGTCAGAGGGTCTCTAATAACCTTGGCCACCTCAGGTGTCTGCCCCGGCAACAGCGGTTTCTCCTCGGTGATCTGCACCTCCTGCAGCTCCGCCATGGTGGCCTGGCAGGGTGAGGAAACACCACGACTGGGGAGGTTGCCTCCACACCCCCACATCTCCTCGAATACCTTCTTCCTCCCTCAGAACAGGGTAATGCAAGGTGCAGGGGGCCCCTGGAGCTTAAGATGACTAGGACACAGACAGCCTTTCCTGCCCCAGCTCCATGTCCACGCCAGTGGGGGGAAGGTTATATATAAGGAACCAGGACAGCACTTCTCTTCACTGGCCATCCCCATTGCCCCCCTCAACACCCACACCTCCATACCCAACTCCCCTATCCTGGATGGAAATACCAGGGTGAGGCAGCCCTGCAGCTCAGGTTTCCCAGGCTATATTTAGGGACCACCCACACTCCCAGTTAGGTAGTCGGTGAAGCTAGTGGCTTAGTGACTGGGTACTCCAAAGACACTAAGGGACAGGTAGAAAGAGTTCACAACTGACTGTGACCTTCAACTAAAGCCCCAATGTCAGCAGCTAAAAAGGAAAGGGGCTAAAAATGACCTGAGTAACATGGCCAAGAGGGGGAGGGGGGAAACAAGAAAAGGGGGACAAGGGACATCTGTATCCAATTGACCCAATGTCTCCCTTGCTCCCAAGGTTCTCCCTCCCTCCCTCCCTACTGTATATAAATGAGCATACATTCAATATTAGTGGGGCTAGTGTGGAGCAAAGCACTCCTGTAGACCTGCACAGTAAAAAGCCTGCAGCCTGGGGGTGGGGTCACTTACTGGGCTCCTATTGGCTGGATGCAGTGGGGTTAGGGGTCAGGGTTCTCAGTACTCCTGGCTCTGGGGTCTGAGAAAACAAGGCAATGAGGTGAATGACATGGGCGAGAGGCAGACCCTGGTCTTTTAGGGACATAAAACCTCAGCCAAGACCTAGATTACCTGGGTCACCAACCCTCCCTAACCTGTACCCCGGAGTCCAGTGAACATGTCTTCTCTAGGTTTCAACCTCAGTCAATACCGGTTGGAGGGGCCAGCAGGGCAAACAGAGAGCAAGTATTAGTCCAGGCTAGGGGGGAGGAGACAGGGAAGTGCTGATGTGGAGGAAAGAGCGCTGCATGGCTCAGAACCTCCGTATTCTAGTCCCGGCTCTGCCGCTACTGGTGTGACCTTGGCCCAATCAGTACTACTGGCCTCAATTTCCTATTTGCAAACTAGAAGTGGGGACTAAGGGATCCCCAAGATTTTTGACAGCTCTCGAATGATATGAGGGTAGCAGAGCATGACTGTTTCCTTCCGCCATTAAAAAAAAATATATAAAAAAACTTAAAAAGCCTCGTGCCTTTGCTTCTCTCCTCCATCCAGCCCCGGTGTGGGTCCCGTGAGTGGAAAAAGGCGAGGAGGGTGATCCCACAATCTCCTCCCAGCCTCCCCCGACGGACGACCCAAAAGGGCCGAGCGCCAGCTGGAAGGATGGGATTGACCGGGCCCAGCACCCGGGACCTGTTCCTCCGAGTCCCTACGCTGCCCGAACTCGTGGGAAACGATACCCTCTTGAGGAGGGCACAGAACGCCCTGGATCCTGGACACAACCTCGCGCACGTCCCAAACACGCCCCGCCGCTCGCCGAGCCCACCGCCTTTGTGCACAGCAGCCCAGCACTGCCCCTCTTGAGGACCCCTTCCCGATGCAAACGGTTGGTTCCAGGGAGAGCTCTAGCCTCCCACCGACCCGCAGGCCCCAGCCAGGCCCTCCGGCCCCTCGCCTACCCCTCCCCCTACCTGCTGCCGCTGCAGCCGCTTCCACCTTCACTTGCCTTTGACTCTGCAGCCCGCTTGGGCTCAGGCTCCCCACAGACCCGCCCCCGGCCCGCCCCAGCCCGCCCACGGGCCGACAACTCCCCGCAGATCCGCCCCAGACCCCCAGTAAACACGCCCCCCCTTACCCCGCCCCAAGCTGTTTGCTGCTAGGGAAGGGCAGTTCAGGGGGCCAAAGGGGAAGTCTAAGGAAAGCAAAGGTGCTTCCGTGCTTCGTTCGCGCTCCCTACAATAGCCCCCCCACGGGTGAGGGCGGTTGTGGGGTGTGTGGGGATCCTTTAGTCCTGCAGGGGATCCCCACTCCAGCCCACAACACCGCCCTCACCCGTGACATGGATTTGCCTAGCGCACTGTGGCTCTGTCTTTCACCCTTAGACTCAGTGGTGGGGGTGGGTAGGGGAGATGAACCCAGGGTGCTGACACCCCACGATTTCGATTCCGCCCGCCATGAAAAAGAGCCTGGTTCAGGAAGGAGGAGGTGGGCGGGGACCACCGCTGAAGAGGCAGGGGTCTCGCCCGTTGGGAGGGGCAGGTGTGCCGGCACCGACTGAGGGAGGGGGCGTCGAGGGCGCTGAGGTTCCAACTCCGGGGCGCCTAGGGTCCTGGTACCTCCTCTCTCTGCTGCGTCCGTTGCCTGCTGTCCGGCTGCTCCCTGAGAAGTTGGAAAACAAGACTGGAGGGGGGGGGATGCGGGGGCCACTATAAATAGAGGGAGATCGCAGGAGGGTGGGGGAAGAGGATGGCCCAACGGGGACTCCCAGGTCAAGGCCCTAAGGAGGGGTGGAGGAGGGGCTAGGGACCCCCCAGGGGCTCTGACTCTTGGGTAAACAAGCGCGGAGGCGGAGTTAACTCTGCGAGGGTGGAGTGGGGGCTTGGGGAGGACGCAGTGTCCCCGGCTGGGGCCCAAGAGACCCTGTGGCTTCGGTGCTAACCCCTCCTAGTCCGGCGCAGAGAAGGGTGAGACCAGCTCGGTCTGGCTGAACCGCAATGCCCAGGCGACGGTTTCTCAGGGACCGCTGCTTCTCCCTCAGGGCTTGGGTGGTTTTGCTGTTCTAGACTCCTCACTTGCCCAGGCTTCCCCACACTTAGATGCACCCTCCCAGGCCTCCTAAGAGGAAGGCAACCCGTCTTGAGATAGTTATGTGGCTAAGGAAATTCAAAGGTGTCTTAGGAAAAAGGAAACCTGATTGAATTTCTTCCCACCTGCCTCTCTGTTAGCGCCCCTCCTCCCAGGGTCCCCACCCCATCCTTTCCTCCAGCTTGGCTCCTGAGTTGCCATTTCGGGGGCTGGGCACCAGGCCAGTTGGGAACAATAACCAATGGAACTGAAGCTGCCAACTGCAACACCAGCATAGACTGCTGCCCCAGGACCCCCAAATTGCCCTACCCCCTCTTGCCTGGGAACTACCCCCCACAACCCCCCTCACCACCCACAACACCCCTCCCACCCAAGGACCATCAATGCCCCTTTCATCCCGACTTGGCAGGGTTTATTGGAAAAAAAGAGGGGCCAAGAGGGCGGAGGTGACCCAGAGGAGGAGAGCTGGTCAGAATAAAACCCAGCTTTCAACAACCCAAAATCGAAAGGATCCCCCTACACTCAACTAGTTGAAGCACCCAAGTTTTCCTCTATTCCCTTCCTCCACTCGCTTCAGAACTATATCCCCAGAAACTGGCACAGAAGCTGGGCACTCTGGCTCCCTGCCTAGTCCCCTGTCCCCTCTGGATGTCAGTTTAACGCTCTCCTGGACAAGGAAAACCTGCTGGAATTAGGATCATACGCAAAGATGCATACGGCAGGATAGGGATCTCACCAGCCCTCCTACGAATGGGGGAGAAAGAAAGTCTGAATATGAACTTGTGCTTGCTGCCTTCTTTTATGTGTCTAAAGTAGTCTTACTTGGAGTGGGGGAGGGAAGGACCTGGAGGTTCCAGCATCTAAATCGGTCTCTAGGTCGGGATGACTCAGGGGGAACTTGATAAGGGGCCTAGCAGGAGTGTGGAGGGTGGGGCAGGAGGTGGGAAATTTCCACTGGGAGCCCGTTTACTTCCTAGGCCTAGGGGTCTCAGCCTGCTACAGACAAAAATGACGCTGCTTCTGCCCTAATATAGGGTTCCTCTCTGTCGGGGCAGGTCCCAGCCCATCCTTGGTGTAAGTGGCCCAACAAGGATAACTACTCTAACTTCCTTCTCTTGGGCCAGAACAGCTTCAAACTGAACATCAACGAAGTAACCCTTTTAAGTACCTGCTTTGTGCAGTCACTGTGTAGATGGAATTCAAAGTGTGAAGTCTAGTCATAACACTCTCTAGAAGTCTATGATGGAATAGCTGAGAGAAGGTATAAAAATAGAAGAAGTTTTTTTTAATATAAAATTGTTTAAACAATAAGTCCTATGGCAATAGTTTCCCATCCTTCTCCAGTGGGAGGTCAGAGATGTCCATTCCCACATGATGGGTGTAGTATCCCGATGGAGACAAACCATGAATTCAGCAGTACTTTCAAGTTTGTACGGTATTCTGATCATCACAGCATCTATGTATATAGCAATACCTACATGTGTAAAGCCTATTATTTATCCAGTTGATAATAAATCTGTGTACATACAGACTCTGGGGGCCTTTGCAATAATTCAGAAATCCTCACCCCAGGAGGCTGTAGGTCAGCAGGTTAGGAAATACTGTCTTTGTACAATACAAAGGAGGAAAAGGGTTTTGTTCCTAGGGTGAAGCACCCTATGAGGAGTGCAACCATGAAGTATTTGGTAGGAGAGAGGAGCATTCAACCAAGAAGGAGGGAGCATGGGAGAAAGTTTGAGGGCAGAAATTCACACATTATTTCAAAGAATGGAATAATGGCTACCTTTTACAAGAAACTTCTCATATATTATCCCCCTATGCTGTAGGGTATGTATTGCTGTCCTTATTGTACAGAAGAGGAAACTGAAGCTCAGAGATGTCTAGTGATTTGCCCAAGGCCAACCAGCTAGTAAATGATATATCTAAGACTTAAATGCTCACCCAGGTTCATTCTACTCTCTAAAGATATGCTTTTTCCACTATGAGATAGCGTCCCCTCAAGCATATAGTGATTAGGCCAGATGAAGAATAATGCTGATGAGAGGTGGGTGACTTTTGGTAGGGTAGATTGGGGATGAGTATGAATGTCCTTGAATGACAGGCAAAGCAGTTTGGCACTAAAGCTCCATAGAATGTTCTTGAGCAGGAGTAATGGATAAAAAATAGTTTTGTGAAAATTAATCTGATGGGGGGTGGATAATAGTGATGAATTATGGGGTAGATGGGGGTAAAGCATTCAATCTAGGAAAGTGATCATTTAGAAGCCAAAGTATGGCTATGTAGCTCAGTGGGTTAGAGTACCCTCCTGATACACCAATGTTTCGGGTTCGATCCCTGGTCAGAGCACATACAAGAATCAACTAATGAATAAGTAAATAAGTAGAAAAACAAATTAATGTTTCTTTCTCTCTCCCCCTCCCCCTTTCTCCCCCTCTCCCATCCTCTCTCTAAAATCTATTTTAAAATAAATAAAAACAAAAAAGAAGCCAGGGTACTCAACTAGATATGAGATGGAAAGGACTTCAAGAAGTGTGACAGTAGACTTCTGGCTAAGATAGAGGCATAGGTAGACACACTATGCCTCCTCACACAACCAAAAGAAGGACAACAACAAATTTTAAAACAAAGAACAACCAGAACTGATAGAAAATCGAACTGTATAGAAGCTGGACAACCAAGGAGTTAAAGAAGAAACATTCATCCAGACTAGTAGGATGGGCGGAGATGGGCAGCCAGGCAGGTAGAACTCACAGCAAGGCAGCAGCTGGAGGACTGGGGTGGGCAAGGCTGCAGCTGGCAGACCTGACAAGGCAGCAGATTGTGGACTGGACAGGTCCCACATTCGCATGCAGATAAACCAGGAGGAACAACTGGGGAGCAAGACAGACCACCCAGAGTTACAGTGCAAGGAAATAATGCCTCAAACCTCTGATTGAAAACATCTTTGGGGGTTGAGGCTGCAGGGGGAGAAACTCCCAGCCTCACAGGAGAGTTTGTTGTAGAGACCCACAGGGTCTTAGAACATACACAGGCCCATCCACCCTGGAATCAGCACCAGAACGGCCCAATTTGCTTGCAGGTAGTGGGGGAAGTGACTGAAAATCAGCAGAGAGTGGAGCAAGCAGCATTGTTTCTTCTCGGACCCCTTCCCCACATTCAGCACCACAACACAGCCAAGGGGGTTGCACCACCCTGGCAAATACCTAAGGCTCTGCCTCTTATATGTAACAGGTGGGCTGAGACAAAAAAAAAAAAATGGGCCAAATGAAAGAACATATCAAAGCTCCAGAGAAATACAACTAAGCGACGAAGAGATAGCCAACCTATCAAATGCACAGTTCAAAACACTGGTGATCAGGATGCTCACAGAATTGGTTGAATATGGTCACAAATTAGATGAGAAAATGAAGGCTATGAAAAATGAAATAAAGGAAAATGCACAGGAAACCAATAATGACAGGAAGGAAATCAGGACTCAAGCCAATGGTGTGGACCACAAGGAAGAAAGAAACATTCAACCAGAACAGAATAAAGAAACAAGAATTCAAAAAAAATGAGGAGAGGCTTAGGAACCTCCAGGACATCTTTAAACGTCCCAACATCTGAATCATAGGGGTACCAGAAGGAGAAGAGGAAGACCAAGAAATTAAAAACTTATTTGAACAAATAATGAAGGAGAACTTCCCCAATCTGGCAAAGGAAATAGACTTCTAGGAAGTCCAGGAAGCTCAGAGAGTCCCAGAGAAGTTGGACCCAAGGAAGCACACATCAAGGCACATCATAATTACATTACTCAAGATTAAAGATAAGGAGAGAATCTTAAAAGCAGCAAGAGAAAAGGAGACAGTTACCTACAAAGGAGTGTCCATAAGACTGTCAGCTGATTTCTCAAAAGACATCTTGCAGTCAAGAAGGGACTGGAAAGAAATATTCCAAGTCATGAAAGGCAAGGACCTACATCCAAAATTACTCTATCCAGCAAAGTTTTCATTTAGAATGGAAGGGCAGATAAAGTGCTTCTCAGATAAGGTCGAGTTAAAGTAGTTCATCATCACCAAGCCCTTATTGTATGAAATGTTAAAGGGACTTATCTAAGAAAAAGAAGATAAAAACTATGAACAGTAAAATGACAACAAACTCACAGTTAGTAACAACCACACCAAGACCAAAAACTAAAACAAACTAAGCAAACAACTAGAACAGGAACAAAAATCACAGAAACGGAGATCACGTGGAGGGTTATCAGCAGGAGAGTGGAAGGGGGAGGGGGGGAAATGTACCAAGAATAAGTAGCATAAATGGTAGGTAGAAAATAGGGGAAGGTTAAGAATAGTATAGGAAATGTAGAAGCCAAAGAACTTATTCGTATGACCCATGGACATGAACTAAAGGGAGGGAATGTGTGGGTGGAAGGGGGTGTGCAGGGTGGAGGGGAATAAAAGGGGGGGATGGGACAACTGTAATAGAATAATCAATAAAATATATTTTAAAAAAATTTTAAATGCATGAGAGTAACAAAAATGGAAAGGAATAGATACATAAAACAAGGAAAAAACACTTATAGGAATTGGTAACTGATTAGACAGGAAGGGGAAGGAAATCACCAACCTAGTTGCTCTTGTTAGGATTCCTGAAGTTCATCCATCTATATGGTTTCTAGATAAAGAAAAGGCCATAGAGGAACCCCTGAAGAATATTCCTGACTGCAAGGAAACTTACCTGAAAATTTTTCAGAGTCAGAGATTCACCCTCACTCTGATCTATTTCACCCTGGCCGACCCAGATCTGTTACACTCCAAGACCATTTCCATGTTGAGCCCCAACACACCATTTAAAGTTCCTACTGAGGCTAGTCTGCTAAAGCCAATGAGATCTTCCAAGCTGGCCTGGACCTGGAAACCAAAAAGAAGAGCAATGTCAGACTTATGGTGACTTGTCTTTATTAACCCTTTCCCCGGGCCCTCTTCAGCTTCTGTTGAGGGTCAGAGTAATTTTTTTTTTCCATAAGGCAATTTGATCAGGACTGAGAGGACTAAGTCAGGTTGGGTTGGGATGATGAGGGGAATTTGATCACCTGGAGAGATCAGAAGGTTGGCAATTTGTTCAATGAAACATGCAAGGTAGTGAAACCAAAAGACACCTCCCCCAAAGACTAGGATTATAGCTAGGGCTAGAGGTGATGTCATAAAATCTACTGAGGTCATAAAAGCTTCCCTCTCTTCCCCTGCCTGTCTCCTCACTGCCATATATACACACACTTACATACAAAGCCTGGGAAGGGTCAGACACCATCTGGCCACTCAGGTACCAAAAGTGGGGGGACATGGTTGGGGGTGGTGATTTCTCAGAATGTAGGATCCACACTAGTTTCCCTAGTGCTGGGAACAGTAGGTGGAAAGAAGGGAGAGAGGAACAGGGAGGAGAGTTTTTCTTTCCGCTGTTGCTGATTCAGATTTTATCTTAACTCCCATCCTTTTTACTCCTCAGTCCTCCCTTCCTTTCCTCCCTCACCCCTCAGCCTCCTCCTCTACTATCCTCCCCAGCCTCCAGGTGATCATGGCATCAGAAGCAGAAAAAACATTCCAGCGGTTTGCTGTCTTCGGAGAATCATCAAGCAGCGGCACTGAAATGAACAACAAGAATTTCTCCAAGCTGTGCAAAGACTGTGGTGTCATGGATGGCAAGACAGTCACCTCCACTGATGTGGACATCGTGTTCAGTAAAGTCAAGTAAGGAACCAAAGATGAGAGTAGGGGTCGTGAGTAGAACAAACAAGATAGTGAGACGTGGAAGGGTTTATGTGATAGAGCACTTGTAATGGGTCTACTGAGTACCTACTGGGTACCTGGCACTGTCTATTTATTCTCTGTCCTCAAGACATTCAGTGGCCAAGTATGAGTAAAGGGAGGGTTGGCCCTTGGTAGGTAATGAATTCATGTTTCAGAATTCCTGAAATTCTGTCTGACTAACCAGGGCCAAGAATGCCCGAACCATCACTTTTCAGCAGTTCCAGGAAGCAATGAAGGAACTGGGCCAGAAGCGGTTCAAAAGTAAGAACCCAGATGAAGCCCTGGAGAATGTTTTCAAACTCATAGAAGGCAAGGATCCAGCTACCACTGGTGTTACTGTGAGTGACATTCTTTATCCCTAACACTTGACCCTACTTCCCTAAATTCTACTGCTTCTTCTCCTCTTCCACCCTCCACTGACCCTAATGCCTGCCAACACAGGTACTGTAGGGATACTACAGAACTCCTCTGGGGCACTCTTGGTATTGAAACAGACTTCAGAGACCACCTGGCCATTTCAGAGGCAAGGAAATCTGTGCCCAGAGAGAGGAAGTGACTTGCCCAAGGTCCATAGCTATTTTCATAGCAAAATCTAGACTCATTCTCAAGTGTCCAGTATCTGAGCCAGGCAACTAGAGCCTGGTGGACACAGTGCAGAGGACTTGGTACATGATCCCTAGTCTTCTTCCTGCTCTTATATAAGGTCTGATCTCTGACTTTCTTCCTCTTATCCCTCTCTGTTCCCTATTTGTCCCCTCTCTACTAAAAGTTCTTTCTACTATGGTAGGTTTCAAATAGGACCCACCCAGTAGGAAGAAATTTGCATATGAAATCTGGGATTGAAGTCCCCTGGCCATAGCATCATCAAAATGACTCCTCTGGAAGCAGAAAAATCCACACACAGTCCACTCACTCCCATACACTAGACTCCTCTTCCCTCACTGGTGGATGGCTCTTGCCACAGTTACTGCCCACAGCCACATCTGGGTTCAGGGAAAACAGCACCATGCCACAGGTAGAGCAAGAATCAAAGGCCATCTTTAGAAAAGGGGTAAAACTCTGGAGGGGGAAGGAGAGGGATCAGACCCATCATCCTCTGGATTGCAGAAAGCAACAACTGTGGGCGGGGTGAGCCGGCTGACAGACACCAGCAAGTACACTGGCACCCACAAGGAGCGATTTGATGAGAGTGGCAAGGGCAAAGGCATCGCAGGACGGGAAGACATGACCGACAACTCCGGCTATGTGAGTGCCTACAAGGGTGCTGGCACCTATGATAAGAAGTTTAGCAAATAAGGAATAGCCTCATCTTAGCCTGCCAGCCATCAACCCTGCATCTTTAACACCATGGAGTTTGGGGAACAATAAACATCTGTGTGTGCAGCAGCTAAGGAGCTCTGTCTTCAACCAGGGTAAGGTATGGGTGGGCTCATGGGTGTAGAGAGAGAGGAGAGAAGAGAAAGTCCAAGATGTCAGAATTTCCAGCTTTCCATCTTTTGCTCTACTTATCCTGATACCTCCAAATCAAAAGTTAGTCTTCTCCTCAGGGCTGAGGAATATATTTGGAGATAAGCAATGAACCAGATGTGAAGGTAAAAGTATTTGCTATTTGCATTCACACACACACTACTGGTATTCACCCCATGTAGACACACCTGCCAAAGGGGAGTAGCAATTTCTAATTTGATGGAGAATGACCCAGATACCATCAACCAGACCCCTGTCCCTCCACCTTCCTCATCTATTGCAATCCAGGTTTTTTTGTGGGGAGAAATAAAAGCCAACTGGGGTGGGTTAAGGATCAACTTAGCCTGATTCATTACAAGTTTGTTCTAGAGCTAGGGGAAGGGAGAATTCATTTTCAACACTCAGCTGGAAGTGAATGTTACCCCACTGCACCTCCATCATGGTTCACGTGGAAGAGAAGATCCCATACAGCTAAGGGTAGCCCAGGAAGATGGTGAGTGGTCTCCAGAACTTTGACAGTAGGAGTTCTAGTGCACTAAGGAAAAAGGAATGAAATCAGAACTGAGTCCAATGTGGTTTTTTTATCCTTTTATTTTTAAATGATTATAGATTTACAGGAAGATGCAAAAATAGTACTGAGAGGTTCCATGTACTCTTCAATTTTGTCCAATGGTTACATCTTACATAATTCAGATGTGGCCTTGAAACCTTCTGCAACTACAGCCAGGCTCACCTCAACCATCTTATCAGCAGCAGATCCCAGAGTTTGGGGATCATCAGGAGGAACTTTGGGAAGGAACAGGATGCAGGAATGTCTAGGGAGATAGATCAGGGAAAGTGACGTGAAACTTTACAGTGAACCAAGGTGAGAATTGTGGAAAAGAGGTTGGAGAAGACGGTGAGTAACGGAGGCTGGGAAGGTTAGGGAGAGACACTGCTCCATGATGAAAGGAGGGAGGAAAGAACATGTTATGTGAAGAACATGATTTCACAGATAGTAACAGACAGGGAACTGAGGGGAAGTGAGGCTAAAATGAACCTAAAGGTCTCAGGAAGGTCCCTATTGCTAGAGATACCTATAGTGTGGGCGAATGAGTGGAGGGAATCATAGGGAAATGAGGAAGACTGAAAAGAGAAAGGTGTCGGGGATGGGGAGTTGAAATATTGAACTGGGTGCCTGTTGCCATGGTGTGAGCTGAGGCTCTGGGCCTCCATCCAGGATTCAGTATCTGGCCCAGTGGATGGACAGTCACTGCCAACTGGATACAGTCAGCTTCTTGGGTGGGAAGAACTGTCTGTGGGAGACGGAAGATGATGGGGGAGGGGGAAGGTAAACAAGTTAGAAAGAGCCTAGAAGACAGTTATGACTTTGACATGTGACATTTTTTCCTACTTTACTGGTATCTTGGGAGGGAATCCTGCTTACCTTCAAAACCAGGGAGGAAACCTTGTACCAGGGATCAGAGTTTTGGAAATGAGGACAGGCTGCTCTGTGATAGGCAGTAGGGAGTGGTTCTCAATGAAAACCTCCTTTCCCTAGTAGAGGCCAATGATACCTATTGGTTCAGCATCATACTTCCGGGAACAGAGCAGGTAGAGCCTTTGGTTGGTCAGGGTGCCATTGTAGCGGCAGCTGGTGGGTGGCTGCTTGGTAACCAAAGAGCAGATTGTGAGGGGGAAGGAGTCCTGGGTGAGTGTACAGTATTCATTGTAATTCTCACAGAAGTTCTCACAGTACTTGCACAACTTCTGAATTTCTGTCCCCGGGACATGTATCACATAATGGTTCTTTGGGCAATACAAGCTTTTCTTTTTGCCCCGAACATAGGCCATCAGACCATTACAGTAGCCCTGAAAACCTGGTGGGTAGTTAAGCCTGGGATAGTCAATGTGTAAGTCGTAGAATTCCTTGATGGCAAACTGCAGACGGATGTCCACGACCAAAGTTGGCTCTAGAACAAGCTGCAGGAACAGGAGCCAGGCCATAGCTGGTGTCATTCTTCCTGCTGGTAGAGTTAAGGTGGTTGGAGGCAGAGGTGGGCCTAGAGTAGCTGTCCGCCTCTTCCCTAAGCCTCCAGCATTCTCCCAACCTTCCCTGTGTGCCTTCCCTTATACCTGAAGAGCAGGACTGTACCTCAGAGGTCATCTAGCCATAGACCTCATGCCCCAGAGAGGGGACACACTTAACCACCATCATCCAGCTAATCAGTCACCTTCAGCCATTTCCCCCTTCCCTAGGTCCACCTACAGTCCCAGCCTCACCCAGTTCATGAGCTATAACACTTACAGAATAAGAGATCCAACTGGTCCCTTGGTGAGCAACTCTCCATGATTATCCCTGGGCCTGGACAACCCTTCTGGTAAAAAGATACAGAGGCAGTAGAAGGAACAGGCTGAGCTATGATTCTCTGATTGCTCTGGAGGAAGGAAAGGAGCTGGAAGATGAGCAGGGCAGCAGGCAGGGTTTCTTCTCTCCTGAGGCTGAGGGCAGCCCAAAGGTGAGAAGAGGCTGGAAAGGTTTCTGGATAAATACCAGTCTGGGAGGATGGAATGTCCCCTGAGTTTGAGAAGCCTCTGTGCTGAGGGGGTTGGATGGGTGGGAGGAAAGAGACATTACAGTCTGGTTTCCTCCTTTCTGGTGTCATAGGGACACTTAGTTCCAGCCTCCTAGCAAGAAGTCTCTAAGTTCTTGGGCTTTCTTTGATGTCCATAAGCCCTGCTCCTGCAGAAGGTGAGAAGAAAATTAGTCTCATGTTTCTGAGGAACAAAGGGCTCCTTATTCCCAACCCTTAGAGAACAGAGCGTCTGCCACTGCCTCATCCCATGCACAAGAGCCCACGCACATGCAAGAGCCTCCCACCAGAATGATGCACAGAGAATCAAAGGCATTTGTGTAGACCCCCCACAGTCCCCATCATCAACCTCACAACAATTGCAATGACACAATCACACCACCCCCTCCCCAATAACCTCAGGCCCTTTTAGAGTCAGTGCACATGTGGACATTTTTGCTTGCTGGCCCTGAAGCCTCAAACTTGTCAGTAGGTTGGATTAGACAGCATATCTTGGACTGAGGTGGTGTAGGCCACGTGAGTCCAGCAGGTCAGATTCCTGCTACTGTTTGTCATGTTGGCAAAGGGCTGGGCTCCTAACTCCTCATTTCATCGACACCTGCCCCTTCATCAGAAGCAAAGTGCCTGCCAGCCACAGCCCTTGACTTCCACAGGCCCCTCAGCCTGGTCTCCCTGAAGGATATGAGCCAGGTCTTGGGCTTCCTCTCAGGAGATCAGGGAGTCAGACCACAGAAACTTGAGTGCTCCAAGGCCAATGTGTAGTTCAGTAGGAGGTACAGAGACATACTGGTGTTCCTCATTCATAGCTCCCCTAACTTGCTCTTTCTGACAGCACAAATGAGAATACAAAACTGAATCCCTTTCCATAACTTGCTTCTCCTCCTTGTTGTCTATCTCAGCTTCCTCAGTTGTACAAGAAATATGAGACTGATCCTAGACCCCTTCTTCTCCCAAACTGCACCTGGGGGGAGGCTTTTGAGTAAAACACCAGAAATTGAATCCTACTCTGTTGTTTACAGGCTGTGCACCACCAATCTGAGTTTACTAAAACACTGTAAACTTCAGTTTCTTTATGTGTTAATGAGGATGATATTTTATACCTTGTAGCAATATTAGGATTCATTAAGATGTATATCAAGAGCTTTTAGCCCAGGGTCTGGCACATATTGAGTATTCAAAATGACCATGAGTCCATCGGTCATGAAGCCCTAGAAATCTTATCTAAACTTTTCCTAAACCCCTCTCTTCCATTTCTACTTCTTCCCCTGCTGGGTCTCTTGTGTCTCCTGAACACCACACACACTGCAACTCTGGTAAGGCTCTACCCCTCATAGGACATACAACTTCCCATGACCTGGCCCTTGCTATGTCTCCAACTGCATCTCCATGCCTTCCTGCTTCCCCCAGGGTGCCTCACCCCACCTCCATGTCCTTGTTCATGTCATCTCCTCCTCCTGCTCTTGCCCCCATGAATTCCACTGAGCTGGCTCATAGGAAGACACATCCCAGAAATCCTGTATGAGAAGCCTCTACTCCGAAGACCTCTCCAGAGAAGTGTGCACAGCCAAACAAGTAAGGGAAAATCCCACACAGACAGGTGGCCCATCTGTGTCCTTCAGGCTGGTGTACAAGCCAACACTGATTGGGAGACCATGCATGGAGGTACTGGCGTCTGGCTGACTCAAGTCTTTGTTTGAGGAAGCTTACTATACTGTGTGGTCCCCACATCAAGGCATGCCATCCCTTCCCTTTTTGCTCAAGGATGCAACTTGGTCTTCCTCTTTCTTCATATAGTACCCAACCACCACTACTCACCTCTGTACACACAATTACAGAAATGGAACAGCACACTACAGAGGAAAGAGTTCAGGACTTGATATTAGATAACCTACTGAGTTTCTATTTCCTCTTCTATAAAATGGGATTAACACCTTTCTTACCTCTTGAGGCTATAAGATAGAATGACATGGTCTGCATGAGAGTGCCTTTTAACAATTAAACAATATTTAAATGGATAACTGGGTGGTCTCCTAGGTTCCATACCAACTCACATTTTTCCCCAACTCACTGAACATTTATTTACAAAGCCTCTTTCATTCCCCAAATGGGCCAAGTGACCTGCCACCTTCTCTACTCTTCCAATCTAGAGCTCCATCGAACACCTGACTTAAAATTCATCTTTACAAAGCTTTCTATTATTAGCTGTACCCCATGTTGATTACTCCAAAATATTTTTTAAGTAATTGTAAAATATATGAAATGCACTATGACAAATTTAGGGGGAAATATAAAGGTCAATATGACAGATCCAGTCCAAATTAGGTTTACAATTCAAAAGGAAAGACACATATGAGTATATGTTACAAAGGTATGAGCCACAGAGCCAGAAAAAGCACTGAATGTGTGATGGGCCTTTGGTTTTCAAACTGCCGTCCTAATAGTCTGGTTTTTAAAATCCTATCCTAGAGGATTGATTCATAGACCACTTCTTCCATTCTGACACCCTTGTCATGGTCTCATCTGCTCCCTAAGTCTGAGATTTGTGGAACTGTTACCCCATTACACTGGACTTTACATACTCAAGAATTATCCTAGAAATGAATTAACTAAGTTTTAGAGATGTTCAGCAGCTGGCTCAAGGTCACAAGTCTAGTTTGGTGGTTCTTAACAGAAAACAATTTGGTCATATCAGAGACATTTTGGGTTGTCACAACTGGGAGGTGCTACTGGCATCTAGTGGGTAGAGGCCAGGGATGCTGCTCAACATCCAATATTGCACAAGACAGCTCCACAACAGAGAAGCATCCAAACTGAAATGTAAATAGTGCCGAGATTGAGAATCCTGGCCCAATGGGACAATCAGATTTCACAACAAGTGCAGACTTATTTGTTAGATTTTGCTTGTAATGGTATTGGTTTTTCCACCAGCAAAAGGAGTACTGATAGTTCACCATTGAAATAATTTTGTTATTTTTCTTATAAAGGCAACCCTATGCATGTACCCAACTACATATTCTCTCTCCCCCCACCTCCCCAAGGGTATACATTTCTAGAAGAGCTGACTAGAGTGGCAGGTGCAGTGATGATTGTCTATGACTGAGGGGAACCCCCAAGACTTTTTGCAAAGTGAGCTCACCTCAGTCTCAGTGGTATCCCTTTTTGCCCCATCCAGCTAAAATTGCTCGAACAGTATACTATGTCACAGACTGTTCCTGGGTTGTCCTCAAACCCAAAGGATTGCTTCAGTCATCTCAACTTCTTGTCATAGCTACAGGTCAACCTCAGGGTTGATATCTAGGAGCTGCATTGTCAGTTCCTTAGTCTGCTAACCAATGCTATGGATTGGTCGTGATCCCATCTGGAACTGCGATCACTCAGGGGCAGAGTGAAGGCCTTCTAACCCAGAAGCTGAATCAGTTAAGGTCATTTATCTGCAAGGCATTATACTGTGTCCTGTGGGAGGTACAAAAGAAATGTAACAGATGGTCCTTGTCTTCCGGGAATTGACAGTCTAAATTGGAGGAAAATAAAAACTCCATATTAAGAAATAACCAACAATTCAAGGCAGAAAATTATACATCTTAAAGACAGTAAGTATAGGAATTTAGGAATGAGAAAGATCTCTCTGAATTGGGAGAATCAGAGCAACTTTTGAAGGGTTATCCTGGAAACTTGGGGGTGGGCCTCAAGGAACAGTTAAGCGGAGATAAAGAGAATTATGAAAGGTATATTTGAAAAAAGAAAACCAGCCTGGCTAGGGTTGAGGCACTCAGTGGAAGAAAAGTCAGAGATAAAGTTGGAAAGGCAGGTTTGTGAAATTGTAGCAGACCTTAAATATCAGGCTAAGGAATTTAAATTTTATTCTGTAGATAAATGGAGAGCTGGCAATGGCTTCTCATGAGGGAGGTCTCAAGCCCAGGTCAGGTTCCCCTCTCTTACATCCTGGATTGACTAAACACGCTGGCCTGGAAGCCAAGGATTCCAACCTCCTGTCAGTTCTGCCTCCTCCAGACCCACAGCTGTTCCAGAAAAGGTCATGAGAATTCAAAGACCCAAAGCAAGTTCCACATCTAACCCCAACTTGCTGTTTGTTTCACTTTACCCATTTACGCAAATGAGCCCATTACCCTTATTTTACTCTAGGAACAACAAAATTGGGATAACAGAACTCAGATCTGCTCCTTCTTGGAGGAAAACTCTCATGAGCTTTCCACTGGTATCCAGAGGCTGTGTAGAAATCTGGAAGGAGACAGGCTGGGCTCTGAAGGGAGGGCACCTATCCAGGCCCAGCCCTCCTCTCTCCCAGCCCCCCTTACCCCCTCTCAGCACAGGCTAGAGGAAGCAGCAGCTGTTGTCCTGTGGGAAAGACAGGCAGAGGTCCACCTGGCACTGCTGGGGTTTTCACAACACCCGCCCCGGTGACTATTTAAGCACACGCGCACACCCACATGCACCAGTGGTCTGGGGAGAAGTTGGGCCAAGAGTGGTGACTGTGGTGATCAAAGAGAAGGAGGCTGGGGAACTAGCTACCTCATGTCCCTGGACACAGACTGCTCCGGTGAGGGGCTTTCTTCTCTCCCACCATTTTGTCTTCTGTCCTCTAAATTGTCTCTTCTTCCTCCTGCCAGACTCGCTGACCAGCCCTTGGCTTGGTGCCTGACTTATTTTGTTCTCCCTAACCTTGTCTCCCCATCCCTCCATCTTTTCCTCTTGCCACATACATAAAGTGAGGGAAAAATGGCAAAATTATCTTACTAAGTCCAAAGTGAAGCCAATCTTAGAAGCTGGATAGTTTAGGCAAATAAATAAAATCACCTGCCTTATCCAAATAATTGAGTCAAGGTAAGGATTTTGACTTGAATTGTGAAGACGGTAGGTTCAAGTCCTCAAATTTCTTGTGCTAACCTAAACCTTTACTCTCTCTTCCCTCTGACCTGACACAGTAGGGCTGTGTTTACTTTACTTTCACATAGTTCTAAGACGGCCTTCTGGAGAATCTGGCATAATGGAGTCGAAGAGCAAACTAGGTTAATTATAATGACAGGGAAACACAAGAGAAGAGGGCAGTGCAAGTCCTGGTTTGGAAACATCTCACTCTAGAATAATAAGCAGTGAGAAGGAGTCTCGGCACGGAATTCAAATGAGCGCTTGGTCTCCCACCCCCTCCTGTAACGAAGGCCTCCAGCCCAGGGATGCACTGGCCTGTGCTGCTCTGCATTCTATCCACAGTCTGCTTTAAACCATGGATTTTATCTCCACACATTTGCATTTCTACAGCAGCAGAGGCATAATTCTCTATGCAAAAGTTCAACTGCAGAGATTCAGACACCTTAACAAAGCAGCGAAAAGCTGTCCCCACAGCCAAGGCCTCAGGGAGGGTGAACCAGAGAGGCCAGAGGCCTGTGTGAGCTTGCTCCTGGTTCTCTGTTGCCATCTAGTGGTGTTTCCAATCTCTAACACCACGTTTTCTTCCCAAGATCATCCTGACCCACAGCTGCACTCCCCGTCTTCTATAATGATGTCCCCCCCTGGCCTCGAAAGAAACACCCAAATCCTAACTTCTGAACCAGAACACAAACTTTATTTTCCAGGTGGTTTACATGGCCTCTCTGTGGTTACAGTCCACATAACAGCCAGGGGATCTCTAAACTCCTCTGCTTAGAACTCTCCCAGGGCTCTTCACTGTGCCCAGAGCAGAAGTCTCAGTCCTAACGTTCTCTAAGGCTTGCCACGATTTGGCCTCTGGTCCCTCTCCCATGCCACCATTCTCCTGCTCCAGCCACACTAGACCTGACTATCCTCCCAGGCATACCCATCTGCTTTAGGGCCTTTGCAGTGCTGTTCTCCTTAGCTGAAGCATTGTTCCCCAGGTGAGCCCAAGTTCACTCTCATACCTTCAAGTCTTTGTCCCAGAATCACCTACTTCAATGATCCTATTTAAAAATCACTGCCAACTTCCATCCTGTTCTTCCTTAGCAATGATCACTTTGAGCAAAGTTCAGTACATATTGTTACTTTCCCTCAATGGAATGTAAGCGCCACAGAGGTAGGGATTTTTGTTTCTTTTGCTCACTAATACATTCCACGCACCTTGGCATATAATAGGGACTGAATAGACCATATGCATGAACCTGAACTCAGTATTCTGTGATCACCTGCTACTTCCAGGTGAATCCTGAAAGCACAAAAACCGTTCATCTTAGTTTTCCAGGCCTCCCAACCATGCAGAGCAATGCTTCTCTGCCTCACAGTCCAGTTCTCATGAGTGCTTTATGCTAAGCTCCCACAATCCCCTAGAGCAGCAGTTACCCACGTTTTCCACAGAGATGTCACTATGGCCAGGAACAGGACATAAAAGGTAAAGGAAGGCCTAAGGCACCACCACCAACAGCATTTTAAGGTAAATAATGTTTTAGTTTTACAAATTTTAATAAAGTAGGGAGAGGGAAGGTGAAGGGTGAGAGGCATTGGGTGCCTTCTTCAGGTAAAGCCAGGTGGCCTTGCTTACCACCTGGAAGTGAAGGGCCCAGAGGAATAAGTCACTGTGGCATCACTGAGTTGGGATGGTGCTGGGCATCCTGACTGACAATTAATCCACTTCCCTGTCATCTTCGTCTCCTCAAAAAGATAAGCAGCAAATCCTGATGACAGGAAACCATATAAAGTTAATTTAGGGGCTATTCTAGCTGTATCTCAGGTCAAAAAAAAAGAGCAATTCTTATCACCCCAGCGATTGGTTGTTCCCAGAATTATGGACCAGAGGTGTATATAGAAGGAGCTAAATGACAACTCTCCCTGAAATTCATTTTGGGTTGACACCTGGGTCAGGTGCTTTATTAGACTCTTTAAAACCATGTGGCCAGGGGCCAAATGTAGTATGAGTGTGAGGATTTAAGCTTCCTCATTGCCAAACAAGTTTAGGCAGGTACACTAGCTCCATAGGTATCGACTTATTTGGCACAGGTAGGTGGAGAGGCATGCACCTGATTCATTTCCTGATCCAGGAAAGCTCCCCAGACCGCCCCCTAACAGAAGCACCATAGCCCAGGCCAGCTCTTAAGGAGTCAGGTGGTGAGAAGAAGCCCTCAGAGAGCTGAGGCCCAGTGGTGGGAGGTGCATCCTAGGCCACTGAGCAGCAGCAGCAGCAGCAGCAGTGGCAGCGAGAAGCCCCAGTGAAGAGGTGAGACCGGCAACGGGATATGGGTGAGGAGACTGAATAGAGAAGGGATGGGTTCTGGCAAGATTAGAGTACACTCCAGTGAGAAATAAAATGGACAAAGGAGGGACTCGATGTGAAGGGGATAGGGACACACACAGAGGAAAGAGAAAAGTGATGGCAGGAGAGGAGACAGAAAATGGGGATGTAGAGGAGATGGGGACAGGTCATGGAAGGGATGAGACACAGAGAAAGGGACAGAGACATAGAGACACAGAGAGGATGGGACTTGAGAGAAAGGAACTAGAACAAAGAGTATGAGGCAAGAAGAGCAGAAAGAAGGAAGATAAGGATACAAGCGGTGGGTGGTGGGTATGTAGGGTTAGGGGCTGGGGTCACAGTAGGTGTGGCACAACAGAGAGGGAGGGATGAGACCCAGGGTGAGGAAAGGGAAGGAGATGTTGGTTAACTAGAAAGAACGGGGATAGGGAAGCTCATTTCTCAATTACATACCACTTGCTCTCTGTCCCCAGTGATCCCAGGCCTCCATTCTGACTGTTCCCGCAAGAGAGATGGCACCAGCCAGAGCGAGGTTCTGCCCTCTGCTGCTGCTCCTGCTGCTGGGGCTGTGGGTGGCTGAGGTCCCAGTCAGCGCCAAACCCAAACACATGACCTCAGCTCAATGGTTTGACACCCAGCACGTGCAGCCCAGCCCCCGGGAATGCAAAATGGCAATGGGCAACATCAACAAGTACACAAAACACTGCAAGAGCCTCAACACCTTCCTGCATGAATCCTTCTCCAGTGTGGCTGCCACCTGCCAGACCCCTACCACAGCCTGCAAGAATGGACATAAAAATTGCCACCAGAGCAAAGGGCCTGTGTTTTTGACCAAATGTGAGCTCACCTCAGGGAAGTACCCAGACTGCAGGTACAAAGAGAAGAAACTGCATGCTCCTTACATTATAGCCTGTGACCCTCCCCAGCAAGGGGACTCTGGAAAATTCCACCTGGTTCCTGTGCACTTGGACAGAGTCTTTTAGGTTTCCAGCCTTCTTCACTCTTGGGCTGGGGTTTAATTTCCTCTCCAGACCTCTGCGTGCTCCTCCTCCCATGCCCAGAAGGTTCTCTTCCCTTCATTTCTTGGAGCCCTTTCCAGCTCAGGCGTTTTTAAGATTTTATTTATTTATTTTTAGAGATAGGGAAGGGAGGGAGGGAAGGGAAGGAAAGAGGGATAGAAACATCAATGTATGGTTGCCTCTTGCATGCCTCCTGCTAGGAACTGGACTGCAACCCAGGCTTGTGCCCTGCCTGGGAATCAAACTGGCAACCTTATGGTTCACAGGCCCTCACTCAATCCACTGAGCTATACCATCCAGGCTAGTTCAGGCTTTTCTGAGAAGTTGAAGAACAGCTGAGGTCTATGCTTTGATAGGCTAAGCTCCGGAAGAGATAGTCTTTTACTTTTTATTGCTGTTTTCCTAGGAACTTATACCTAAGAGGGGCTGAGCAAACTCAGGGGTGGAGGTTCCCTGATCCATGCCTTGTTCATCTTTCCCCTGCCCCATGTTATGGCAGCATGACAACAGGAGTAAATCGATGTAAGAGGGGTGTATGGGGTTGATGGACAGAGCTAGAAATCTTGCCTAGCTCTGATGTGGCAGTGAAGTGGCCTCTTTGCAAAGAAGTACCACTTCATAGCATTTCATGCTTTTCATGGTATAGCCACATGAGACCTTTGTGATAGAGACTTGATGACTTGCCTTCGTTAGGGATGAGGAAACTGAGATTTCAGACATCTTAATTAATTAAAGAACTGTGAAATTGGTTAATAGCAGCACCTGGACTTGAACCTAAGACTCCTCCCTCTACATACAGTGCACTTTCTAGCTTACCACTGGGCAAAAATATGGGAGTGAGACCTCTGCAGGGACAAGAGGAGAACTTGAGAAGAGTTCACCCATGAGGAAATGTACCCTGAGAGCTCTGAAGAGCCAGTTACTCTGGGTTGACTTCAATAAAGGTCATTACTTCTCTAGCCAAGAGACTATTTATGTGGTGCTTCAGGGATCTTCATTATTTCTCTCTCTGCCTCTCTAACTGTCCTCCCCCTTCTCCAGCCACTGTTTTTCCAACCTGGGCCCTGGGCCTGTCTCTGGCTAGATCCCCTCGGCCTGAAGGCATACAGCAAGGGGAGTATCCCAGCTTCAGCTTTCTGCTTCAGGTCACATTTCCCTTGACCTAGAGGGACTTCCGTGGCCCAGAGCCTACTTGTCACAAACAGGCTGATGGGAGCTGCCAGAGCTTCCTTCCTCCTGATAATCATCTCTCCTGCTTCAGTGCTTCCTTGGCTCTCCACTCTGGCAGTCAGCCCGGGCAGTTGGGGTTGAGATGTAGAAATGCCACCTCTCTTTCCCCCTGGTCTGCAGATACCATTTCTCCCTCCCTGCTGAGCAGAGATGAAGAAGTTATGGTTTTATGTTGCCTGGAGCTGATAGCCTCTCCCACATTGCCTGCAGCTCTGACTCTTACCAGCCCATCTCTCTCCCTTTATCTCAGTCCCAGACAAATAGCACAAGGCCTATATCTGCCCTCCTTCAGCATCCAGCTGGGAAGTTTGTCCTAACAATTCCAGTGCTCCTTTGCCTCTTACTAAAGTTAGAGGAAGCTTTGGAGCCAGACAGAATTGGGTGTAAATTTGAGCTCAGAGAGTCACGGCCATGTGACCTGGAACCAACTACTGAACCTGTCTGCAGCTGTGTTTCCACATAGAAAAATGGGAGTAATACCACCTACCCAGCAGGATTCCTGGAGACTTAGAAATGACATTTACGAAGCCTTGAGACATTTAGTCAGCCTCAGGCACTGCTAGGCACTCGGCAACAATAACTACTAGTAGCCATGGTAGTAGTAATAGAAATATCCCTGCCCAGTCATATCCACCTTAGGGAAACATGCAGACCAAGACAAATACTGCACTCAATTCTCCTTGAGGGCTTTCTTCTGCTGGTACAATGTTCATGAGTCAGCTAGAGGACAAGACTGCAGGCAGAGTCCTGTTAGGTGGGCTGGGTGGATTGAGATGATAAAGAGAGAAGGTGGGGAAGGGATGATCAAAAAAAAAAAAAGGAGAGAAGAAAAGAACACTGAATAATTCAAGCAGAGAGTGGGGCCAATAAGTTGGTAAGTCTTGAAAGTAGAGATGCACTAACTACATCACAGAGGATTGAAAAAAGAGGTACATGAAACATATATTGTGGCCAAATGGCTGAATATAAAATCTGTATATCCTATGGTTACTACCCTATACATTTAACATTCCAAATAGATTTTCAACTAGGGTACAAGATATTTGAGAGTGGCTGATGTTTTCTTCACTTTCTTCTTTTTTCACAACTTTTCATATATTCTTTATTGATGATGTCATGGTTTTGAAGACATCCTCCTCACAAAATTTTGAATTTGTTAAAATTATGCCTTTCATGCATCCTCTCAAAATGAGAAGAATTTCCAAATAAGACATATAATTTTTTAAAGACTTTATTTTCTAGAGAGTGGGGAAGAGAGGGACAGAAACATCAACTGGTTGTCTCTCGCATGCTCCCAACTGGGAACATGGCTTGCAATCCAGACGTGTTGCCTGATCAAGAATCAAACTGGCCACCTTTCAGTTCACAGGGCTGGCACTCAACCCACTGAGTCACACCAGCCAGGGCCCAAAGGGGACTTTTTCATGAAAGACTCTTGACCCAAACAGTATTAAATAACTAAAAACTAAACATAATTAAAAAGTAATCTGTGGTGACAAAGATAAAAAGTACCTTGGGAAGGGGTAAAAGGTAAGCTAGATATGGTCTTCCTTGGTCTGGATATATATACTTTGTGAAAACTCATTGAGCTGTACACTTAAGATTTGTGTACTCACTGTATGTAAATTATACCTCAATAAAAAAATCCTCCTAAAAAGTATGGTTCTTAAGGATTATTTTATTTGACATTATAAGTGCTAACAGCAATTAATTCTACAAAAATGATATGATTGAATTATAGACAGAATTATTATTATGATCTAACTTTTATTATTCTGCCTTGTACTATTTGTTAAATTAAATAGTACTTGTGTGGTTGAGTACTGGCCTGTGAACCAAAGGGTCATCAGTTCAATTCCCATTCAGGGCACATGCCTGGGTTGTGGGCCAGGTCCCCAGTAGGGGGAGTGCAAGAGGCAACCACATATTGATGTTTCTCTCCTTCTCTTTCTCCCTCCCTTCCCCTCTCTAAAAAATAAATAAAATCTTTAAAAATTTATACTTGTATTATTTATTCAATTGTTATAAATACTTTTGGATCAAAAAGTATCTAAGATTCTTTCTAAAGTTATCCAGCCAATACACTCTCTTCTATTATTTATATTGTCAACTAATTTTCCTAATTTTTAAACATATTCCTAATTTTTAACTAAGTAAAAATTCTTAATAATAATTGTTTTGTGCCCAGTGTAAGATTTCATAATCATTAATTCATTACAGCATTTTTCTTAAAATAATATACATTTATACTTCCACTGAGTGGTAGAATTTCAACATTTTTAAAAGTTTATAAGAAAAATTTCACTACAAGTTTCACCTAGAATGCTCTAGCCACTATTTGACAGTGACTATTCAGATATTAATAATAAATTGAAATGACTTGCCTTTTTCTCATTATCGGATGCTTTAATTAATTAGGTTTGACAGTCACCCATTCCTTCACATGATCTTGATCACAGCCAAGTTTAGGAATGCCAGGAATAATGTTGAAATAGGCATTTGGGTACTCAGCTTCCAAAGGTCAAAGCCGAGGTCCAAAATAAATAATGGATTTGAGCCAAACACCAGCACTGGCTGAACCTGATGCATTACTATCAGTAAACTGAAAAATAGGAAGAGGAGACTGATTAGTTGTTGAGACTTTCTGTTGCTGGAGGTGGGAGCTTAAAAAGGGAAGAAGGTATCTAGGGAAGTATTGCCCGACCGTGTGTAGCAAGCTTTAAAGAATTATTTCATTATAATGAAATCCAGTTTTAAAAAAAATTAGCCCTGGCTGATGTGGCCCAGTGGATTGGGTGCCGGCCTGCAAACTGGAAGGTTGCCAGTCTGGTTTCTGGTCAGGAGGTATGCCCGAGTTGCAGGCTGGGTCCCCAGCTGGAGGTGAGCAAGAGGCAACCAATCCACATCTCTTACATATTGATGTTCTTCTCCCTTTCTTTCTCCCTCTCTTCCTCTCTCTCTAGAAAATAAATTTTTTAAAAAATATTTTTTTAAAAACTAAGACCTGGAGCTAGAATTGTTGGTGACAAGAATGGCACCAGTTGTTAGACCGGTGGAGTCAGACCAGACCTTGGGTCAGCAACCTCGGTACTTCAGTTCTGGCTAGGGAAGAATTCAGAGCCAAGACTCAAACTGTAAGAGGAAATTTATTTAGAAAGAAAACCACATAGTTAGAAGTGAGTGGTAGAAGAAATGGGCTCAAGAAACAAGTTATGGAGGCAAAAGTAGGGCCCCTGGAGCCTAGGAGAAAGAGAGAGGCAAGGAAAATGTGCCTGGGGGTAATGGGGTAGGAAAAGGTGGGCCTGCTCCCTAGACAGAGCTACACTGGGTCCTCCGGCATGAGGGTATTTATCTGGAGGTCTCAGGGGAGGATCCCAATAGAATATTCATCAGTTTTTCAGGTGTGCCCTCTCAGGGTCATGGTGTCTACTGATTGGGTGATGCCAGAGCAGAAAGTCATTAGTTAAAACAGCTGGTCCTGATGTCATCTGTGGTATTGCTTGCCTAGTTTTACTGCTTTTCTGGGCCTGGAGTTGAAACACAACTGAAGTCTAAAATGTATTTGATGCAGGTCAGAACCTCATTGTCCTGGGGGCTTAATGCTTAAGGGCTATTCTCTGGCCCACTTGTTTTTTTCCCCTGTACAGGGGTCTAACCTGCATGACTAGCAACATACCAGTGGAGGAAAGTTCAGAGGAGTGTCCAAACCACATGACCAGTGACATGAAAGGTCAGGGATTCTAAACCTCATGATCAGCAATATTCTAGGGGAGGAAAGGTTACCCTGGGGGCAAGGACCTTGTTTTTCCAGTTTTGCTCATTGCTGGGCACCTTAGGGCTTTCTGCCCTGGCAGCCTTCTCTACCCAGCCCATCTTCCTTGCTCTGCTCATGTTTATCTAACTGCCTACCACACAATGAGTTAGCTTTCCTAGGAGTGGGACTGAGATAGATTAGGTAGGACACTTTTCTACTTGACACTGGTTCCCGCAAAGTCTCCACACTCTGAAGTAAATGAACCATAGACACTATGAAGAGGAACAACTGAGTCAATGTGAATGAGAAGGGTCCTGACCTTAAGGGCAGGATGTAGGAAGAGGAAATGCCCTTGAAATCAGAACCCTTCTCACACTGATTCATTTAGCCCCCTTCATGGTGTCTATGGCTCTAGGGAATGACCCTAGAGCTATGGCCGCAGAAAACATACCAGTAGCAGCAATATCCAAGAAGCCTTCTCTTTAAGAGAGCTTTAGCCCATTTTATCATATTTCTCCAATGTTCCCACACAACTGGGCCTCCAAAAGAGCTTCGAAGACTTCAAACCCTTACTCTTCTAAAGTCCTCCTCCAACCCTCATTTCACCATGCAGAGGTAGGTAGAGCAATTAAAGCTCTTACCAGGATGTTTACCTGTGCAGGACTCCAAAGCCAGTAAGCTTGGGAGAATCCATGAAGTCACAGGGACATGAGAAAATATTGCCAATAAGGCTTTGTAGGAGGTCCACAGTTCACAAGAGGAGAGGTAAGGGAAGATGTTTATCCATAATGGAGATACTATAATGGAAAGTCCTCTTGACTTAGGGAGGTGGGAATGTCCTCATCTATATAAAGGTAACCTACTTCATAGGAATATATTGTAGATTAAGTGTGACTATATATAAAGCATTTAGCACAGTGGCAGGCATGTAGGAAAAGTTTGAGAGGTGTTATCATTTATATTTATTACTGTAGTGTCAAGTGTTGAGTGGCAGACCCTGTGAGGGATGGAGCAAGACTGACTTCTATGACAGAACAAAAAAATTTAAACAAAGAAGACAAACTCTTCCTCACTTCCCTTGCCAAAAAATTCCTAGCCAAGAGTAGATAAAGTAAGGTTCAAGGTCAGACAAAAAAAAGTTGTAAATTATAATTTGTAAAGAAAAAAAAGCAAGCTGAATATTTCAGAATACTCTATCATACAGTCTTATTTTATGTAAAAATAACGCTTTACTTCCTCTCCTCAAAAAATAGTTTTAGTAAAATTAAGAGAGATTTATCTTGTGGTTTTGTATACTCTGGACACACATCAGCATTCAGCCTAGGGCAGGAGTACACTCACCTTAATGAGGCTTTCTGTTTCTTTCTTTCTTTTTTTAAGAGTTATTTATTTATTTATTTTTAGAGAGGGAATGGAAGGAGAAAGAGAGAGAGAGAAACATCAATGTGCGGTTGCTGGGTGTCATGGCCTGCAACCCAGGCATGTACCCTGACTGGGAACCGAACCTGCAACACTTTGGTTCGCAGCCCGTGCTCAATCCACTGAGCTATGCCAGCCAGGACTTTCCTTTTCTTTTTTAATTTTACTTTTTTAAAAAATTCTCACCCAAGGATATATTTATTGATTTTTAAAGAGAGAGGAAGGGGGAGAGAGAGAAAGAAATATCAATGTGAGAGAGAAACATCCATCAGTTGCCTCCCTTACATACCCCAACTGGGGACTAAACCCTCAAACCAGGTATCTGCCCTGAATGAGGATCAAATCTACAATCTTTTGGTGTACAAGATGATGCTCCAACCAACTGAGTCACCTGGACAGGGTGATGAGGTTTTTTCTTAACTTTCTCTCCATGGGTGTGTCTCTCACCAGTATTTCTCTTCAAGAATCAAGTGAAAAAAATAAGTTAATCATGAGGCCAAGGCAGTAGGAAGCTACTTCACATGAGTGTGTGTGTTTGTGTGTGTGTGTGTGTGTGTGTGTGTGTGAGAGAGAGAGAGAGAGAGAGAATAGACACTGAACTTCTGGTCAAGATGGAGGCATTGGTAGACACACTTCATCTCCTCACACAACCACAAAAAGAATTACAACTAAATCTCAAAACAAATAACAGAAAATCAAACTATATAGAAGTCCAACAACCAAGGATTAAAAGAAGCCACAATCATGCAGATGGGTGCCTTTTAAAGAAGTCAAAGCAGCTCTACTGAATACACAGAAACAAACACAAGGAGGCTGCCAAATTAAGGAGACAAAGAAATATGGCCCAAATGAAAGAACAGAACAAAACCCTAGAAAAAGAACTGAATGAAATGGAGGTAGCCAACCTACCAGATGCAGAGTTCAAAACACTGGTGATCAAGATGCTCAAAGAATTCATTGAGTATGGCAACAACATAAAGAAAGAAATGAAAGTTACACTGAGTGAAATAAAGAAAAATCTACAGGGAACCAACAGGGAAAGGGAGGAAGCCAGGATTCAAATCAACAATTTGGAACATAAGGAAGAAATACACAGTCAACCGGGACAAAAAGAAGAAACAAGAATTAAAAAACAAAAATACACAAGGATAGTATAATAAGACTCTGGGACATCTCCAAACATCCCAACATCCAAATCATAGGGATGTCAGAAGGAGAAGAGGAAGAACAAGAAATTGAAAATATAATGAAAGAAAACTTCCATAATTTGGTGAAGGAAATAGACATGCAAGTCCAAGGAACACAGACAGTTCCAAACAAGTTGGACCCAAAGAGAACCACACTAAGACGCATCATAATTCAAATGCCAATAGTTAAAGATAAAGAGAGAATCTTAAAAGCAGCAAGAAAAAAAGTGGAGAGTTATCTACAAAGGAGTTCCCATAATTTTTCAAAAGAAACTTTACAGGCAAGAAGGGACTGACAAGAAGTATTCAAAGTGCTGAAAAGCAAGGACCTACAAACAAGATTATCTAGCAAAGCTATCGTTTAGAATGGAAGGGCAAAGTGCTTCCCAGATATGGTAAAGTTAAAGGAGTTCATCATCACCAAGTCCTTATTGTATGAAATGTTAAAGAGACTTATTTAAGAAAAAGGCGATCAAAACCATGAGCATTAAAAAGGCAACAAATTCACAACTGTCAAAAACTGAATCTAAAAAGAAAACAAAAACAAAGCTAAGCAAACAACCGGAACTGGAACTGAATCACAGGTAAGGAGATCATTTGGACAGTTATCAGCTGGGAGAAGGAAGGGGAAGAGTGGGGGAAAAGGTGCAGGGATTAAAAAACATAATCAGGAAGATGGAGGCATAGGTGGACACACCGTACCTCCACATACAACCAAGATTAGAACAACAACAATTTAGAGGCAGAATAACACTCAGAACTGATAGAGAATTTATCTGAATGGAAGTTAGACAGCCAAGAAGTTGAAGTAGACCCGTTCACCCAGACCAGTAGGAGGGGCGGGGACGAGCAGCAGCTGGGCACAGGTCGCGGCTCATGGAGAGCGAGGAGAACTGGGCACAGAGGGCAACCAGGAGCGCGTGAGCCATCTGTAGGCCATCTGGGGAGCACAGGATTGCAGCGCGTGGACCCTGAGTACGCAAGCGGCAACTGGAGGACCCAGTGAGGCTGCGATTGTGAACCAGGGCAGAGCGCGCAGCCCAGGATCCCAGGGAGGGGACTGGGATCCCAGGAGAGCTGAGCTACGGCCATTGTTCCCTCCCGCCCCCGCCCCCACATATGACGTCACAACCTAGCCACTGGGGTGCCCAGCCCCGGTGAACACCTAAGGCTCAGCCCCTCACTGTAACAGGAGCGACAAGTCTCTAACAGAAAAACAGATCAATGCCCCAGGGCTCATCCTTCTGAGCAACCAAGAGATTGCCAATCTATCAGGTGCACAGTTCAAAACACTGGTGATCAAGAAGCTCACAGAATTGGTTGATTTTGGGTGCAAATTACATGAAGAAATGCAGGTTACCATAAAAGAGATGAAGGAAGATGCACAGAGAACCAATAGGGATGGGAAGGAAACCGGGACTCAAAACAATAGAGTAGACCAAAAGGAAGAAAAAAAAAAACCAAGCAGGAAAGAATGAAGAAATGAGAATTTAAAAAAACGAGGAGAAGCTTAGGAACCTCCAGGAAATCTTTAAACATTCCAACATCCGAATTATAGGGGTACTAGAAGGGGAAGAGGAAAAGCAACAGATTGAGCACGTATTTGAACAAATAATAAAGGAGAACTTCCCCAGTCTGGCTAAGGAAATAGACTTCCAGGAAATCCAGGAAGCTCAGAGAGCCCCAAAGAAGTTGGACCCAAGAAGAAACACACCAAGGCACATCATAATTACATTAGCCAAGGTAAAAAATGAAGGAGAGAATCCTAGAAGCAGCAAGAGATAAGGGGACAGTAACCTACAAAGGAGTTCCCATCAGACTGTCAGCTGATTTCTCAAAAGAGACCTTACAGGCAAGAAGGGGCTGGAAAGAAATATTCCAAGTCATGAAAGACAAGGACCTATATCCCAGATTACTCTATCCAGCAAAGCTTTCATTTAGAATGCAAGGGCAGATAAAGTGCTTCTCAGATAAGGTCAAGTTAAAGGAGTTCATCATCACCAAGCCCTTATTTTATGAAATGTTAAAGGGACGTATCTAAGAAAAGAAGATAAAGAAAAAACATGTATAGTAAAAGGACAGCAAACTCACAATTATTAACAACCACACCTAAAGCAAAACCAAAAGAAACTAAGCAAACAACTAGAACAGGAACAGAACCACAGAAATGGAGATCACATGGAGTGTTAGCAACAGGGTAGTAGGAGGAGGAGAGAGGGGGAAAAGGTACAGAGAATAAGTAGCATAGATTGTAGGTTGAAAATAGATAGGGGGAGAGTAAGAATAGTATGGGAAATGTAGAAGCTAAAGAACTTATAAGTATGACACATGGACATGACTAAAGGGCGGGATGTGGGTGGGAGAGGATGTACAGGGTGGAGGGGAGTGAATGGGGGAAAATGGGACAACTGCAATATCATAATCAATAAAATATATTTTAAAAAACATAATCAGTAGGTACAAAACAGGAGGACTGTTAAAGAAGCCAAAAAAACTTACGTGCATGACCCACGGACATGAACTAAGGCAGGTGATTGCTGGAAGGAAGGGGGGCACAGGGCAGAGGGGGTCAAAGGGGGGAAAAATTCAGACAACTGTAATAATAATCAATAAAATATACTTTAAAAAAAGAAAAGAAAATAGACATAGAGCACATGGAAGAGTGACTGAAACCCTAGTAAATGGTAGCTATGGCTGTTTTTATCACGGTTTTCCTTGTCATCTCTGTAAGATCCAAATGCTGCACGCAGGCTTGTAGTGAGTTAAAGGACACAAAACCCACGTAAGAGACACATGCCTCACCTCTGGTTGGGATGTAGGCTGTATCCTCTCCTTGAGGACGGATCCTACAGTCAGGAGTAAGGGCAGACAGACCACCCACTGAGGCAAGATCATGGAGGTTTGGCTCCCTGAGAAGGCCCCAAAGAGCTACACAGTAAAGAAAAGTGAACCCAGGAACAGAGTGAGGCTTCCCGGAAGGAATGTGGCTACTGAATTTCTTGTGAGAGAGCTGTGAGGCTCAGAGTTCAGAATCCAGTATATCTCATAGCCATGGGCCTTCAGAACCAGGGGCGCCTCTTGAAGGAGAATCACTCTTGGAGAAATTCCCTGTGAAGCTTCTGACAAGGTTCCTATCTCAATGTGAGACCAACCCGCTCCCCTGCCCTGGTTGTTGCCTCATTGCCAAGACCCCAGATCCCAACAAGGAGACCAAGGAGGACATTCAGAGAAGCTAGGGCAAAGTAGCCCTGTTGTTCTCCAGTTAGTCAGGAGCAGGATGCTGCCCTGCAGTCCTCCCATCCTTTTTACCCTCTGGGCTTTGCCAGCCTGAGCTTGCCTCTAAGCTTCCTAAACTTTCATTCTGTTTGCGCTATTCTCTTCTTTTCCCTCTTCTCTCTCTCCCAGGGATATTGCTGTATATATTCAGAAAGTAAGTGGGGAGCTAAATATTCACAAACTTGATCTCATTTTTGAATTAGCATTGCAGTCATGTTTCACAGCCAGAGCTGGTCAAATACAGGGATGTCAGCATAATCCATTGTTAGGGGTGCTCCTTCCAGTTACCTGTCCTGGCCTCACCTGGTCCATCTCATGGAGGTGTGCGCTGTTGGCAGATAGCTGACGATCTTCCGTGCTGTGCCCAGAGAAACAGGATACTATCAGCAGCCACCTGCCTCCTGAAGCCAATGTTATACCATCGTTCAGCTTTTCTCTTTGTGAATTTTACTTCAAGGCTTCCACATCCCAGCTTGGCTCAGCCTTGGAGTTCTTCTCACACCCCATCATAAGTACCTTGTCAGAGCAGCGTAGCTTTCAGCTCATCCGTCACAGTTGGTCCTTGGTCCCACTCTCCTACACAGCCTTGGCCCTCCACTGAGGGACCAGGAACCTAGGCTGGACAACCTCGCACAAAATCCAAGCTGAGGTTTAGAAAATGTATGCCTCATTTCCCTGTTGTCCCTCCTGGTCACTTGTAGTGGCCCTGACCCATCCTGCACTAGCGCAGCTCCTCCAGGACCCCCGTCCCCTGAGCAGTCTGCCTTTCACCAGCAGGAGGCTGTATGCAGGATGAAGTCTGACAGTCACCCTGGGGGTGGCACTTGTAGTTCAAAGACTTCCCCGTGGTGCTTCTGTCCTTCAGGCCAGCAACCCAGACAGACTTTTGGCCTGGGTTGCAGGCCAGGTCCCTAATTGGGGGTGTGCGAGAGAGAACCACACATTGATGTTTCTCTCCTTCTCTTTCTCCCTCCTTTCCCCTCTCTCTAAAAATAAATAAATAAAATCTTTAAATAAAAAAAGAATAGAATTTGGTCACAAGGTGACTGCCAGCCCATAAGGTAACCATTAGTAAATAGGAAAGCAGTGTGGCAGAGAGAGACAACATAACTTTGGAATCAGACTTACCCCATTTTCAGTTCTGGCCCTGCCACTTACTAAACCTATGACTTCAACCTCTCTAAGCCTCAGATTCCTTTTCTGTAAAGTGGGGATAATAACATGGATCGCATAATATTATTCTGTATATAAAAGTATATATAAAGCACAATGCCTTGGCATATAATAAGCACTTTTTTAATGCTGGCTATTAACTAGCACTGTGCCAAGTACATATTATATGCTCATAAATGGTGCTCAGTACTATTGCTTTCCTTCTGTTGCTGTTGTAGAGCCCTGTGTTGGCACGGCCCTTAAATAGTATGGCGCGAATTATGTCTAGGGCCATGTTTGGTATCACCATACCTTACTAGGCACTTTAACATTTCATCACACCACACTGAATATATAAAATATATATTCCTCATTCAATAGCATTTTTATAAAAATGTATCTGAAATTATTTTTAATAAGCTTTACTTCTGAAATTATTTCACTACAGGAACTTATGATTGGCACTGTTCCTTCTCCCATCGTGGTACTTGTGAATTCCTCTAAAAGAAGAAAATCTAACATAAGATCACTCTACAAAGCAATTAACATCTTATGTGTGCCAAATTTCAAAATAAATAAAATCATGCTCATTTTGGCAGCACATATACTAAAATTGGAACCATACAGAGAAGATTAGCACAGCTCTTGTGCAAGGATGACACTCAAATTCTTGAAGCTTCCCACAAAAATAAATAAATAAATAAATAAATATCTACTTTATGTCACTGTGGCAGCTAGCTGGTAAGTAAATATCTTAAATTTGATTTTTCAGTTGACTTTTCCAGTATTGGAGACAAGATTTTTTTCCCATCCCAAATATTACAGACTCATGAAAACTTCCCAGACCCTAAGCACTGAGCCTATACAGCTTAACGTATAAAACATCCCTGAGACTGTGACAGCTGGGAAGACTTGTGATGAATGATGAGGATCGAATACACAATCAAAGAAACCCCTTCTCCAGGCCTCCTTGAGTGGGGCTGGCCAGCTGCTGGGTCAGCACCTACTTGAGGGAAAGCATATTTACAACTTACTTGGATTCAGTGCTTGCAAAGTTTGTGGTCAATCATCTTAGTGGGCACCAATGTTTCTGCCAGCCTTGGCTCCTGCTGCCATGCCCAGCCCCTCACTCCAAAGCTTGGCTCTCCCACTGCTAATGAATAATCACTTGGTAATCCTTCCATCCCAATGGGAGAGGCTCTACTGAGGGCCTGTTGAAGAGCAATGACTTCCTGGATAAATATATTTACCCCCTGGGACCCAAGTCAGCTGCTTGGTGGATAATGTTCTGCTGAGTTCAAGAATCAACTACTAACTTTGTGGGAGGAGTACATGAGGGGATCCCCACCATGGGAAGAGTGAGCTATGCTGGTGACCCAGGCCCCATCTTGAAAGCAGAAGGACAAACTTCCCAAAAATTTCCCATCTGGCAATGCAGATCTTAGAAACCTAAATGATTTTTGCCACTTTGAGGAGCATTTTATCTGAAAGACAGTGAAGTCACACAAACCCCAGAGACGGAGAGGCTGGATCAGGTCTAACACACCAACTCAGACCTGAGAGGCTATAGCCAAATCAAATTCCCCAGCTTAAGTCATTTGCTTCCTCCCTTGACAATTGTTGCAAAACCCACTTACTGCCAGCAATATAGGAATATAATTTACTCAATAGTACGCACTCACTTAGTTTAAATAACACTTTGAAAATGAAACTGTGTGACACCGTATTTCAAGAAATATGCGTCACTTAATAAACAGAAGTAAAAATAAATATGAGTGTCATCCAATGTTTAAAAATTCTATTCAGAATTGTTTTCAGGTGAAAACTCAGGCTGAGGTCTGTTGTCCCTATTGGAAAGAATTTACCTTCTTGCTTTGTGGGGAGATTTTCTCTTAAATGTTATCAGAAGGATTAAAAGAGAATTATTGAAGGCAATGTTCTTGCACCACTGAAACCACAAACAGAGACACACTCACTACACTCTAATTCCATGGAAAAAAACTTTCTCCTTCCCCTTTCAGCCTGGCACTAGGCCAAAGGGATGGATTGAAAGTCAGGAAGCTGGTGGCCCCAGCTCTGCCACTCATCTGGTGGCCCTGAGAAGGGCACTTCTTCTGTCAGGGCCTCCCATTCCTTCATCTGTAAAATACAGAATTGATTGAGATGATCTCTAAGGACTCTTCCAGCTCTGACCCTCCATCACCCCACAACTTTCTCCAACAGGGCAAAACGTCAGCCATGGAAAGAACCCAATCCACCACACTGCTTTGCTGGCTGGAGCAGTGATCCCCTTGCTGGGAGTGACTGTTTATCCAGCTTCAGTGAGAACAGACAGGAATTAACCTGGCTCCACAACCTTAACATTGACTCTTTCAGGAATGCCTGTGCCAGGCTGGGAGAGTAAGGCATGGACCCATGGCCTATTTTTCTTCCAAGATTAGTTTCCTTTTGTGGTCTGACTTCCCAGAGTTTCAAAGAAGAAACACTGAAAAAGAATAGGGGCTTTGGAAGCCAAGAGGCCTTGATTAAAATCCTGTATTTGATACACTCTAGCTGTGCAATGATGGGGAAATTCTTTAACTTTTCTGAGTCTCAGTTTGCTCATATGTTAAAAAAGTAATCATACATCATAAAATTATTTTGAGGGATAAACAATGTAAATATTCATTGGGAGCATAAAAGGCATATGACCTCCTGAAATTGAACAATAAAATGCCAACAGTGTTCTTAAATATTCGAGGCTGCAGGAGCTCTGCAATGGTTGACTGAGGGTATGAAATTCTTAGAAGGGCTAGCAGAACCCCCATGCCCCATGGTGACCTACTCACTCATGAAACTCTTCCTCTGTGCCATTGTTCCACTTAGGAGAGATGGCACCAGCCAGAGCGAGATTCTGCCCTCTGCTGCTGCTCCTGCTGCTGGGGCTGTGGGTGGCTGAGGTCCCAGTCAGCGCCAAACCCAAACACATGACCTCAGCTCAGTGGTTTGACACCCAGCACGTGCAGCCCAGCCCCCGGGAATGCAAAATGGCAATGGGCAGCAACAACAACAAGCACACAAAACACTGCAAGAACCTCAACACCTTCCTGCATGAATCCTTCTCCAGTGTGGCCGCCGCCTGCCAGGCCCCCATCACAGGCTGCAAGAACAGTCACGAAAGCTGCCACCAGAGCCAGAAGCCTGTGTCCCTGACCATGTGAGAGCTCCCTGTGGGGAGGTACTGAGATTGCAGGTACACAGAGAAGCATTCTTTATCATGGCTGTGACCCTTCTCCACAGAAGGATGGCACAAGGTACCTGCTGGTTTCTGTGCCCTTGGATAACGTTATCTAAAGCCAGGTGTGTCTCTCACCCCAAGATCTGCAGACTCCTGACGCTGCTGCTGCTGTATTTCCTCCCTTGAGTTCTTTACTAATCCTTAGCTGCTTTGCAAATACCACTTCTCTCCCACACACCCAACTGCACATACTCTTAATTCCAAAGGGAGTTTTATGGGTGCCTTAAACTATGAGGGAAGAGAGGTGGTTCTCGTTAGCCCTTCGCTGCTGCTTGCATTGCTTTCTGAGTGTGTAACACCATGTGGCCCATCCAGCCCTAAGGATCCCAGTCAGCAGGGTGGGTCCAGGTTTGGTGGGGTCTATGGCATATATAATTTTGGAGACTACCTTAAAAAAGAAAAGTGTAAAGTTACAAATACAAACTGAGGTCAGGGTGTTAGAAGGGCTGTGGTTAGACAGTTCAGAGGGACCCCAGGCAAGGGAGATTATCTAAGGAAGGAGGGCAGGAGAATCTGCAACGATTATGTGTCTGCTTTTTTTGCTCCAATAAAAGACTGCTCTTCCTGACCGAGGGTGTGTTACTGTCTGGGGCAAAGCATGGGGGTTTGGAAAACCCCTTCTTATCTCTGTGAGGTGTCAGCTTCACTTGTCTGGCAGACAGGAGAGAGGGCAATACCCTGAGCAGGCTTGGGCTTAGAGGAGCAGCCTGGACTCTGCTATCCACCCTGTTGAGAACTGCCTGGTGGTCCCATTTCACATGAAGGGGAGGAAGGAGAAGAGCAGGCTAAGCCCTGAGATGTCAGTCATGCCTGGGGCCTGACCCCCTTGTTTGTCCTCAACACCTGACCTCACACCTCATCGATATGATCCAGAGCAGGAACCTCAGACTCCTTAAGTGAATTTCTCTCCCTTGGGAATATCAGAATCAAGACCTAAGAATCGTGATCTGGTCCTAACTAGTGCTTCTTTAACTAACTGTGGTGAAAGACTGGTTTTGTAGGCAAATCTGCCTCAGACCAGTAATTCCATAAAATACAATAAAATGAAATAGAACATACAGACATAGAAAACCCATGGTCAGATTTTATATTATTGGATTCAATTAACATAAAATCATTCTATAAAATTAGCATAAGAGTTTTTCAATGCTGCCTCTCAATTTCTGTACTTATCTTGATACATACTCATACTTGATATATACAGAGAAAAACATACACATATAATACACACACACAAAAATATCAACATGAGACACACACATTACATACATAGAAATATGCACTCACACGTGTGTGTATAGCACACAAACACACACGTACCCAGTAAACCAGCCCCTTTTCTTCCCTCTGCCGACTCTGCCTCCTCCACACACACCCCCTCCCATATTTAGAAAGATTTTCCTTCACAGACTAGGGCTCAGAATAAGGAAAGGACGATTGGTGAAATGTAATGTGGCAGAGAATGCACAGAATCCAAATTCTGACTCCCAACACCCCTCCCTGCTTTCTAGAAAAAAAGATCTAAGGCAGAGTGAGCTCCTGCTACCCACCACATCCACACCATCCACCCCAAATATAGCTCCCTACAGCATCCAGGAGGCCTCTCCATACCATGCTCTGTCCACCAGTGTCACTATTTACCCACCCCTGTGCTTCTGACCGACCAAGGAAAACAGACTGGAAGCGAGAGACAAACAACATTCTTCTACCCCTCTGTCTTCACCTCAGTGTCGTGCCGTGGGCAGGCTCCACTTCCTCTGTCTGCACCTTAAATAATGGTGTTTCTCAGGGCCCTATTCTTAGCTCAAACCACCCTATCTTGAGTGACTTGGTTTGCTTCCATGATTCCGCCCTGATCTCCCAAGTTCCAAGCACATATCTCCATCTATCTACTGTTACTAGCCTCCTCAGTGTCCTTCAGCCATCTTAAGAAAAACACTCAGAACCAAGATCAGATCTGCCTGGCTTCCAAACTTGCCCCTGCTCCTGCAGTCTCTCAGTCTTGGTTAATGGAAACATCATATCCCATCATTCAAGGTCTAAATCTAACAGACACCTGTGTCAGCTCATCTTGTTTGTTTGTTTGTTTGTTTGTTTGTTTGTTTGTTTCTCCAGTAATTCCCATCTATCCCAGGTACTGGCTTAAGGGAGCACAGCAGTTCTTGAGTTTTCCTTTTTCCACATATCTCTAGGTTCCTAATATGTGCCCAATGTTTGTTATGGCTTTGGAGGAAGGTTTGATTTGGAGCCAGGCAAACACACTTAAGTTGTTGCAGTCAAGAATTCACTGTCTAGCCCTGGCTGGTATAGCTCAATGGATTGAGTGCTGGCCTGTGAACCAAAGGGTTGCCAGTTTGATTTCCAGTCAGGGCACATGCCTGGGTTGCCGGCCAGGTCCCCAGTAGGGGGTGCTTGAGAGGCAACCACACATTGATGCTTGTCTCCCTCTCTTAATTCTTCCCTTCCCCTCTCTCTAAAAATAAATAAATAAAATCCTAAAAAGAAAAACAAAAACAAAAAAAGAATTACCTGCCTAGCTTCAGAGGCAGGTAAAAAGAACACATTTGAAACATATCGAACAACAGAAGAGTATAATGAATTCCATAACTTTTTCCTCCCACCTTCCCCAGAGTTTCATTCATCCTAACCCAAAGCCCATTCTCTGTTATATGTTAATCTTCCTGTTACATGTCTCTGGTGTAACATTAGGTCTGTGACCAGAGTTAGGCAAACCAGGAGAAATTCAGCCATCTGTAGGAGTTGTTGCCCCAGAGGCTGGAAAGAATTCAGAATAGAATGAATCCTTAAATAGATTAATTATATCTAAGCAAGTGCTGTAGCAACCTGGGTAGGAGTTTCTGACTTCCGTGTGTAGGTTGAAGAATTAGATGGAGTGTAATTTGAATCTAGGGGCCTTGGGCTGTGAAATTGGCTCATTCAGAAAGTAATGACACAGCGTCCATAAAACAGGGCTCAGTGGAGCACTTGGAGGCTTGAGAAGAATTTTCCAAAAGCCTTGGGACAAATCTCTGCTGGTTACGCTCTCTGGGCCACCGAAGACCTGTTTCCAAAAAGTCACCTGGGAAGGGGCTCCTCAGCCATTTAGGATGACATAATTATTTCCTAGTGGGTAAGTTGTTTTAATATACAGAAAACTTTAAGTTAGGATGAAATATTTAAGAGAATCAAACATAACATCAGTATGTTCATATTAAGGAATTCGTGCATATTTGGTATTTTAGGTTTTTGCATTAATTTAGTCTGTTATAGTAACAAATTAGCCTTGTAATTCTAATTTAAAATGTGTAATTGGTTTAGACACGTGATTTGAAATAGAACTTTCCTTTAAAAGCAGTTTTAGAACATTTAAGAAAACATAAGAAGTAAACCAGCCCTGGCTGGTGTGGCTTATTGAATTGAGCACCAGCCTGCAAACTGAAAGGTTGCCCGTTCCATTCCCTGTCAGACCGCATGTGTGGGTTGCAGGCCAGGTCCTGAGTTGGGGGCATGTGAGAAGCAAACATTAGATGTATCTCTCTCACACTTCAGTGTTTCTCTCCCTCTCTTTCTTCCTCTCTTCCTCACTCTCTAAAAGTAAATTAAAAAATCTTTTTAAAAAATTTAATAAGAAAAAAGGAATTGAACCACCATATTTATAAATTGTTAGATTTGTTAGAGCTTTTTAGGTTTTCTGGAATGTTTTGTTGGTTAACTCAAATGACCAAATTACTTTATAAGGGCATGAAATAATTTGAATTTATAAAATATATTTTAAATTCGTTTAAATGAGTCTTATTAACTACATTTATAAATGGTATCAGATAGTCATCAAATACAACCATTTAAAGAGATTAAAATGTACTTGTTTGTAAGTTAAATATAAAAGCTTAGGTCCTAGGTGGGTAGCTCAGTTTCTTGGAGCACCATCCCAACACACCAAGTTTGCAAGTTCAATCCCCAGTCAGGGCACATGCAAGAATCAATCAATTAATGCATGCAAAGGTGAAACAACAGCTTGATTTTCTCTCTCTGTCTGTCTCTCAAATCAATATATTTTTAAAATACTTATTTTTAATTAAAAAAGCTTAAGGAAGAACTGGGCTTCTAATTTTCATTTTTAATACAGGGAACATAAATATTAAAAAGCCAAAGTAGCCCTCTGAAATTCTTTTCTGGGCACAAAAGGTACATATTAAAAAACTCACATTGCCATTGCAAAACCAGTCCACTTTCTGTGTCGTTTTCATCTACACTATGCAGTTAGCTTTGGTGATCTTATTCCCTGGTGTTCTCATGTTTGTGGCTTTTACTGAGCTTTTAGGAGGGAGGGTGGCCACTGATGATGCAATAGCCCGGATCAAGGCCTACAGCTGGCAGTGGTGGCACCGGAATTAAACCCAGAACTGTATCTCTCCTCAATGCCTCTTACTCTGCGCTGTGCTGCCTTCAGGAGGGTTATCCTGCCAACTTAAAGGGGGTCTCCCTTTGGATTCCAGAAGAACTGAGAAAGAGAAGTGTACTTCCCTGAGGCCAGTGTGGTGGTGGTGGAGGAATTCAGCAAAATATACTCCAAAAAAAAGTAAAACTCAGAGACTATGTTTGAACCCCCATCCTCAAAAGAGGCTTTTCTTCCCTAGCCAAACTTGGAGTTTTCAGACATCATTTCACCAAATAAGGTATCCTTAAATAGATATCCTTATATCTATTTCACCAAATAAGTATCCTTATTTGGTGAAATAACAAAAACTAAAAACAACAGATTGACAAGCAACTGGTTCCTTCAATAAAATCAAGCTGCTTATGTATGTGCGTGTGTGTGTGTGTGTGTGTAAACACACACATGTTCTTGCTGTGGAGGTCAAGTTATGTTAGTGGAATTATATTCCACTAATTACAGATTATTTGGGGACCAAAACTCCTCATTTAAAGTACACTTAAGTTTTGGCAGAAATGAAAATAAGACATGATCACGTAATACTTACTTGGAATCAGTCACGTGGGTGCCTGGTTTGATTTGGGAGCTTTTGGAGGCACGGCACAGCATACTGGAAGTTCTGTGGCATGGATGGGAGGAGTGCAGGCAGAGACCTGTAAGTGCACAATGAGTCCAGGAAAGGGGATGTCAAAGAAATGAAGATAAATCTGTACCCACCTGTGTAGTAGTTCTGAAGATTGTGGGCTTGTCTTCATTGACCTCATATTGTCACAATTCCTGGCTTGCTGGTTGCTGGAGACAGCTAAGAGCCTTCCAGTGAGGGCTTGGGCTGCCACTAGACATACCTGGCACATGTCACATCTTCACAAATGTTTGTTTAACAACATTTGTTTTCAGAGCAAAGGAATGGGGCTAGGAAAATACATACATCACAAATCTGGAAAGTTTATAATTTCCTTCAAAACTTTCTCATTGTGCTTTAAAATCTTCAGAGAGGGGGAATCCACTACCAGGAGACAGCCTGCACCATTTTCAGGCAGCTCTAAATATTAAAAATTCCCTTTGCCCTGGCTGGTGTGGCTCAGTGGATTGAGAGGCAGCCTGCAAACCAAGGGGTCACCGGTTCAATTCCCAGTCAGGGTACATGCCTGGGTTGCTGGCCTGGTCCCCAGTCGGGAGTGCAAAAGAGGCAACCACACATTGATGTGTCTCTCCCTCTCTTTCTCCCTCCCTCTCTCTCTAAAAATAAATAAACAAAATTTTTAAAAATTCCTGTTATGGAACCCAATCTACATCTCTGTCACTGCAGCAACTCGTGATGTCCTAGCACTTGAGCCATTCAGAACGAATCCAATTCCTCTTCACGCTCAGCCTTTTCAATGTTTTAGGGGTTTCATTACCTATGCCCTCCTAATACAGGACTGGGCAAAAGTAGGTTTACAGTTGTTCATATGGAAAATAATACAATAATTAATAAATAATATACAAGCATAAACTGCTTTACCGACTTACAATTGTAAACCTACTTTTGCCCCACCCTGTATTGCCTCATTAGGTAATAGCGAGAGCTATAAAATGGCTCCTACTGTTTGATCCAATAATTCCACTTGCTAAACTAGGCTAAATGGACGTAAGTCAAAGTGAGGAGGAGTAAATTTATGCAAATCTGCTAACACTTTCCTTTGTGTAAGAGAAAAAAATTAGAAATAATACAATCTAAACAGGCTTATAGATACAGAGAAAATAGACTGATAGTTGCTAGAAAGGAGGGTAGTTGGGGGGGCAGACTGGGTGGAAAAGGTGAAGGGCTTAAGAAGTAAAAAAAATGGTAGTCACACAATAATCCCAGGGATGTAAAGTACAGCATAGGGAATATAGTCAATAATATTCTAATAACTATGTATGGTGCCAGGGGGCTATTCAAAATACCAGGGGTACCATTTGGTTCAGTATATGATTGTCTAACCACTATGCTGTGAAGCTAATGCAAAGTATTATTTAAACTGTAATTAAAAAATAAAATTTTAAAAAATCATACAATTCCTCAAAATTGAGAATGACTAAAAAATGATAAGGGAACTATTTGACACTTTAATTGAAGCATCAATCTATCACTTTAACTGAAGACAAACACACAAAAATTACACTGACATGTGGAAATAAGTATGGGCAGTGCCACGTGAAGAAAACAGAACATGGAACTATGTTTTCATTGGGTTATATTAATAAAGTCCATACGTGAATGTGGAGACTTTCCAGAACTCCTTCTCCAAACTATGCTTCCTCCAGAGTCTTCTAGCCCAGTGAATCTACATCCAACCCATAAGCTGTTCCACACTTGCTTTTAATTTCACCCTGTGCATCTCCCACTCGCAAATATGAACCAAAGATAAAAACAACTTGTGAGGGCTAAAGAAAGAAAGCTAAGCAGCAGACCCCAAGCCTCAGCCTGGTTTTTACTTCTCACTTGTTTTCCACCACCATTCTTGGTCTGTGGGGCTTTCTGCTCTCCTTACAGTCTTTACCTGGAGGGGTGATATCTCTGGGGACCAAATTAGACACTGTCTAGGTACAGCAGTGACAAAATAGACAAGGTCTCTGAGTTCATCGAGCGTATTTTAAAATATGTAGTGGATTCCCTGCCTGGTGTGGTTCAGTGGATTGAGTGCTGGCTTCTGAACCAAAGGGTCTCTGGTTCAATTCCCAGTCAGGGCACATGCCTGAGTTGCAGGCCAGGACCCTCAGCTGGGGGCACACAAGAGGCAACCACATATTGATGTTTCTCTCCCTCTTTTTCTCCATCTCTTCCCTTCCCTCTGGCAATAAATAAATAAATAAAATATTTTTTAAAATAAATAAAATATGTAGTGGTGAAGGTGGGCTTATGAGAAACAGAAAATAAACAAATAAATACATAATCAAATTGAGATAATGCTGTGAAGAAAAAACAAAATAATGTTATCAGGAGGCAATGGGAACACTAGACCAGGTAGTCAGGGAAGACAATTGAGAACACAACACTTTAGGGCTCACTTCGGCAACACATATACTAAAATTGGTACAACACAGAGAAGATGAAAATGCAACACTTTAGTTAGGACTGAAGGATGAGAGCAGGACTGAAGGATGAGAGCCAGCCACTAGAATTGTGAAATGAGGCCCGCAGGCAGAAGGAAAAGTGAGTAAAAAAGCCCCAAATTAGGAATAAACAAGGCATATTTGAAGACCTGAAAGGCCATAATGGCTGGAGGGTTACTAGTAGTTTCTGACTCAGGGTAAGAAATGAGGCTGCAGAAATAGGCAGAAAGGAGTCATCACCATTGGAAAGGGTTGATGTGATCTGACTGAGGTTTTTGGAAGACCACTCTGGCGAGTGTGCTGCCAGTGATTTATAAGGAGGTGAGAGTGGATGTTTGGAACATTTAGACAAGTGTGGAAACAAATGTGCTAGCACAGGCAAGATGTTGGTGCCATGGACTTTGGCAACATCTAGTTCAGAGAAAAAAGTGTAAATTTTTAAAGGAAACTTAACAATAAAATAAAACAAAAACTAAGGGGAATTTAAAAATAGGATTAAAGTATATATCTTGCACAGATTTCTTATCCTAAGATAAGTAAGGTGTGACCCCCATTTTTGGAAGGCAGAGGAAACAAGAAGATATTCTCTCAAGTCTGTCCCTTCCTGTCCCTAAAATTCCCCTTTGTGGTCCTTCATTAGTTGCTGCTACTCTCCAAGTGGACAAATAGGGAGCAGCCTAGAGCCCCAATACTACATACAATGGTAGTCATATCCCTTGGTGTACACAAACTAGATAATAAACATTACAGACACAATGTTTCTTCTACATACTCTCATGTTAGGATGACACTCCTTCCCTATAAGAACCATATTGGAAATTTCTTGGGGTTTTATTTTAACTATAACACTCCAGAACAAGTCTAAAGAAAAAAAATAGCTTTTATTCTCTGATCCACAGGGATATATCTATCACTTTTATAAACTTTTTCAGGACTGGCTACTATAAAAATAAAGTTATCACCTTTAAACATGATGGCTAGGTGGTGAAAGAGGTGGTATAGTGTTCGAAGTGTTTCTTTTATGGACTTGGATGGCTAAGATGAAACCCTGTAATTCAGTGGTTGGGAGTGAAGGCTCTAGAGTTAGGCTGCTTGGGATCAAATCCTGGTTTCTCCACCTACTGTATAGTTTACAGCAAGTTATTTAACTTCAATAAGCCAGCACTGCATCTGTGAAATGGGAACTTGATAAGCCCCGAAGAATCTGAAATTGATGAAATATGATGAGAACTGTTCATGAACGCGGGAGAGAGCTTTTAAACCTGCTCCATCCCCAATGCCTCATAATCTTCCCCTTTGACATCTCCCAAAAACATACACATCGACATGCACTCTATAGTGCACACAAACACGTACCACACCTACACACTCTGAGGTAGAGCCTGCATTCTTAAGAAAATGGTATTTAACCACTATACTTAATAAAATAAACCTTTCTAATTTATCACAGATGAAAACAACTCCTGGAAAGGAGTCACCAGATCCCAGACCCTGCACCAAACTCCCTTCACACTACAAGCTCAAAGACTTTCAATGACTCTTTTTTTTTCCGTAGGGGAGAAAAATGATCCACGCCTTTTTTCCAGGAGTTCATGGACTCCCACAGCCAGCTTAATTTATATTCCACATTGTGGAATTGTGGGAGCCTTAGGCTCTACCAACTGTTTCCCAAACAATTTGCTTCAATATAAGGAATTTAAGACCAGGTAAAGGAAGGTTCGGACTGCCTCAACACTAAGAATGGATGAACTGGGTTTGAAACAAGTGAATAAGTTTCATAATATAGTTGACCCTTGAGCAACACAGGTTGGACTGCCCATGTCCACTTATACTCAGATTTTTTCATAAATACCTGTACTGTTCCCATCCAAGATTGGGAGTCTAAGGATGCAGAAGACCAACTGCATTGTTTGGCCATTTTATATGGTGGACTTGAGCATCAATGGATTTTGGTATTAATGGGGGTTCCTGGAAACAACCCTCCTCCAATACTGAGAAATGACTTAAGTTTTAGGGGAGTCAAAAGTTGTATATGGATTTTTTATTGCAGCAGCATTCGGAGTCAACTGCATATCCTCTAAGAAAGTTTCTTAAGCGTTGGCCTCTGGAACCAGCTATTGGGCAGCGTTTACCCAGTGGACACCAGGGGGTAGCAAAATCACACTCTCCCAGTTCCCAGGCACTAACCCTAAGGAAGCTGGAGAGTCTTCCTGACTCAGGGCCTCGTAACCGTTGACAGAAAAGAGCTCAAACTCCTGGTCTCTAACTCTGCTGGAAAGATAGTCACTAGGGCTTGCTGTTCTAGATTAATCTTTTGACGCTATGGAGTAGAGAGACCTTGCCTAAAAAAAAAAAAAAAACACCTCTCACCTCTTTTACAGATCCAGTGGAGCAGTAAAAGGGTGGAGTTTAGCTTTCTAAGGAGGTGCGAGAAGAGCCATTACATCTAAGCAACGTCCTCTTCTCCAGCTGTTCCAAGAACTGCCCAGAAATTCTGGCCTCCTGGCTTCTTAGGAGCTGCATCCCTTGGCAGGATGCTTTCCAAGCGCCACCCCTTAGCTGCAGTGGCACATGGCCTCAAACCCCTCTCTGAGAACTATGTGGCTTTTTAATTTTTATTGATTGATGAAAGAGAGAGAGACAGAGACAGAGACAGAGACAGAGACAGAGACAGAAAGAGAGAGATTTGTTTTTCCACTCATTCATGCATTCATTAGTTGACTTTTGTATGTGCCCCTACCCAGGATCCAACCAGCAACTTGACACATAGGGAGGAAGCTCTAACCAACTGAGCTACCCAGCCGAGGTATTTGGCTTTGTATTCTCTCTCAAATTCCCACCCTTTGGAAGCACCACCCACTCCACCCCACTCCTACCTCCCACCCCTACCCTCCACCCCACCTGCCCCTGCAGAGCTTCCAGCGTCCGCTCAGAGGAAGGACAACACATCTCCTTACTATGTCTAACTTCCCCCAACCCTCCTGTGGGACCCTCGCTGGGCTTTCATTTTCCATCCGCCCATCCGAGAGCGAGCGAGTGGGTGAGGCTAGAACTTTCTTAATAAGCCTACACCCACTTTATCTGCTGTGTCAGATAGCCGTCCCCACCTCCCTGAGCCCCAGTGGTCCTGGAAGACTATCGCCACCCCACAAAAGAGAAGGCTCTGATATCCAATAGTAAATCATGAGGTTCTGGCGCCTTCCCTCCACTAGCAGAAATGGGAGAGATAAGGGTGCAGAGGGGATAGGGTAGCTACAAAGGAACTCAGAAAATGCTTGCGTTAGTGCACACTCTTACAGGAGGATCCTGATCCGAGGAACCTTCCCCGCTTCAGCCACCATGCCCACCCCAAGCCTGCACAGCTCCCTAATTGCCCCCCACGCTCCCGCCCTCCCCAGACCGCACAGAGGAGCCCATTGTCAGAGACCGAACGTTCCAGGACTGAGGAGAAGAGAGGGTAAAGAGGAGGGCCAGCAAGTCTTCGGAGGGTGGGAGGAATCCTCTGGTTTCCCTGCCCTTCGCTCCACCCAAGGCGCACAGGGGCCTGGGGGCGGGGGTCTCTTCTGAGTCTGGCAAAACCGAAGGGAGAAGAGGTTCCCCAGCGAGTTAGAGACCGGAGGCTTCCTGCCGCTAAACGATTCCAGTCCCTAGGCTGGGGACCCCAGGGAATTCGCGGACGCCCCAGCCTCTGGGGTGTCCCCCGCGGGGACTAAACAGATCCCGCACGGAGCGAGGCCAGCGGCGGGAAAAGAAGTGCATCTCCAGCTAGGCGGGCCTCCGAGGGTCTGGGTAGCAGCTACCCATTGGAGGGCCGGGCGGAGGAGGAAGAGGTTGCGGGAGAGCGGGGAAAGAGAAGCTGGAGGAGTCGCGGGAGCCGCGGACAGGCTGAGCGCGGGAGAGGGAGTCCGCGCAGGGGGGTCCCAGCTGGGGTCCGGCTCCGGCGGGGAGTCGGAGGCGGGCACTGCGGGGCGGGGCGGGGCGGGGCGGCCGTCTGGGCCCTCCCTGGCTGGGCCCCGCGGCCTGGGAGCCGGAGCGAGCCGAGCCGCCACCGCGGCCGGCGCTGTCCCCTAGCCAGACCCGGCGAGACGAGAACGGCGGGAGGGAAGCGGCGGCGCGCCCGGCCCCGCCCGCCGGCCGGAGCTTCGGACGCAAATCCGCGCCGAGCCATGGTGAGTCCCGCGTCGTAACCCAGGGGTCCCCTCCGCCTTCGCTCAACCCACTTCGGGCCACCGGTCCCCCCGCTTGGTGCCTCTGACGCCTGCTTTGGACAGTTGAGCGCTCCCGGACTCTCCTCCCTCCCATCCCCCCCTCTTCTTTTCTTTGATCTGTCTGTCCGCCCCACTGTCTGGCTCGGCCCCCACCGGGCATTGCCCTCACCCTTTCTTTCTCACTACTCTTCCCCGCCCCTTCCCCCCTTCTCTCTTTGGTCTCTCCCCTAATCTACACAGCTCCTCTCGCCCTCCTCCGCCCTGACCTGTGCCTTCCTTTGCAGGATCTTCCCTTCCCCTCCGGGGCCCTCCTGCGGGTTGGGTGCTGCAGCGGCCCTAGCGGCCTCAGGTCATGAGAACTGACCTGCCTGGAACTACCATTTTCCATCCCAGTCCCCAGCCCGGTGAGCCGGGCCCACCCATCCGGCCCTGGGGGACCGGCCACAGCCGAGGCTGGGCTGGGGCCAGAGACATAGCCAAAGAGGGAAATTCCCGCGGAGAAGAGAGGTTGCCTCAGGATAGTGGACAGAATTGGGAGGGGGGCTCTCTGTGACGGGAGGCGTGACGCTGCCCGAGCAGAAGAGAGACTTCGGGGAGTCGGGGGAGTCCCCCTGAGCTCCCGCTGCAGGGAACAGAAACCGTCCTAGGGCATTCCCGCTGCAGGAGGGGGTGGGGCGGGGAGGCACTGGCGGGAGCTCCCTGTAGGGGGTAGGGGACCCTGGCAGCAGCCGCTTAGGGCGCAGGGAGCTGGAGGGCACAGTTAAAGGGAAGCCCATACCAACAGCAGTGGACACTATCCTGCGAACTTTCACTCCCGAAGTATTCTCTGAAGAATCACTGCAGGAGTGGCACTGCCAGGGAGCGTCCACTGCGGGAGTGGGGTAGGGGGGACGGGGCCCAAGGGCCGCCCCCCTGCGGGGGTGGAGGAGGGGGAGAGGCCCTGCCTGGGGGCGCTCCCTACCGGGAGTGGAGAAGCTGAGAGCACTAAAGGAAGGGCACCCCCTGGCAGGGAGGCTGGATCGAGAAGAAAGAGGAACTGGGCCAGGGAGAGCTGACTCAGTCTCTCTGGTCTCTTCTTTGGTCCCGGCCGTCTGGAAGCCTGGTCTCCGAGCTCCTGCCCGCCGCCTCCCACCCCAGACCCCTCCTCCCCTCCTGCCGGTGTCGTTTCCTGTGGCTGAGACTCTCGCTCAGCCATGAGCTCACCGCCCCTAATGGGTTGCAGCTGCCTCGCTGCTCCAGCTCTAGATCCCCATTCCTGGCCTCAGAGCAGACAGCCCACTCTGCCTAGCCACCCGCCCCCCGCCTCGCCCGACTCCACCCTTCCCCCACCCACGCTCTCTGCGCTGGCCGGGTCCCCGGAACACTGGGGGGTCTGTCTGCTCGCCCACAGACCTTGGGATCGGGTCTCTATGTGACGCACTCAATGGCCCTCTCTGGAGTGGCTGTCCTAGCATCTCGTGGTCCGGGACAGGCAGGCAAGTCCGGTATGCAGTTTTGTCTTCAGGGCAAAGGGAGAGCTGGGGGTCGTGTAGGTAGAGAACTAGAAAAACTGTGCAGTGAGCTTCCCCTTGCCCCTTTACAGCAAATAGATCTGATAAAATAAACTTCAAAGCCATCTTGAAGGACAAATACGTTTACAGAAGAATAGCTTGAAGGGTAGTTGTTTAGAGTGGGATGGGGAACAAGAACCCATGGATTCACTTAGGCAGGTGAGTTTGGAGGAAGCAGGGCTGAGTCTTTGGAGACAGTGGCTCTAGGAGGAGATTGGCAAAGACGTCCTGATGGAATCAGAAAAGATTTCAGCTCCAATTCATGCCGTCAAGGCCTGCTCTTCCCTTCCCCACTCATTACTTTTGTGACTTTTTCCTCTTTCAACTGTCCCCACCCAGTTGTTTGTAACCCAATCCCACATGCTCCAGGAATTGGTGGGTGGATTGCTTCATAGCCACTCTAGGAGAAGGGATGCTAAAACGATTCACCATAGACAGCCCTCCAGTCCTCCTTCCCATCCAGCGACCATCTCTAGCACATGACTCATGGGTGGTGGCACCCCCTCCTAAGATGGTGGTTTCTGGATGGTATACCCTGTGAGGAGGGGCTTGCAGGATGGCCATGTGAGTGCCCCACCCTCCAGAGCTCTCAGCCATAAGTCAGCCCCCTGACAGGCCAGGAGCCTGTCTCTGCTCTCTGGGGGACGGCTTATGCAATCGCGCTGATTCCCAAGAACCAGGGAGGACACTGATCGGAGACACTCACAGCAAATTCTCCCTGACTCTCCAAAGCCAATGTCTCAGAGTTCTCTCATGGAGTGCACTTCGAGGCCTGCATACTCTGATTGGCCCCACCCTGCTCCCATCCTGGGCCAGCATTTCCTGATTGTTCTCTCTGTGCACCCAGTGGGGACCCAGGGTGACACAGCCAGCTCCCAAGGAACCATGCTAGGGTGATCTCTAAGGATCTGCAGTCTGGTCTTGTCTTTATCAGGAGCCTGAGCCAGTGGAAGACTGTGTGCAGAGCACACTTGCTGCCCTTTATCCGCCCTTCGAGGCAACGGCCCCCACACTGTTGGGCCAGGTGTTCCAGGTGGTGGAAAGGACTTATCGGGAGGATGCGCTGAAGTACACACTGGACTTCCTGGTGCCCGCAAAGCATCTACTTGCCAAGGTCCAGCAGGAAGCCTGTGTGAGTGGCCATGCATTCCTGTTCTATCTCCTTTAAGATCCTCTGCCTAACTCCAGAGACTAGCCAGACCGACTAACTTACCCCAACCCAGACACGCTGACTCCCTGATACTGATCACCCCCAGAGGCACTGTCCCTTAGATATTAACACATAGACACTCATCTTCCCCAAAAATTGACCCCTAAGAAACATCAACTCCTAAACATCCTGACCCTCCAGACCCAATTCCAGACATTTTTTCCCTCACACAAATTTCTCAAGACACTAACTCCCTCAGAGCGGCTCAACAGAGATCCTTCACTTCTACAGTTGTAAAGACCTCCTAAGAGTCTCTGAGTCCTCCAAGACAATGGCATCTGCTGTCCATGTCTTTGTAATGACTCAGTTCTTACTCCCACACATGGAACGAGCTTCGTACCATCAGCAAACTGACCAGTTCCAAGCCTCTCCTCTGCCACGTGAATACCCCAAGATAATCCCCTCCTACTCTCCTGGGGCTATAACCCACCAGGCATAAGGCCACTCCTGCCTAGGATGGTCCCATTCTAACTGTCCCCTCCTGTTGGTTTCATCAGCAGAGGCCTGAGCACAACCTCCCATCTCTCTTCCCAGGCCCAGTACAGTGGTTTCCTCTTCTTCCATGAGGGCTGGCCCCTCTGCTTGCATGAGCAGGTGGTGGTACAGCTAGCAGCCCTGCCCTGGCAGCTGCTGTGCCCAGGGGACTTCTACCTGCAAGTGGTGCCCTCAGCAGCCCAAGCACCACGCCTGGTACTTAAGTGCTTGGCCCCAGGGGGTGGGCGTGTGCAGGAGCTGCCTGTGCCCAATGAGGCCTGTGCCTACCTGTTCACACCTGAGTGGCTACAAGGCATCAATAAGGACCGGCCAACAGGTCGCCTCAGTACCTGTCTACTCTCCGCACCCTCTGGAATTCAGCGGCTGCCCTGGGCTGAGCTCATCTGCCCCCGATTTGTGCACAAAGAAGGTCTCATGGTAGGACATCAGCCAAGCACACTGCCCCCAGAACTGCCCTCTGGACCCCCAGGGCTCCCCAGCCCTCCACTCCCTGAGGAGGCCCTGGGCACCAGGAGCCCTGGGGATGGGCACAATGCCCCTGCTGAAGAACCTGAGGGTGAATATGTGGAGCTGCTGGAGGTGACACTTCCCATGATGGGGAGCCCCATGGATGCTGAGGACTCCTCAGGCCTCACCAGGACCCGGACAGTACCCACCCGAAAGGGTGCTGGAGGGAAGGGCAGGCACCGGAGACACCGAGCATGGATGCACCAGAAGGGTCTGGGACCTCGGGACCAGGATGGGGCACGCCCACCCGGTGAGGGGAGCAGCAGCGGAGCTTCCCTGGGATCTCCCCCAGGAGCTGAGGTCCTCCCGGAGGCAGCAGCCCAGGAGGTATCTGAGGCCCCAGCAGAGGTGCTGGGAGAAGCCTCTGAATTGTGCCCCCTGAGGCCTGGGGAGGTTGGAGGAGGAGCAGGCCAGGGAGCTGAAGGACCTCCTGGCACCCCTCGGAAAGGCAAAGGAAATAGGAGAAAGAAGCGAGCGGCAGGCAGAGGGGCTCTTAGCCGAGTGGGGGACAGTGTTCCTGTTCCGCTGAGCTCTGGGGACAAGGAAGAGACCAGCCAACAAGAAGCCCTCATCAGTTTGCCCTCACCAAATGAGCTTCCAGGAGGCGGCCTGGTTAAGGAGGTCCATGAAGGTTCGGAGAAATCAGAGTCTGAGCCAAAAGAGGAGCTCAAACCAGCGGACGAGAAAGAGCCTTGGCCCCCAGAAGCATGTGGACCTATAGACGAGAAAGCCAGAGAGAGGGAGCAGAAGGGCCTGAGCCTGGTGTGCACAGCAGGTGAGATGATACTGAGGTCAGTGGGGCAAGGACCAGTGTAGGTTAGGCCTTGGAAAGGGGGCTGGAGCAGGAGCAGAGGAGAGGCTGGGAGTGGAACAGCCATACCTGGTCTCACTTCAGGCCCATAGCTCTGTCTGTGTCTGTATAGGACCCACAGGTCCCGAAGGGCTCCCCGCTGATCCCCCAGCACCAACTCTGGAAGATGTGCAGGAAGTGCAAGAGGACAGGATCCCAGAAGAGTCCCCTCTAGTCTCTATCTCTGATGACCCTGACATAGCTTGGGACTTGATGGCATCTGGATTCCTCGTGCTGACTGGTCAGTGGGCATCATGGTTGAAGGGAAAGGGGTCAAAGAAAGAGAAGAGGTTGGAGTGGGCTGCAGAGAGTGGTGCAGCGGATGGGAGGTAGCCCCCAGCCAGGACAGCCTGGCCATTTTGTGTTCTCAGGAGGGGTCGACCAGAGTGGGCGAGCTCTGCTGACCATCACTCCACCGTGCCCTCCTGAGGAGCCCCCGCCCTCCAGAGACACGCTGAGCACTGCTCTTCATTACCTGCACTCACTGCTCAGGTAAGAGAGGCGCATTGCTGGTACCCTGGACACTAACCTCCTGGGTCATGAGGACTTAGACCTCTTCTCATCTGAGGACAGTGACCTCCTGACATCTAGGACACCTGCTCCTTCAATCCCCACATTTTCAAATCATTGACTTCTGACTTTACTCACCCCAAACCTCCAGGATATCTACATTGACTCTGAAAATCCACATTGCTGCTTTTCACTACCCTAACACACTGCCTAGATTATCAGGACACTGATTCACTTATTCAGCAACTATTTATTGAGCACCAGGAACCTATTAGAGACCATGCTACATGCTGACTTTGAATTTAGACCCTCCAGAGCATAGAATTCTTAATTTTCAATACTCTGTTCCTGTGACCCAATAACCACATGAATATGGACTCCTGATTGCTAGGTCATGCTGCTTCTTGGACACACATCCCAGACTTGCCCATTGGCTCCCAGACATACCAGGGACTAACTTCTGAAACCCAGTAACACTAAGGCCAGGCCCTGTGCCACTGTCCCCTCAACACACACACACACACACACACACACACACACACACACACACACACACACACAGCCTCCTTGGCTCTTCCTGTTCCCGCAGGCCCGATTTACAGATACTGGGGCTGTCCGTCCTGCTGGACCTTCGCAAGGCACCTCCCCTGCCTCCCGCACTCATTCCCGTCCTGAGTCAACTTCAGGTAACCAACCCCTTGAGACACATCCTTCTCCTGATCCTAACTCTTCCCTAGTTACCATCCCAGGCTACCCCATTACCCACAACTTGGGGTTATTCTTCCCTCCTTCAGGACTTAGGAGACCCCCCCATCATTCAGCGGCTGCTCCTTCTCAGTCATAATGACTCTCCGACTGAGATCCACGGATTTCAGGTTTGAGCCCCTCACTCCCACTTAGTGCGCCTCAGTAGTGGAAAGAGAAGAGCCTGGCTGGACCCCCAGGGGGCGATGCCCAAGCAAGAAACCCCTGCCTTCATGTGTCTACAGGGTGCTGAGTTGCTGTCAGAGAATGATCTGAAAAGAGTGGCCAAGCCAGAGGAGCTGCAGTGGGACTTGGGAGGTCACAGGGAGTCCTCTCCAGGCCACTGGGTAGAGGTACACCAGGTGAGCTACACCTCCTCCACCCAGAAGACTGGGAGCCAAGAATGACCAAGCTGAGAACATTCTAGGAGACAAGGCAGAATTAAAACTTGACCAAGGGGTTGAAAAAAAGTGGTTTCCCTCCCATTCAATTCAACAAATAAACTTATGGCTCATAAACCATGAGCAGAATATTGTGCATGTACAATGGGATGAGCATATGAAATAAATTCTTAACATGCCACGAAGCTGCATATGATTTTCGGTGGGTGATAAGTCAGAAACTACTAGAGAGCAGTGTGAAATAGCATCACTGGGGTTCTGGAAAGAGCTGAGAGTCAGGAAGTCTGGTTCTGGGTCCATGTGACCTTGGATAAGTGCCTGCACCCCACTTCCTGAGACGGTGCCTTTCTGTACCTGCTTCCTGTACCAACATCGCAGCCTTGGGATTGTCACCCACAAAAGACATCCATTGTGATGTAATCTCTGGTTCTCTGAGCCTAAGTGCTGTGAGTATTCAAGAAAAGTGGTTAAACATGATCTCAGCCAAGTATTACAGGAGGCCTATAACATGGTCTCTAAGCTGTCTACCTGGGACCTGGATCTAACTAGGCTGAGCGGAGGGTTTTACAGGGTAAGGAAGACAGAGGAAAGGAGACTCATGTTTACTAAGCTTCACAGTGTGCCAGGCCCACGCTGGGTGCTTATGTAGCAGCATCTCTTTAAACTTCACGAAACCCTTATGTCTTATCCAGACCTTAGAGTTGAGGAAACTGAGGTTCAGGGAGGTTTCTGGACCTTCCCAAGGTCACCCAGTCAGTAAGCAACGAATTCAGGAACTGAAGTCAGCATTGCCTCTGTAAAAGCCTCTGGGGCTGCCCCATGTCCACCCAAGAGCTCAGGCTCCTTATCCTAGACCGTCCCTGGACTTCATCCCTGTGTGTGTGTTTCAGGAAGTGGCAAGGCTGTGCCGTCTGTGCCGAGGAGTGCTGGGCTCTGTACGGCAAGCCATTTCGGAACTGGAGGCAGTGACAGAGCCAGAGGGAGAGGTATGAAGTGAGATGGGGCAAAAGGGCACGGGGTGGGGACTGTGGTGGGAACTGTGGTAGAACCTCAACCATCAACTGCTTCCTGCTCCCAGGAGGCGGTAGGAATGCCTGAGCCCCTACAAAAGGTGCTGGCAGATCCCTGGCTGACGGAGCTACAGAAGGATGGGGGAGCCATCCTGATGAGGCTGCGCTCCACCCACAGCAGCAAGTATGGGGGACAGACGGATGTGCTGGGGCAGGTGGATGTGGTGGGTGGAGACACAACCGGGGACTGCCAATAACCTTAGTTGTCAGATCATTCTCTTTTTTAAAAAAAGATTTATTTATCTAGTTTTAGAAAGAGAGTAAGGGAAAGAGAAAGAGAGAAAGGGAAACATCAATGTGTATCAGTGTGTGGTTGCCACTCATGTGCCACCTACTAGGGGCCTGGCCTGCATCCCAGGCATGTGCCCTGACTGGGAATCGAACTGGCAACCCCTTGCTTCACAGTCCGGTGCTCAGTCCAGTGAGCCACACCAGCCAGGGCACTGTTACAGAGCATGTGTCATCTGGACAAGATACCATGCTTTTCCACTTATCTCATAACCCCTATAGGGTGTCTACATATTAATTATGATAAAAATGGGGATTTAGAAGATCAGAAGTGTTCAATGTCTTGGCCAAGGTTAGTCAGTAAATGAAAAAGTCAGGATTCAAATCCAGGCCTATACAATGACCCATGATACTCTCCACCTCCTATAGGGATGCAAGGATGGAAGAGGGTAAGGGGGCTTGATAAACAAGGACAGTGATTCATTCTGCCCCACTCCTTTCCCAGGCTGGAGGGCCCAGGCCCAGCTACACTGTACCAGGAGGTGGACGAAGCCATTCATCAGCTCGTGCGCCTGTCCAACCTGCACGTGCAACAGCAGGAGCAGCGGCAGCGCCTGCGCCGACTCCAGCAGGTGAACCAGGACCCCTGGACCTCTCTCACTTGGCCTGGGGGCCTGGCCTTCAGCACCCCCTTTCCACTGATAGAGGTGATGGTGTTCTCCTAACCTGGCTTGGTTGGCTAGCCTTCCCTCTCTCCTCACCTCCCCTGGAGGTTGGTCATGGTCAGTGTGAGAGTCGACAGGAGGGAGATAGCATCGCAAGACCAGCAAAGTCTCCCCTTCTGCACTGTTCATGTTTGACCAGGGACCCTTAAAGATTGTGAGAGATGGTTGGTATCATAGGGGGTCTGGGAAGAGCTGATTGATCCTGGAGTGCCTGCCTCCTTTGCTTAAAAACAATAAATGTCTATTGATACCTGCTCTTTATCTATACTGCCACCCATGTTCCCTCAGCTCTTCTTTTTTTTTTTTAAGATTTTGTTTGTTCATCTTCAGAGAGGGAAAAGGAGGGAGAAAAAGAGGAAGAAACATCAGTTGGCTGCCCCTTGCAGGCCAGTGCTCAACCCACTGAGCCCACAGCCATGGCTCCTCAACTCTTTATACAATGTGGTCCTCCAGACCTGAGGCTGGAAAGGCCCCTTGGAAGGAGAGGGCAATGGAAGCGCTCCCTAGATGCCTTGGGAACCAAGGCCTCTTTGTGTGGAAGAGTCAGTGATAAGGCTGGCTTCTCTGAATCTTGATTTTACTCTTATGGTTAAGAGCCCCTTAGGGGTTTGCTCCCCACTCTACTGTGTGGTTAGAGAGGGCTTTGAAATTTCATTTCTCCTCCCTAGCGCCAAGCGTGGTGAGTCAATTGACCTCACTGACTTTCATGTGGGCATCGGGGAGGGTCAATTAAGGGCCATTGTCAAAAGGTGGGAGCAGGGAGGGGTGGGGGGTAGTAGCAGGGCTCTCTGTTTCCTGGGATTTCTGCATATTGGCTCTCTCCATCCCAGTATCCAAAGGGTTATATATCTTACTGTATGTTTGCTTGCTTGTTTATTAGTTCTTTTCTTCCACTGTTTAAAAACTGTTAGCACACAGGATTTAAAGGCTAAAGTGCTCAGCTTGAGTTTCAGTTCTGCTGGGAGTGAAATGTTGGGCGAGTCTGAAAGTGTCTCTAAATTCCCAAGTCCTCATCTGTAGAATGGGGATGCTAATCACATGTACAGGGGTGTCAGGACAACAAACGAATCAAGCAAAGCACCATGGAAGCATTCACTGTTGGCCTTGGTTACTGGGAATACCCTGACTTATGTTTAGTTGTCTCACCCAGCTTCCAGCCTTTCTTCAGAGGAAAAACTTACCTTTTTGGCCAAATATCCTATATGCAGTGAGTCCCTCGAGCCTGTAATAGGCAACTACAACTGCATGCACGCACCTGCATATGCAGGCTCACGTGTGTGCACACACACACACACACACAATACCACCTCCTGAGCCATCTCTCCACCCATCACTGGGCTCAGAAAATGTGAAATTTCTTCTGGCCCTCATTTCGGTCCTCATCCCCTCATCCTGTCTCGGGCTCACATCAGTTTTATTGATTTCATCACGGCACAGCCCTGGAACCCTAACCCGCATGCCCAGCTTCCCTTTCATCTGCTGCTTCACAGAGATCTCTTACTCACTTTCTCACTGTGCCATCCGCTGTTAGCATCCCCACTTTATAGCTGAGATGAAACAGTTCGCCCAAGGTTCTGCTGATTGGGGTGATGGGGTTGAACAGGATCTCAGCTTCCCTTTCCTACCCTCTGCAAGCCTCTTCCTCCCTCACAGTCCCGCTCTTCCACCCTGCTTGCCCCAGGTGCTGCAGTGGCTGGCAGGTCCAGGGGAAGAGCAGCTGGCCAGCTTCGCGGCACCAGGGGACTGCCTGACTGCCCTGCAGGAGACAGAGCTCCGATTCCGGGCTTTCAGTGCTGAGGTTCAGGTGAGGAGTGGGAGAGGGGCAGGTGAGCGAGACATTGGGGAGCAAGGGGCGGCTGGGTGGGAATGAGGGCCAGGTCTGAGCGTAGCCTCCCTTCTCCAGGAGCGCCTGGCCCAGGCGCGGGAGGCCCTGGCCCTGGAGGACGATGCTGCCTCCCAGAAAGTTCTGGATATCTTTGAGCAGCGGCTGGAACAAGTTGAGAGTGGCCTCCACCGAGCCCTGCGGCTACAGCGCTTCTTCCAGCAGGTGTGTGCACAGCTTCATCCTTCCACAGCCGCCATTGTCTTCCTTTTGTCTAAAGAGGCTGATCGGATAGTTGTTAAAAGCAGGGACTCAGGTGGCCATCTCCCTGGCTTTACCTGCTGGCTCTGCCACCTACTTGCTAAATGGCCTGAGACAAGATACCAAGCCCGAGTGTGCCTCCATGGGCACCTACCTCGCAGGACTCCGTGAGGATTATAAGCCATATAAAAAAGCACTTAGTGCAGAGCCTGCCAGTGGCAAATTCTGTGTATTGGTGTTCTTTCATCTGGGCTGCCATCTCCACGCCAGTTTAAAGTGGCCTGGTCAGGCAGTGATGGGGACATGTACTGAGAAGCCTGGGAGGGTGGTGAGCATTGGGAAGCCATTGTGAAAGAAGCCAAGAGCTATCATCAGGCAGCATGGAGGAGCAGCACAGGACTCCACTCCTTCCTCTCCCCACCCCTAACCTCTTTGGTCTTGTAGGCACACGAATGGGTGGATGAAGGCTCTGCCAGGCTAGCAGGAGCGGGGCCGGGTCGAGAGGCGGTGTTGGCAGCCCTGGCCCTGCGACGGGCACCGGAGCCCAGTGCTGGCACCTTCCAGGAGATGCGAGCCCTGGCCCTGGACCTGGGTAGCCCAGCAGCCCTGAGAGAATGGGGCCGCTGCCGGGCCCGCTGCCAAGAGCTGGAGAAAAGGATTCAGCAACAGCTGGGAGAGGAGGCCAGTCCACGAGGCCACCGGCGATGGCGGGCAGACAGTGCTAGCAGTGGAGGGGCCCAGCGGGGTCCCCACAGCCCCTCACCCAGTCTCACCTCCCTGCTGCTCCCCAGCAGCCCTGGGGCACTGGCAGCCCCATCCCACTGCTCTCTGGCTCCCTGTGGGGAGGACAATGAGGAGGAGGGCCCTGAACTGTCTCCAGAAACAGAGGGCAGACCACCAAGGACTGTGCTGATCCGAGGCCTGGAGGTCACCAGTACCGAGGTGGTAGATAGGACATGCTCACCCCGGGAACACGTGCTGCTAGGCCGGACCGGGGGGCCAGATGGGCCCTGGGGAGTAGGCACCCCCCGGATGGAGCGCAAGCGAAGCATCAGGTGAGAGCCCAGCTCAACCAGTGCCTAAGATGCAGCCCCAACTGCTCAGCAGGGAAAAAACATGACATTGGGGGTGGTGACTCCCTCGCATGCCCCAGTCTCCTCTGCCACTCTGTTTTACCTGCAGTGCCCAGCAGCGTCTGGTGTCTGAGTTGATTGCCTGTGAGCAGGAGTATGTGGCCACTTTGAGTGAGCCAGTGCCACCTCCTGGGTGTGAGCTGACCCCTGAGCTTCGGGGCACCTGGGCCGCCGCCCTGAGTGTCCGGGAGAGGCTTCGCAGCTTCCATCGGACACACTTTTTGCGGGAGCTTCAGGGTTGTGCTACCCACCCCCTGAGAATTGGGGCCTGCTTCCTTCGCCACGTGAGTGTTCCTATGAAACTTCTTCCAGGTCATGTTTCAGCCCCACCCACTTGAACCTCCTTCTTAGCATCTGTCCCCTAACTCATCCCTACTAAAATGTGTGGTCCAAGAATCAAGCCTAGTGCTACTCCCTGGGTCCCTCTGGGTCCCTGTCCACGAGTGCTGCCTGGCCTTCACTATCTCCGTGGCAGTCGGTCATTCCCTTGGCAGAGTGTGCCGTGGTGACCCTCCTTTGGGCTACAGTGAGGATGTGGAGGAGGAGAAGAAGGGTCTTGTCTGCAGGGATGGCTTACTTCTTCTCTACTGGCACAGGGGGACCAGTTCAGCCTTTATGCTCAGTACGTGAAGCACCGACACAAACTGGAAAATGCTCTGTCTGCACTGGGCTCCCCAGCCAAGGTAACCTTTTCGCCAATCCTCATGAGAAGGGGTGGGGCCACGAAGACCTAAAATCCACCCAAGCTCAAAATCTCTCAGGGAAAAAAGCTTTCCTGGATGTGCCCAGGGACATCACCTACCAATAACCTCCTAGAACCTAGGTTCTTATCTAGTCCACCTGAGGAACTACTGGGCAAGACTCTTGGTTCTTCTGAACCTCTGTTTCTACACTGATAAACGAGGGCAATGTTCACTATATCTAACTCACAGAGTATTCTGAGGATCAAAAGACCTCACAACAAAAGATGGGAAAGTGACTTCAAAAGTTAAAAGCCAGAGGACATAAGGGATTATTTGTATTCCTCCTCTATGCCCCATCAAAATATAGAGGATGACTGAATCTCCTGTAGCCCCCCACCTGCTGTCTTTCTGGGGAAAGGTTTTCACCTTACCTTTAGGTATATCTGAGCTTCACCTATCCCCAGAAGCCTGGAATACCACCCGCCCCACAGAGCTCAGTCCCCACCAGCTCCAGTCCCTTCCCTAATCCCTGTCTGTCTCCATCCCAACCTAGGGCTCTACAGAGTGTGGGCCTCACCTGCCCAGGGCCCTGCAGCAGCCCCTGGAACATCTGGCTCGGTATGGGCGGCTCTTGGAGGAGCTCCTAAGGGAAGCTGGGCATGAACTGAGTTCTGAGCGCCAGGCCCTTGGGGCCGCAGTGCAGCTGCTTCGGGAACAAGAGACCCGTGGTAGAGACCTGCTGGCCGTGGAGGCGGTGCGTGGCTGTGAGGTGAGGCCAGGGCTCCAGTCACTCCAGCTCAAACTGCCTAGCCCTGTGGCCCCAGAAGCAATGTGGGCCGGTGAAAAGAGAACTAGACTCAAGGTCAGAGGGCCCAAAGCTCTAATTTTTAACCAGCTGATTGGCCAGAGTCAAGTCACTGAACTTCACTGGACTTCTGCCCAACATCCCAAGATCCTACATCTGCCTGCACTTACCTATTCCTTTCCTAATTCTTATCTTTACCTATCTACTCTGCCTTCTTTCTGCATCTCAACACTCACACATACCTTATTCTCCTCTACATAATCTCTTTCCTCTTGTGAGGTTCCAGAACAGGTTGAAAACCTACTTCCTCTGGTAGACTTCTTTCCCCATCAATTCTTTGCTTATTCTCTTCCTGGGGCAAAATGGTGCCTTGGTCCCCAATATTCAAAGGCTTCCACATGAGAGGCTATAAACCCTACTACACAATGTGCCTTCCACCTTCAGAGACAGGCTGTGCTGCTAGGCCAGGAAACAGTGACCAGTAGGTGGATTCTAGGCCAAGGGCTTCCCTGACTTCCTGACTCTCTCTGAGAATTAGTCATTAAGTCCTTGCCCCATAAATTGCATTTTTACTCCCCATAAAGTATACACAAAGGGCTCCAGGGCCAATAATGTTTTTTCCTTTCTACAGACAGATCTAAAGGAACAAGGACAGCTCCTGCACCGGGATCCCTTCACTGTCATCTGTGGCCGAAAGAAGTGCCTTCGCCATGTCTTTCTCTTCGAGCACCTCCTCCTGTTCAGCAAGCTCAAAGGCTCTGAGGGGGGGTCGGAGATCTTTGTTTACAAACAGGTCTTTAAGGTACAATGCCTGCAGGAAGGAGGGGTGGCGGGGAAATAGGACAGGAAGTCATGTTCTTCTTGAGAACTCAGGATGTTCTGTAAATTCAGCCCAACCCACGTTCAGAATCTGCATCATCTAGAACAGATTTTGGCCTATAACCAACCAGCAGTTGGGTGTGAGGGTGATAGAAGACCACCGTCAGTCTACTCCTTGAGGTTTTCCTTATCTTTCATTCAGAAGACTCATGAGGCATTCCAAGCCAGAAAGAAGGAGGACCCCTCCCATCAAGAACACACATGGTCCCTGGGGGATGGGAGAAAGGACACTGTGTATATAGCTTAACATGATGGAACTGAAGAAGCCAAGAGGAAGGACTTGCTTTAGGGAAACAGCCCTGGTACCCAGATAAACATCAATAGCAACCTATGGCTATGTAGCATGATTCTAAGGGTTTCTAGACTTTGTCCCCATACACTAGTTCCAGCTCTTCGGGATGAGGCGGCAGAGTACAGTATAGAGAAAAAAGCCTAGGTTTGGAGTAAAAGATGTGGTTTGAACCTTCCTTCTCTAATAAGCCATTATGATAAACCCTTGCTTGGGCAAGTTGCTTCATGACTCTGGGCATTCCCCTTCTATAAATTATGGTTGCTATAGAAACTAAATGTAGAGCAGTTGGCCAATGGTAGGTGTTGAGCAAACATTTACTGAACATCTACCAGATGCCAGGCTAAGTGTAATGCTTTTCCATGTGGTACCATCTAGCCAGAACTCACTCTTACCCACTCTCCTTTGCTCTTTCTCAGACTGCTGACATGGGACTAACAGAAAACATCGGGGACAGTGGGCTCTGCTTTGAGCTGTGGTTTCGGCGGCGGCGGGCACGGGAGGCATACACTCTGCAAGCAGCTTCACCAGAGATCAAACTCAAGTGGACAAGTTCTATTGCCCAGCTGCTATGGAGACAGGCAGCCCATAACAAGGGTAACAGGCGAAGCTGGGGGAGGGTGTGCTTGGGGTCAAGGTTATGGCAGGTTAGCTGGAAAGTGTGGAGAACACGTGGGAAAATAGGATGGAGGAAAGAGAAAGAGAAATGACTTATGAGAAGTTTCAGGATGTGACCTGAGAGAGACTGCTGAGATATGAATTAGTCTAAGGTGTACCAGAAGGAAAGAGGACTCTAGCAAATTTCAGGGAAGAAAAAGCAAATGGCTGGGCAGAAGAGAGTGAGAAAGTATACACTGGACCTGTGTTCTAGAACTTAACGCTGTGACATGAACTCGTTTTCTGTTTTGGTTTTGGGGGTTTTGCTGGGTTTTTTTTTCTTTCAATTCTCTGAACTTCATTCTGCTCATCTGGAAAAAAAAAGGAAAGTAATATCTACATCTCAGTGTGATAGGGAGAATTATATATGGAAGTACTTATAAACTGTAATGGTATGTAAAAATGTGAGTTTTGCTCTTAACACCCAAGATAAAGGGAAGAACGTGAGCATAAGAAGAAAAGTTGGGCAGCTGGAATGGTAAATGGGCAGGATGCAGCATGCAAGAGGAAAGAGACAGATGTTCAAGGAGGTTGAGGACCACTATCTCCATCTGTGTCACCTGCAAGAGAAAGAAGAGATGCCAGAGACATGAGGGAGAAATAAGAGTTGAGAAGGAGCAAAAGGAAGAATCAACCAAAACAATGCTAGGGCTGGAGCAGAGAAAGGGCAAAAGGAGGCTGGTAACAGGGTCTCTGTTCCCTAGAGCTCCGAGTGCAGCAGATGGTCTCCATGGGCATTGGGAATAAACCTTTCCTGGACATCAAGGCCCTTGGGGAGCGGACACTGAGTGCCCTGCTTACTGGAAGAGGTAAGGGCTACAGTGCTGGCAACTGGTCCGGAAGTCAAGACCTTGACAGTGAGGGCACAGTGGGGAGGCATGGTAGAAAGTGAGGAAGGGTAGTGAGTGGATGTCCTCCCAGAAGTTATGGGACTGACTGGGAAGCCCTCTATGAAGCTTAGGGTCTTTTCAGGGAGCCAGGAGGGCTTTCCCACACCAGCACCCACCCCCCACCCCGACTCTCTGCAGCCGCCCGCACTCGGGCCTCCGTGGCCGTGTCATCCTTTGAGCATGCCGGCCCCTCCCTTCCGGGCCTCTCACCGGGAGCCTGCTCCCTGCCTGCCCGCGTCGAGGAGGAGGCCTGGGATCTGGACGTCAAGCAAATTTCCCTGGGTGAGGCACCTCTCAAGGGGTGGCTCCCCCCAACAGCTGGGTCATCACTGTGATGTTCAGGCTGCTTGTTGCTGAGCAATTCCTTTTTCTAGCCAAGAAGTCCAGTTGCCATGACAACTATTTACAGCTTCCCCATTGCTAAGAGCCTTCCATTGGGTTGCTAGCGTAATGCTACAGCAGCCTGTTGCTAAGAAGCACTTCCTCTCTACCTCTCTCTAGCTCTCCTTGGGTTTCTATGGAAACTGCCTCAGCTTCCTGTTGTACCCTCCTGGTTCACCAAGGCAATCCTTAGTTTCCTATCGCTTCTTCCCCCCACTTCGTTGCTCTAATGATGCCACTGACAATTTCCTGCCTCTTGGTAGCGGGAGGGGTTCTCTTGCAAGTGGAGTGCTATGGTGACTCACAGCTTCCTGTTGCTATAGAGCTTTTTCTTCCCTGATGGAGCAGCTTAGTTGCTTCAGGTAATTTAGAAGAGTTCTATACCCTGCTCTCACCCTAGCTTCCCCTCCAGCCCCAGAAACACTTGACTCTTCTGGAGATGCATCCCCAGGACCAAGAAACAGCCCCAGCCTGCAACCCCCCAACCCTGGGAGCAGCACTCCCACTTTGGCCACTGGAGGGATCTTAGGGCTATCTCGGCAGGTAAGTAAGTCCCTGCAGTACGACTGGAAAGGGGTGACCTCTTCAGCCACTTTCTGGGTGGGTTCCTCTGATCTTTCATCCTATGGGGGGCAGAGGGAACCAGCCAGCCTGTGCTGCCAGCAAAGCTGCAGGTTGGCTGTACTGTCCAGTCTGCCTTTCTCCTCTCCTGCATCCCTGGCTGAGAGGCATTAAGGTCAAAAGTGAAAAGCAATCTTTAATAAACAGCATAGTACAGGAGTGGATGGAAAGGGGAGAATGCCAACAGCCTGGTTTGGACTTGGATTAAATCAGCAAATTCAGAAACTCCAGAGAGGAAAAAGAGGTGAATTGACAGCCTTGGGTGAGAAAGATGGGATACAGGAAAGAGGTCATTCCTTGTCCTTTTAATTCACCACAGTTTCTCTCCCCTAAGAGTCATGCCCGAGCCTTGAGTGACCCCACCACGCCTCTGTGACCTGGGTGAGTTGGTGTCCCCCTTCCTACCACACCCAACACTCCTTCCCTCTTGCATGTACCACCCTTAGTCCCCTCAGCTGCTTAGGAGTTGACCTCTTCCCTCTCCCAACCCATCTCCTTCTTCTCTCCTGGCTTCTAGACAAAATCCAGAACTTGGCTACAGCCCCTCCTCTCAGCACATTTTGGGCTGGGATGGCAGTGGGACATAGTGAAGGACTGGAAGAGCTTTGACTTCCTTCCCTCTACTTCCTGGAAAGAGAGGTCAAAGGACCAGCGCATTTCCCTGCTACCGCTATCTCTGTAGCTTTTCCGAACTGGGTGCCTTCTTCCTCAGGAACCAGAGTAGCCATACTTACTTGCCTTCATACCCTGGAGGCAGGAGTTATCTGTGGCCTAGTGCTTCCCCATCCTGGGCCACTGCACACTCCCAGGGCACAGCCCCATGTCAGGTCTCCCCGGATAACCGGTATTTTCCCCTTCTTCCCACCCTGACTCTCCCTAAGAAGACTCATCTCTGCCAGGTTAACCGTAATTCCTGGTGACTCCATTCTGGGGTGTCATAGGCAACGGAGCTATGCAAACCAATATATGAGGGTGGGGTGGGGAACTGCAAACTTTATACATGTAATTACTGTTATTATAATACTATTGTTATATTAAATATATTTACTTGCATTTTGTGTCCAAGGAAGAGCTAGAGCAGTCCTCTGGGTTGAGGTGATACTACTAACTTGAATACTTCTCCTCAATCGTTAACTAGAACACACAAAATAGGAGGCTACAAGGTACCTTGTATCCCTTCCTGTCCCAAAGCTGGGTATGGCCTGGGAGAATGTGCCTCCTCCAGGGTGGCTCCCAGAGGCTCAGTGTACCCTTTGAAGCTCCTCCTCTCACACTGTCTAGTCACAGTCAAGGTGGATTCAGCACCGTCCAGCAGATTTCAGAACAAGAGGTTCTCAGACCACAATGTGTTAGACTCCCCCAGACCACTAGCTATATGCCAATTCCTGTGCCCCACCCCAGAGTTACTGAAGCCAAAGCGTGGGGGGTAAAATCCAAGCATTTCTTATCATGCTCTTTGGGTGTTAACTAAGTGCTTCTTCCCTGGAGAGAATGACCCAAGGAGGAGGAAAGGACATAGGCAGACAGACTCAGTGTCCTGTGCCTCAAGACACCTGTTTATTGGGGACACAACTCTGCGACAGGGATGACAGGAATCGTACCAAAAATAGCGACGTCTACAGGGCCCCTAAAGGGGCTTAGAAGGGTACAGTGCCCCCCACCCCCACCCATTGTACAAAAATAAACTCTCATGCCTATGGACCAGCAAGGACTGGCAGAGCATCTCCTCGAAAGGGCACAACTCTCTCTGCCAGCCCTGGGACCCCGTTCTTTGATCCTCACCCCTGCCACTTCTAAGGCACTGTGACTCCCCTAGGCTGAGTGGGTACTGCCCGGCCCACCCCCCTATGCCCTCAACACCCTTTACTTTTCTCTGGTCCACCTGGAGCTGGGATATGGGTCCCACGCTGCCCCCTGCTGGATGTTCTACCCAACTACCTCTAGGGCTCCCCCGCTCTGGCGGAGTAAGCTCACTAAACTAATGGCCCCTAAGAGGGTTCCCTACCTTTCTTGCCCTCCCAGCCCCACCTCTCCGGATCTCGACAGCCTGGGGCCCTCCTCCCCTTCCTGCAGAGGAGGACTTGGAGGGGTCTCTCCTGTCGGTGCTCGGAGGTAGGGCAGGGACGCGTCAGCCTGGGGCGGCCGGCGGCCCCGAGCCCGGCGACTGTGGTGCACTTGCAGGTGCAAGGCCATGAGCTCGGGAGCTCCAGTGGCAAAGGGGCAAAAGAGGCAACGGTGGAGGGCACCCCCCGGCCCGGCCTCACCTCCCGGCCCCGCCCGCAGGGACAGGTCCAGGGGTTCGGCCTCACCGCCTCGCCCATTGCGCAGGGTCCTCCCAGGACTGGCGGGTTTCCTACGAGATCCCGGCGCGGAGCCGCTGGAAGGCCGAGGGCTCGAGGTGCCCTCCGCCCAAGTCGCAGGCTGCTGAGCCGCCTTGGCTCCAGATGCCTGGGGCAAACTCCGCTGGGAAGGGGGCGGCTCCGGTGGTGGTCCGGGGCCAGCCCCGCTCCTCTGCTCCCGGTGGTGGCGCTGCAGGTGATACTTAAGCGAGCCTGATTGGGTGCCAGCATAGTCGCAGTGCGGACACTTGTAGGGGCGTTCGCCTGAGGAGAGGAAAGTGCTATCGGATTCGAGTCAGGAGCACTGCCCACCCTCACCCTCATTTCGCTCAACATATTGACCTCCTTTAGACTAGAAGAAAAACCGCCTTTCCCACCGCTCGCATGTATTAAAGGAGGGTTTCCCAAAACCCTCATCTTGGCCAGTCTGAAGGCTGCCAAGAGTCATCTGCAGCCCCCTCACCTCTTTCTGCCCTCCAGTACCCTCCCTACCCTGGAAGCTACTCCCTCACCTGTGTGTACTCGCAGGTGCACTTTGAGGTGATGCGCTGAGCGAAAAGATTTTCCGCAGAAGGGACAATCCTTGCCAGTGGCCCCCCGGCTCCCTTCAGACCGGGTCCCTCCAACTAACAGCCCATTCTCTTCTGCAATACACACGTTAAGGGAAATTAGGGGGGCCCATTGTCCCAACCCTGCAGAGCCATGCACCCACACACCTACCCCACCTCCCCTCAGGGTACAGAAGGAAACAGCATGCTTGGAGAAATGGGTTGGCTTTGATGTGAGTTGAGCTGGTGCCCTAGGAGACCCTTTTTAAAAGGAGGGGACAAGAGCATTGTGGTGGCATCAGAGTGAGCAACCTCAGAAACAGGAGACCCCTTACATACCCTGTGAGGCGGTGGACCTTGCCTGGGCCGCCGAAGCAGGTGCAGAATGGCCCGTCCCCTCCCCTGGGCGCGGGTGCAGTGAAGCCAGAGGGCCCAGCGCCCGGTTTCGGGCCCAAGTATCCTCCTCAGACTCCACAACCTCCTCTTCTTCCTCGGGCTCTTCGGCACGGTGCCGGCGAGCCCGGGCCGGAAGAGCAGAGGGCAAGGGGCGGAAGCCTCCGAAGCTGCGGCCAGCCCCAGGCTCAGCGCCCTCACCATTGGGCCGGGGTTCACCAGCTCGCAGGCTCAGGTAGCCCAGCAGGCTTGCAGGCTCACGGCGCTCAGCCGGGGTGGGCGCTGGGGCCAAGAGGAGCGTGGGGCCCAGTGGCTCATAGGCCAGCAGGCCCAGGTCTGGAGGCTGGGGAGCCCGGGCAGACCCAGATCCGGGCCCCGGGGCACGCATTGGGCCCAGCTTGCTGGCATGCACCTTCATGTGGTTCTTAAGGAACCAGGGCTCCTTGAAGCAACGGCCACACACGGGACACGCATGATCGAAGGAGGCCTTGTGCTTGCGCATGTGGCCCTTGAGAAACCAGGACTGCGTGAAGCTCTGACCACACACTTGACAACGGAACTCTGGAGGCGCAGGGGGCTCCTCAGGAGTGGCAGGAGCAGGGGCGGGGGTTGCCTCACGTTCGGGCTCAGGCTCTGGATCTGGCTCCGGTTGGGGGACCGATCTGGGTTCAGGTTTGGGTGGAGGCTGAGGCTGGGGGACTGCCGAGGTGGCCGCCAGAGGGCGATCAGG